>NC_135307.1:184715299-185018329 GCF_048772815.1 Callospermophilus lateralis | reverse complement strand
TCTGGCTGATGGTCTATGGTGACCACAGCAGGGAGGTTGGCCAGGGGCATGGAGCTGCTGAGAGCTGTTGAGATGGCTGGAGAGTGAATGAAGGGAATGAACCTGTTCAGAAAATTTGATGGGCAGGAGCCTCTGGTAAAACGTATACATTTATAATTTAACTTACTTTGTAGCTTAACTTCTGTTAAAACAAATAACCCTAGGAATGGTGGCGGTCCACACAAGCATGTCACATTACTTCAAAAATGTTAATGTTGCAAGCATTCCTCCAAGACTGTGCCCCATGTACATTGGGGTGAAACCCCTGGTTTGGAAGCCTCTCTGGGAGAGGCCTTCTCTTTCACCTCTTGGGGTCTCCACTCACGTGGCATGGCGTCCTCCCCGCCTGCTGGGCTTCCTCAACATGTTTATTCCTGTCTTCTTCATGGCACTCACCCAGATCTGCCACCCATTTGATCCTTCATTTGTTTTGCCTTCTTGACTTTGTGGCAATAGGCACAGAGGTGCCAGATTGCTCTCACTTTCAGCCAATCACCAGACAGGTGAGTGAACTCAGGTGAGTGAACTCAGTACCTAGAACAGTGCCCAGCTTCAGTAGGTGCTTAGTGAATAGCGAACAGATGTATTTTCATGGAGACTCCTCTTGACATCTCTGCAAACTAAGTCTAATCCTAAGATTTAAAGAAAAAAAAAAAGCCAAACCACTTCCATTTCCTCCCCAATCCATCACCGTGCTCAGGCAGGAGACTGCTGTCTCAGTGCTCCACGGCTCGGAGAAGGTATCAGGTCAAACCCTGCCCTCCTTGGATTTCTGAACTTGAGTTATGACTTCCAGACTTTTTTGCATGACTCCTTTGTTTAACTTGCGTCCTGCTGAGGCGGCTTCTCTTGTCTTTTTGAAGGAAATTGTTTTCACATGAGAAAATGTGGAGCTCATTAAAAACCCAATTGTGAAATTTCTTTCAGAAGAAAAAGTGTTTGTGCCACTGCTTGAGAAATTCTGCAGGGTCCGGTGTCCAGTCCATGTTTTAGAAGTCCCAGGTCAGGCAGCCGCTTCCCGGTGAGTGCTCCCCCACCTCGCCTGCATCTAGATGGCTTTCCTGTCCCTGTCCCAATCCTTTCTCCTTACTTCTCTTCCAAGTCTGAGCTGTCCCCCAGGTGTGAGGGAGACCTAGGTGGGCAGGAAAAGAAGGAATGTGGGCAAGTTCAGTATCTTTTTACTCTGATCCTGGTAACAAAAGTTTGAGTGGTTCCAACATAAGGAAATGAAGCCAGCTGTTTGGGGGAGGGAACCCACAAACTTCAACAAAAATGAATCACCTATGTACTCCATAAATGCCTCTATTTTAACCACAGACTCTGAAGTTTGATACCAGCAACTTAGGTGTGGAGTGCAAATTCACGTTGGACCCAGCCAACCGTTGTTTACAAATGGATTCCTCACACTCATGATATCATTTTAGGCCTGTTGTAGGACCTCATTTCCTACTTGTAGTAGATTGCAAGTGATTCTTCAAACCTTCCTTAGCATGCCCTTTACCTTGTGATCTGTGTGCCCTCCTGAGTCACAAGAGCTTGGTCAAATGATGGTCACAGACAGGCTTGTAAAGGGCCGTCCATTGGGCTTTATGGCTCTGAAGTCCCTTCTATTGCCATGGGAAGGACATCCTGACTGGTCTCCTGGAGATGAGAGATACGTGGAGCAGAGCATTCTTCTTTCTATCAAGGCCACCCTGGACCCTCCAGCAGCCAATCACCAGACAGGTGAGTGAACTCAGTGACCATCACAAGGCTATCCAGCCAGCAGGAGCCTTGTGGAGCATCACTATGTTTTGAGGGTGTTTTCTATGCCCATGGTTGTGGCAATAGCTAAGTTACGCACCACCCTGAAAGAACTTCTGATCTAGGGGGAGAAAAATGTTTACACACAACTAGGATTTCTGCATCTGCAGCCATTGCTGGGTAACATTGATTAAATGTTTATTTTGTTTTGGGTCCTACATTCAATGCATTACCTACATTCTCTCATACCAACCCTCCTAGGTATATAACTATCATTACTTCTATTTTACAGATGAAAACACTGAGAGAGATGAAGGGCTTGCCCAAGGTCACTCAGCTCAGCAAGTGGGGGAAGAGTGAAGATTTTAATCCAGGTCCATTTAACTTCAAAGCCCACGAGCATTACCATTATGTTTTGCAGCAAGTCTTAAGTGTTTGAGCAGCGATGAGGTTCACGACATATTCCTTTAAGACAGACAAATCAGGTGGAACTTGCTAGAAGGGATAGCGTTTGAACTGGCCTCTGAAGTGGCTTTGGGCAGGATTCCATGCAATGTGGTAGGAATAGAGAAGTGCTTGAGTGGATATATATTTTTTTCCTGTAAACAGGGCAAGGAGTTCAACAGCTGCTACAGTCAAGTTTCCAAATCCAGCGAATGGTCGCA
The DNA here is from genome assembly GCF_048772815.1 of Callospermophilus lateralis. Classification (NCBI taxonomy): domain Eukaryota; kingdom Metazoa; phylum Chordata; class Mammalia; order Rodentia; family Sciuridae; genus Callospermophilus; species Callospermophilus lateralis. The sequence continues at coordinate 185,015,882 of NC_135307.1, read as the reverse complement.
TTTGGTGACCTCAGGAACCCACTGCTGGACAAGACTTACAAAGATACAGTTAGTGAAAAATTCCCTTGATACTAGTCGAGGCTACTTCAAGGAGGTAAAACAGGCAGGTGTGTTTTGTGGCATGTTGACTTAACCTGTTCAAAAGCATCCTCCCTTTAATCTGCTGGGATGCCTGGAATTCCCACCTTGTGCTGAGGTACTAGCGGTGCCAGTTGAGTGCACACATGCTCTTTGAGATAAGTTGAGAGGAGGGCAGGCGCATGTGCCTGCACAGGGATGCCTGTGGTCTGGGAGCCTTTCACAGGGATGGGAAAGAGGAACTGGAGACATTGCCAAGGAAAATGGGCACCTAGCATGGGCTGAAAATTCCAAAAACAAATCTCAAGACATTTCCCCCAGGGCTGGTGCTGATGAGAATGGAATCTCTGTGCCCTTCCATCAGGAAATAGCCCCCTGCAAGCCTGTCGCTCCTGCCAGGTAGCCTCAAGGCTCTGGTCAGCCCTGCACCTGATGGGTACCGAAAACATGGCTTCAGGGCTGGGGGAGCCCCTGCCCCCAACCCTCTGTGGAGTTTCTACCCCCACAGGATGGGGTTTTGGACAAGCTTTCACGTCTCACCTGCTAGAATTGTAGAACCTCAGACTTTCTAGACAAACCTTGAGTACTCGCATGGGTAGCTCTTCTCACAATGCACGGCTGTTGGGCTGTGTCGCCCTGAGGACTGTCACTAGGGCAGCTGCTGCGTGGCACCTGCACTCACATGGCTTTCTCTACAACAACACCACGATAGGTTGAGATCAGCCATGTCAAGATGTTTTTGAGTGAAAGTGGGAGAAACTTAATTTGAGCAAAGACTGGCTAACAGTGACAGTCCGGCAGAGCCATGCCAGATCCAGGGATTCATGATGTGGTCCCACCTCACTCCCAACTTCTCCCTTCCAATTCTCCTTACTCTGATGGCTCCACTGGAAACCACAGCTCAATGGCTGCTGGCATCTCTGGATTTCTGCCTGGTCCTCCCAGCAACTCCATGAAGAGGCAGAAGGTCCCCTCTTCTAAGTCCCACAACCAAATCTCACTGGTTCTGGCTGGCAGGACTTTGGCTGTGTGGCTTTGGCTATCCCTGGAACAATCACACATTTAAGGTTGTGCTAATTTCCCATTGCTGCTCTAACAAATGACCATTAACTGGTTTAAACAATACAATTGTATTTTCTTACAATCTGGAGGTCAGAAGTCTGGCAAAGCAGCTGGCAGGACCATGTTCCATCTGGAGGCTATGGGGAAGGACCAACTTCTGTGTCTTTTTCAGGTTCCAGTGGCCCCTGCTCTCTTTGGCTGGGGGTCCCTGTCATTCTGACCTGTACTTGGTTGTCACACGTCTTGCTCTGACCAGGCTCCTGTTTGTCTCTTGTGAAGACATTTGTCATGACATTGGGGCCCCCTAAATAATGCAGTATAATCTTTCATGTCAAGATCCTTCATCACAGGGCTGGGGTTGTGGCTCAGTGGTAGAGTGCTCGCCTAGCATGCACAAGGCACTGGGTTCGATCCTTAGCATAACATAAATGTAAACTAAGATATCGTGTCCACCTAAAACTTAAGAATAAATATTTAATAAAAAAATCCTTCATCAGAAGGGCTGCAAAGTCCCCTCTGCCATATTAGGTGACACTCTCACAGATTCTAAGAATTAGGATGCAGACACTTTTTGGCGACCATTATTTTGCTTATCTCAAAGGCGATATGATGTTCTGATTGATTAGTCCAGATTAACAAGTCTGACCCTGGAGCCCCACCGAAACCGTGTGGATAAAGGATGGGAAGGGGTAGCTCCCTAGGGAAAGAGGTGGCCCATCACCAGACATGCAGGGACAGGACATCGAGGAGCCAACAACAGCCAATGTCCAGAACAGAAAACAGAGAAAAACTGGGGACTCTCTTGAACAATTATTGTTAGACTCGCTAACAGATTTCTTTTGGGGGTGAGATGGTTTCTTTTAGGCCTTGACAGGTAGTTGGCAGAGCTTAAGCTCAGAATGCATCATGATCATTTTATTTCACCAGAAACTTCCATTACAATTAATGTCATTTTTTAAAGCAATGAATGTGGAGTGTGGTGCCTCCTCCTGTGACTCACAGTGAGCTGCGGGCTGATCGGGTGCATTGCTAAGACAGGAGAAATGTGGAAAAGCACTTAATTGTTCTTGTTTCTGAGGAAGTTCAAAGCGTCTGCTGGTCAGGGTGGGTGGGAGGAAGAAATTCTGGGACAATGGAAAACTACATACTGTATTGTTACTGCCCCTTAAATCCCCTAAACTTAAGAGAAAACAATCTTCAAAAGAGTCATAAAGCACATGAAGGGATGACTTGCAGGGACGCTTAGCTGGGCTCAGCTGCAGCAGTCTTCACGGCTGGGTTTTGAATCAAAATATCAGCGCGAGGCACAGTCTTGAAGCAACAGACACACATCTGCAGACTCGGAAAAAGTGGATGAAAAATAAACTTGGTGACCAAACCATGCACGGGGCCGGGGCTCACAAGCGTCCTATCTGGTTCCTCTTGGGGGCATGTTGCGCAGCAGATGCAATGAAGGAGAACAAGGAATGTTGGCAGGCTTTGGTGGAGAAGAAAGACTATGGTTAGTGTCCTCTGTAGGAGGGACTCCTGGTCTTGGCTCCTTTACATGACTTCCATCAGAGACGGTGGGAATAGTGAGACTCCACCAAGGATGGACAGGTAATGACACAGGAACTGCACCCAGGAGAAAGCGGGAACCATTGTACACGCAGAATCCAAGCTCAAGGGGCAGCCCTGTCTAATGGTTACAAACTCTGTCCCTGGAATGAGACAGAGAGGAATTTGAATCCATTTAACAACTGTGCAATAGCAGGTCAGTTACTTTAAAGTTTTTGAGTCAAACAATGATTAAAACCCTTATCACCAGCTGGTCACTGAATCAGTGAATTATGTTTCCTTTGTAGGCATCTTTGCCTGGAGTCCATGAGAGCCGGGAATGTTCTGAAGGCCAGAGTTTTCCAGTGGAAAGTGATGGGATCTCAAATAAGATTAAATAAATGAAATTATGAGTTACCATCAATCACTCAGCTGGATGCCCAAATAATGCATTAGGACCCCAATCCAGACTGAATCTCTTGACCCCACTTCCTCTACGTTGGGTTTGTCCTCAGACGGGGTCTTTCTCTCAGGATGGCCAGGTGGCCATCCGTAGTTTTAACTATAACCCTCCTCAACAATTCCAGTGAATACAAAACCTCTTTCTCAAGTGTTGCAGAGGAAATCCTGAAACTGATTTCTGTTGGTCCAGCCTGGTCATATGCTCAGCCCTGCTGCCAACTCAGTAGCCAGGAGGGTAGAATAGGTCCCCAGGCTACATGTCAGTCACCAGCCTACAGTGAAATCCCAGACTTCAGAGGCACTGAGGTCCCTCCCGAACCGCAACCATGGCTATGTGGGCAAAGGGTGGGTGGGTCCTCCAAAAAGAAGACTTTTATCAAAAAAGAAAACTTTATCACCCGTGTCTTATTAATTTCCACAGGCCCTGAGGGTTATCTTCAAGAACAATGTGACTTCCCATCCTGGTGCCCGTTCTCCTCTGCCTTAGGGACACTGCTATCAAAACAGACCCCCGCCCCCACCAGCTTAGTTCAATGCCCCTACCCTTCAAATCTACATGCTCCAGGTTTCAACCATGGGAAAACCAGTTTTTTGATTTTTCCTAGTCTGCAACCACCTTTACCATGAATTTTCATATTTTTAATTTAGGTTACTTTTTTGACGTTAAGAAAATTAATTTAGAAAGGAATTTCTATCTCTACCACATGAGGAAAGTCAAATTACTTTCCATAAATAAAAGATAAACATAAAAGTAAGCTCAATGAAAACAACACTACAAAACCCTGGCTCATCCCCAGCCTGCTGAGGGCTCTAAGCCCGTGGCCTGCAGCCCCACTCCAGTAGGAGCTCATCAGAGATGTCAGAGTCTCTCCGGCTGGACATTCTGAGCCCAGCTGGAAGGATTGAGGAGGGCAGGAAAGGGCGCACGCCCTCCTTTCTTGTTGGTGCTGGACTTCACAGTGGGCACTTGTTCAATCATGGTGTCCAGGTCACTTTCAGGACCAATCAAAATTCTGCCTCTTCTGGTCATCCAGCGGGACACACTCTGTCTCTGTGCACTGTCCTCTGATCTTAATACCCAGTACCTTGGTTCTCTATCCTTAAACTTCCTTATGTCACCTACATCCGAGATCCCAGGGCAGGGCCCACTCCAGCCTGGCCACACCTATGGAAGCCTGAAGGGCTCATCCAAGTTTGCTGCCTTAGTGCCAGTGAGACGAGTGCTCTAGACTCCAAGAGCCGAGGCTGGCCGACCTGTGTCAGGACGTGCCAGGACACTGCCACCTGCTTTCCTCTTTTTAGCTGACTAGTGAATTCTCTATTTTTCCAGTGTCTTTCAGTCCAATAAGTTTTTTATTTTGTAGGAGACAGACATTAATTCCAAGAAAAGAGATCTTAATAGTATATGACCTGAATGTCCCTCTCGTGTTCATCTGATGCATCCTAACCCCAAGGTGATGGTGTTAGGCAGTGAGGGCTTTGAGAGGTGGTGAGGTCATGGGTGGAGCCCCTCCCCATGGGATTAGTGCCCTTTGGTGGAAGCCCCCAGGGAGACCTCTCACCACCTCCCCTCTGTGAGAATGCCATCAGAAGCACCATCTGCAAGCAGAAAGTGGCCCTCACCAGGAGCCACACCTGTTGACTCCTTGATTGGACTCTCAAGACCCCACACCCTCCTCTATGGCTTCAAGGTGATGGCCAACAATTTACCACAGAGCTGGAGGAGGGAGCAGCCCAGGGGCTGAGCCTTCCTCCCCACAGCCCACCAGGTAGATCAGCCATGGCAGAACTGGCCAAGTTCTTAGGGAAATTAATTTGCTTACATCAAGAAGTTCACTCCAGCTGAGTGTTAGCCACCCCCATTATGGCATATTGTTGTCCTCACCCAAATGAACAAATCCTCAGTTGGAGTTCTTCAAGGCTGGGACTCCAATTTTCTCACCTGTTCCCAGTGGCTGGCTTTGGCTGTCGCCTGCCAGGCTGTTTCTCTCCGTGCAGGTTGCTCCGGTGGAGTCTCTCTGGAGGGCTGGTTTGGCTTCCTTATGGCCTGATACAGAGCTCAGAGTCAGTGTGTGGAGGCAACAGCCAGCTGGGTGGAATTCATAGTGCCTTCTAGGACTTGCCTTAGTACCTCTTCTGGGTTAGAGGTTTTAGAAGCCAGTCACTGGGGCTAGTGGGTGAGCAGGGCTGATATTCAACTCCACTGGCTATCAGAGGAGGGTCAAAAGATTTGCAACCGCAGGTGCCCTAGAAATGAGAGGCCCTGGGGTCCCCGATGTGAGTACTGCGATGGAGCTGGGGCGAGCCTCTGGTAGTGGGCCTTGGCAGTTAGGAAGGAGGCAAGGGGCTTCCCTGGGCCACTCACGCTGGGTGGACATTTGCTGAATGAAGGGAGCATGACCTGTGCAGGGGTGGTGAGCAGTGCGGCCCCCTGGGACCGCTAACCGCTACCTAACCACCAGTCTTTGCGACTTTGCTCCTGGACCACAGCCCCACCTACCACTCTGAACTGTAGGTTGCCAGCTGCTGTGACTCGGTGCCCATGAGTCACGAGTGTAAAGTACACCCAGCCTCTTGGCAAGTCCACCCTGTGCAAGGGTAGGGTGTCATTAGGTGAACATTGAGAAATGTTTCCCTTAGACCCTGAGATAAAAGATAACACCCTTTATGTGCAGCCTTTTTATCATCTTATTGCTCTTGGGGTGGGGGGCTGCTATCTGGGGTTGCGGGTCTTGGGACAGCAAGCTGGCGGGGAGTGCGAGAACAAACTTAAGCGCGTGGTGGCCTTCCGGCAGCTGTCCCGGCCCCCACCCCACCCACCGGATCGCGCCCCGCCCCCGCCCCTCTCTGATTTGGGTGCGTCTAGGGCCGCTGAGCTCCAAGCGGACTCCCCCAGTGCCTACGAGGCGACCCCCGGTGCGCCCCGGGTTCAAAGGCCCCTCGCCGCAGCTCCAGCCCCCTCCGGGGGGCGGGGAGGCGAAAGGGGTGGTGCGGAGCCAGAAAAGCCCGAGCCCACAGCCGTCAGCCCTGCGCAGGGATGGGCAGCACACTCTGAAAGTTCGTGACCGCAGCAGCCAACTGTTGGCCGGAGCCTGGGACGCAGACAGTGATCCGCCCAACTTGAAAGCGGTGCCCAGCCCCAGTACCCTTTCTCGGCCTCAGGCGGCCCTCTTCCAGGCAAGGTGCTCCGGTGCCTGATGGGGTTCATGGAGCCCGGGCTGTGGCTCCTTTTCGGGCTCACAGTGACCTCAGCCACAGGTAAGCAGGCGGGGCTGCGCGCCTCTCCTGGCGCGAGCGCACACAATAGGAGCAGGGCGGGGGTGGGGGGTGGGGGAGTAGGGGATTCTGTGTTGCAGAGAGTTAACTGCATCCCTGGAGGTGACTGGGAGCAAGCAGGCTGGAGGGCAGAAGCGGCAAGCAAGGACTACTCCACAGGCTCCGGAGAATTAGTCAATTTTTCATGAAGTTGGGAACTTTTCAGAAAGTTTGCAAACTAATCAGACACTGTACAAAACGTTTGCAAAGTTTTCAGAAAGTGTAAAATGCGTGCAAGTTTTCAACCAGTGCAAATAGCTTGCAGATTTTGCAGAGTGAAAATAGCTTGCAAGTTTTTCATTATGCACTAACTTGCAAACTTTTCAGGAACTGTGCACATAGCTTTGCAAACTTTTCAGAATTTTTCGTGTAGCTTGGAGACCAGAGAAAGTGCAACTAACCTCTGTACCCGTAGCTCAGGAGCCCCTCAATCTGCCTCCTGCAGGATTCACTCCTTGCCTTCAGCCTGGGGGCTCTGGCAGGACTGGTGTGCCCCAGCTGCCCCCTGCAATCAGATCTGAGGGTGACTGTGAAGAGACTGTGGCTGACCCTGGTGAAGGGACAAATCCTGGAAGTCCTGGGCAGAAGCAGGGGCCCCGTTGGTCTGGAGAGCAGGCAGAGGGTGGTTCTGTGCACCACCGCCCCCGGCGCTGCACGTGCTTCACCTACAAGGACAAGGAGTGTGTCTACTATTGCCACCTGGACATCATCTGGATCAACACTCCAGAGTGAGTTGCCCTGAGGTGGGGGAGCACAGTCTGGCCCAGCTCACATTGCACATCCCCAGGAGGACCTGTCTCACCACAGTCTAGCCCCAGAGGCTGCCCTGACACAGTCCTAAGCTCCTTCTGAGGTCCCTTGCCAGCCCAGGGCCTGTCTGTAGGTCAGACATCTTTTCTGAGGGTCTGGCAGGTAGAAACCTAATATTTGGTTTGTGATCCCATAAAAGGCCAGCATCTTTCCCCAGGGAAATGAGTGAGCCAGGGGGATTAGATACCTGAGAAGTCTCTCTGAACCAAAGAACCCCCTCAAAGTTTATTTCCTGCCTCAGGGGCTAGGGGGGTTTGTCCCTGTTCCTGAACCCACCAGGCTCCAAGGGGTTTAAAGTTCCTAGAGAGCTGCCTGATGCTCACTGGGGAGGGTGGGGGCGGGGGTGGTGGTGGCTTGGAAGAACCTGCCCCTCCAGGTAGAATGGGTTCCTCTCCTCCCCTGCCCTCCTGAATGCCAAGGGAGGCTGGATGCAGGACTACCGACTTCTGGGCCATGGGTCTTTCACAGGTTGGCTCATGTTCCAGAGGGCCTCCTTTTCTCAGTCTTGAAGAACTCTTAGCTAGCACCCAGCAGGGTGGGACCACCCTACAGGGAGGTGTGCCCTTCCCCAGGCAAAGGGAGGATTTGATGTCTCTCTCATTCTCTCACTGAACACAGCATTTGGAAGCTCCTGCTGTAGATACCATTATGCAAACAGTAGAAAGGGCTTGACCTTGACTTTGCTCTGGCCACCACCTCCTGGACATGGCTCTCCGAATCTCTAGAATCTGGGACTTGGACTAGATGCTGCTAAAGCCCATTCCCCTGGTGTTCTTGGGGTCTCAGAGGCTTTTTCTTGCACCCTGCTGGGGATTCCTGGCTGAGAACTTGGACATGGTTGTGAATACAGACCCTTGGCAATAACGATGGCTTTGCACTAAGTTTGAAGGCATCTCCATTCCTGTGCCTCATGGTTTCCTTTATTCCCAAGCCCATTAGCCCTGGAGCCCTCTAGGTGGTATTTTGAGGGGCTCACTTACCCACCTGGACACTTCAAGGATGGAGTGCAAGTGTGGGTAATCTTGAGTATTCCAGTGGCATTCAACCAAGTAACAAGTCTTCTAACTCCATCCAGGTAGGCCTGAGAATCACCCTACTAAGCCAGAATGGCAAGTAGGGCTGGCTCCACTGGTGAGCTACCTGGATGCTGGCACAGGCCAGAGCTTAGAAGGGCCCCTCCCCATCTGAGGCTCTGCTGTGGCTCTCACAATGTTCTCCATCCTTTTGGACCAAGGGATGCACATTGGCCTTTGATTCTGATTCTCACAGATTCTGTGACTGATAAGCTGATGCAGCTGAGAGCATGATTCCCTCGTCTGGCTGTGTCTGCTGAGGTTCCTGTACGAATTGGATCATCAGCCCACAATAGGGAGATGGGAGGATAACAGAGACGCGTGTCTAGCTGTCATCGATCACCTTCTATTCTCAGACAGTATCAGGGTCCCCTGTTCTTAGAGCCTCCATAACCCTGACACTTGTCTTTTCTGATTTTTATCTGATTGGTGTCATGGTCCAACCGGATTAGCTTCACAGAATCAAAAGCACTGAGTGCTGGGTGGTGGGACTGAGTCCTGGTTTGACTGGAATCCCAAACCATGAATCTAGAAGGAGAAAGAAGAAAGTCAGTAGAGAGAGAGGCAGAGCAGGGGAGGGCACTTGGAGCTCACATGGTTCTTTCCCGTTCTCTAAGCCCAATTCCTTGAGCACATTTGAGAGGCTCCATAAACACCTCATGCTGTAAGAAATCCTGTCTCAGAATTTCAAATTGTCTTGTATAGCCTGAAACCAGCCTTGGATCCTTGACTTTTGTCAAGACAGGCAACTTGATAACTTTCTCCCCAAGTTTGATTTACCTCTTCTCTGCTCCCCTTCCTCTGATTCATTCTAAACATCGGGAGAGAGGGTTACAGCCAGTGTCCTCGTGTCCCCTGAGCTGTCCAGGAAACAAAATGACAGGAGCCAGACACAGCACGCTTTGAAATGAGACAAAATGAAATGTTGTAGGGAAGATGTTCCCGTGGGCTTTCCTCCTCCTGCCTTTTCTTCTTTGCTTCTTCCCTCCCACTCCCTTCTTGAAACCCTGTTGATGTGTAGATAGGTCCATTTGCTGTAGATCAGTCAAGAGTGCAATTTGAGAAACCGGGCTCCAATGGGGGTCATTGGCCTCAAGGGATGTTGAAGAATCTGAAAAATCACTGGAAGGTGCTGAAAGCAAGGCCTGCACTCAATGGGGTCTTTCCCAGAGTTGGTGTCCCAGCCCTGCCTCTCCAGGGTCCCGTCCCTCTTCCCAAGCAGACATCTGGGTCTCCCTTCCAGACTTCTCTGCCAGGATGTGGCCTGCCCCCCATCCCTGCAGCTGCTCTGGAGCCAAGAGGAGCCTTGACTCTTGGGCCTAACCAAGAGCCTCGAATGGTGGGTGCCTTTGCCTTTGGTGCCCTCGCTCCGGCCCCTTGGATTACATGGGATAGAGCTTAGTCCTGCTGTGTTTTTGGAGGACATCTGAGAGATCTTCAGAGAGGGTTCATTCAATGAGTGTGGTCATCTGTGCCATCGAGGCCCTGAAGCCCTGGCAGGAGTGTGTTGAGAATTACCCATTCTGCATCTCCCTGTGGAGAGTTAACTCTAGGTTGGGCTCAGAGACTCTTGAGAATCTTCCAGACAAAAGAGCTGAGCCCCCCTGGTTCTCCCATTTCCTGCCATGGCCTGGGTGTGGTCAGCCCTTTCCGTCAGCACCCAGCATGTTGCGGAGCTCAGTTAATGCTGGCTGGCTTTGGCTGAGCCCTGCCCACGCTGTTCTTTCTGCTTGCGCTGCTGCTCTGGTTTTGGTCTACAGCACTCTCTCCCCCATGAGCTTTCCCCATCCAGGGCGTGTGGCTCTGTTCAGAGAGCCTGCCTGTCGCTCAGTGGTGTATGGGAACGTGTGTTTTTCTGGGATGCATTTCCCATAACTTCCATCATATTCTCCCCAGTACCCGTGACCCCAAAGAGGAAGCAAATTTGTCCCTTGGCAACTGCATTTTGTGGCCCTACAGAGGCAGCTGAGATCACAGCTAAACAATGGGGACAGTGTCATTTTTATAAGATTTTGCTTGGCCATGTTAGAAACCCCAAGTCCCTACAATTCCCAAATAGTCCCTTTCCACGGCCTACAAAAATAAAACCAAAAATTTTAATTGGAGAAAAAAAACACATACCATCTTATTGTCATGGAGCATCTGTGAGAAATAAGATTATATGGGCAGAAGTGGTGAGCAAGACCATGTGCTTAGTGTGTGCTTCTGTCTGTGGGGCTGGCCTCTGTGAGTGTACTTGAAAGCATGAGCATCTTACCTGGGAGTGCAGGACTCTATCAGGCAGGTCCTTCAGAAAAACAGAACTGACAAGATGTGTGTGTGTATGCACACACACACGGAGACAGAAAATTGTCCTATGTGGACAGGAGCCAAGCAGTTCTGAATTCTGCAGGACAGAAGCTGGAAATTCTAGTAGGAGCTGATGGAGCAGTGTTGGGATGAAAGGCAACCTGGAGGCAGAATTTGCTCTTCGGGGCCCCTGATCTTTGCTCTGAAGGCCTTCAACTGATTGGATGAGTCTCAACTACATGATGGAGGGTGATCTACTTTGCTTAATCTACTGATTTTAGTATTCATGATGTTTGAAAAAGATCTTCATGTGCCAGGCATGGTGGCACACACCTGTAATCCCAGTGGCTCAGAAGGCTTGGGGCAGGAGATTGTTGGTTCCAGCCAGCCTCAGCAACTTAGCAAGGTCCTAAGCAACTTGGCAAGACCCTGTCTCAAAATAAAACATACAAATGGCTGAGGATGTGGCTCAGTGATTAAGTGCCCCAGGGTGCAATCCCCACTCTCAAAATAACAACAGCGACAACAAAAAACACAAAAAAGAAGAAGATGTTCACAGTAACAACTTGATTTGTGTTTTATCAAACACTGGACAACATAGCCTAGCCAAGTTGACACATGAAATTAACCATCATAGGGACATAGATCTTCACTATGCCCTATAGCAGCCAGCCCCTCTGAGCCTCTAAAGAGTAAGAGCCAGTCAATCAAATGATCACTGAGGTTCAGAACACCCAGCACAGAACCTGCTGTGTGCATTGAAGATAGGGGCCATCGGAATCCCTCTGTGGACACACAAGGAGGGCACTGTGATGCTGTGATAGTGACCATGTTTTCCAAACAAAAATCTGAGCCACCTGACTGGCAAATAGGAATGCATTTGTGAGAAAAAGCAGGGCAGGGTGTTCAAAATCATGGCTTTGGTGGAAACATGGGATCTGTAACCTCCATTGCAGTCCTGACTCCAGTATCCAGGAGCTCTGCCCTTGAGACCTGGCTGTGATGGTGTCCTTGGGGTGGGAGGTGCCATCAACTCTCTGCATCCCCTTTGTAAGATGCAGACACCAGTACAGCTATAGCACAGTGACCCTAAGGTCTCCTTGAGTTCTTTGGCCTGGTCATTCCCTCTAGGATGTCCAGCCCGGCTGCCCTAGCTGCTCTGAAGCGAGCCACATTTATTCAATCTGGCAGGAGTAACATTTGTTTTGCATTGGTTTCCTCCCCAAAGAAGTCAAGCGTAGAATAATAAGACTAATAATTAACAAAACATTTGGATTTACATTTTATGTATTCTACCACAAAAAGGCAACATCACCACAAATTCTAGCCTTGCCTTGTGTGTTCTTTGAAAAAGGCATTTTAACACATTTCCAAGAAATGGCATTGCAAATTTTAGAACTTCTTAGTGGTGTGGGTGGACTGGGATCCCAGCATCTTGCATACTGGATCCCAATAAAAGTCATCCTGTCAGGCTGGGGTTGTGGCTCAGTGGTAGAGTGCTTGCCTAGCACTTGTGAGGCACTGGGTTCAATCTTTAGTGCTACATAAAAATAAATAAATAGAAAAAGGTATTGTGTTCATCTACAATTAAAAATATTTTTTTTTAAAAAATCATCTTGTCTTATGTGCCAGGCCTGGTAGGATCACTGCAGGAGCTGAAGCTCTTTGAAGCAGAGGGACCAGTCTTTGTGGCCTTCACAGTTTTGGGAAAGTGTCATGAGTGATCTGATTCTGATAATAGTGGTGATGTGGGTGTTGAGCATACAACAGCGATCTTCAGGACAATCCTTTGGCAGTAGGCTGGAGTCTTGCCCAGTTTGCAAGGGGCTGAGTCCCTTGCCCACTGCTACAGAGCCTGAGCCTGGCAGTCTGACTCTGAAATCCAACCTCTCAGTGGCTCCTGCAGACCTTTCTACAGCCTGGGCCTTGCTGCTGTCCTAGGTGATCCACCCATCCATGCATGCATCATGTTTTTATGGGGTGCTTTGTTGGGGTAGCATTGGGCTAGGCTCTGGGACCAAGGATGGATCAAAGACATAGTCTCCATCCTTGACCGCTTCGGGTGGTTTTGTTCTTTGTGATAATGATAGTTAATATATTTAGATTCATTTATATTTATAAATAATAGCATCATTTCTCCTTTGCAAGATTATCTTTATGGATCCGAGAGAGAAGGTGGTCTGAAGCCCAAGCCTTTGGTCCAACATGTGTCTTGAGGTGTATCCTGGAGATGCAGTGTTGACTGACTGAGTTGTGTGACTCCCCTTGTCTCAGCCTTCCTGGTGGCTCTCAAGGATAAGAGTGTGCCTGTCCAGCACACTGGGAAGCTGGTCCCAATGGCAAGATGCTGGGATACAGAGGGTGCTTGTCTGAGGGAGAAGTGGGAGGAGAGGAACTCAAGGCTTACCTGCTCCATTCCTGGGGTGGAATTTTACTTTTCATGACTGTTTCTCAGGTCCTAACCTGTGCTCTTGCTGCCTTGTGCTGTCCCTAATGCTGAGCAGGAATAGGAGATGAGTCTGCTCAAATCACACTGACCCTGACCCTTTGGTTCAAAGATTCATGGTGTTTAGAGAGAAGGGGGCCTTGGGCCCCTCATCCAGATTCTGGCAGTGGGTGCAGACCCGTCGTCATGGGTCAGAGCATAGACTCTGGGTTCAGATCTGGTATGGAGTCCCAGGTCTGTCACTTAGGAGCCTCAGTCTCTCTGCCTGTATAGCAGGGGGATTGGTGGTCTCCTATGAGTGAAGGTATTACGGTGACAAGTACCCAGAGAGCGGTGAGCACAGTGCTTTCAATCTGGTCAACATTCAAGGTCTGCAAGATGCTGGCTATGATGATGCAGCACAACCCCAGGTGGCAGTGGCCCTATGAGTCAAGCTGGTCCTCCTACCCATCCCATTCTGCACTTGGAGGGCACCAACCAGCAGAATATTCTCTCTCAAATGCTGCCGAAGCCAGCCTCAGAAGGCCACCCAGCCAGTCCTCTTGGAGTGCCCCAGAGCAAGCCTGTACCTTGTCATCACAGTCCTCCAGGCTACTCTGAGGCCTGGCACACAGTGGAGTGGCATTCCATTAGCTTAAGCCTTGCAGACCTGGAGAGGGCCACCTGGCTGCCTCTGTTGCTGATAAGGAGCCTGATAAAGGCACCTGAGGCCAAAGGTTGCTCCAGGTGGGATGGATCAGTCCTGCCATTCTCACCCCTCCTCTGCGACTTCCTACTGCTTCTCTCTGGCCTTGGTAAGTAATTGGAAGTTTGAGGAATGGGACATGGTATTCCCTGAGTTTACTGGTTCAGGCACCCCCTGCCAAATCCAGGGGGGTATGGGGAGTGAAGGGGTAATTCCAGGGTGTGCATCAGGCGGTGGAGATGACCTGAACAGTATTCTCTGTTTAAACTCCTGTGGGCACATCTTCGGAGGGGCTGTCCTGTCTTCTCACGTGGGGTGAGCCTAGCAGAGTAAATAGGGGGCTTCCATTTGCAGCTGAGGACCCCACGGGTCCTGGGACCCTTATATCCTCTCTTGCCTATCGTTGCTTGAAGTGGGAGACACAGCCAAGGAGTCACCAGGAAGTGTCCCCAGGAAATGCTGTCAATAGGGGGTTATGAGAAATGATTCTGTGATGCACTTTTGGAAGATGGTGTTGGCCTGAAGCCTGCCATGCTAAGCCCAAGGTCCTGTCGGATGGTGAGTCTGCTCACTTTTGACTTTGCTGGTTAGTTTGTTCTCCTGTACCTATGTCTGTCTCCTCCTTGGAAATCTAGCACTCTTCTGGATCTTGGTTTTTGAGTTCAAGTAGCATAGTTCTTAGAACATTTGATAGCAAGGTGCTTTAAAATGTGAGGGCCTTGGGGCTAAACTTCAGAGATTGTTGGAAAGGTCAGACCTCACAAGGTGACCCTTCTGTTGGATTCCCACAGATGGAAAGCTCCAGAGTGAGCATGAGATGTGTGAGAGCAAAGAGAGGCTTGGCTGGAATGCAGCTGACCCCCACTTGAGGCGGGAAGGCAGTTTGCATTGAAGCAAGAGAGCTTGGTAGGAAAAGGTTGTGACCCTGCGTGACCCTGCCAGAGCGTTTGGATTTCTGCTAGATGAAAGGGATTTTGCAGTTAGGAACTTGGCCTTAAATCTGAAGGCAGATGAAAGTCCCCTGACATCTCTGGTGTGGTTTGTTCCTGCAAGAATTTAAAACAAAGGAAGCAGGGAGGCAAACAATGCTTCCCTTAAGGAGGCTCCGCAGCGTGGCTGCAACCACCTGGCTTCAAAATCCAGCTCTCCCTCCTGCGTGGACCTGCAGAGTCTCAGTACGTCCAGCCCATCTCAGACTCCAGTGGACAGGGGAATGCAGCAGCTCTGCTTCACATAAGGAAACGACCTGTTCTCATTCCATGTCACATTTTTGTGGAAAACAGAGAGTTTCTGAAGACGAGAAACACAGACACGCACACACAAAGGCCCAGGCACATATGCATATCTGAGCCCACATTTTTGCCCCCTTTGGGATAGAAATTAGTTGTACTTAGAAGGAAAATAAATGCAGAGGATGACTGGGGACAGTGGACAAGGGTCACAGTGTGGAAGGAATGCTTGGTCTGACATAGTTTGGGGTGCTTCTACAGCCCGCTTGGCAGGAGGAAAAAGGCAGAGGGGGCATCTGGTTATGCCCTCTGCTGCCCTTGCTTGGAGACTTGAAGCCAAGTACTTCTACAGAACTCGGCATCTCTCTGGAGTGGAAGCAGAGGCCTGGATTTCTTTTTTATTCTTCTCAGGAGAAACTCAGTGGGAGGCCCTAACACACAGTGACTCTGGAATATGGCAGCCTGATCCCCAGGCCAGTAAGTTAAAAACCAGAACAGATTTGCTTCATGAAAATTAGTAAGAATCATGCAGAGACAGAGGTGGCTCACGGGTAGACATGGGGATTTTGCCCCACAGCCTAGAAGGTGTGGCATAGCTTGGCCAAGTCAGAAGCACATAATTGAGAAAGCAGAGGCCTGTGCATCTTTTCTGGATTTTTATTAATCTGCTCTTCATGGGTTTTGTAGTACCAAGAATAGGGATTGGTGAGCAAGGGACTCTCTGGGACAAACTCTCAGAAGTCCCCAAAGCCTCTTTGGGAAAATAAGAACACTCTAGTACAGTATTTCCAAAATTCCAAAATGACTGCAAAGAATAATCCTCAGAATCTCAACATTTATAATAAGACCTTGAGCTTCACCCTAATCCTGACCCTGGCTTCTTGGAGAGAGAAGCTGCTGTATCAGAGTGACCAAGATGGTCTTGCATGCAATCAGACAGCAGAGGAGAATATCTTGCTCCCCTTCTGACGGCAAGAGCAAGTCTGAACACCAGGACTTTTTATCCTGACCACGGAATCTCCTGACAACTCACCAGCTGGCCTCTCTTGCTTCTTGCCTATTACTTATAGGGATATGTGATTGGGTCTGTATTTCTTTTTTATCCCTTTAAATACTCTGTCCTTACAAAAATACCTGCTCCCTGTTTTACCCCGTCTGTTTCCACTGCTGGCAGCTATTTTGAGGCCCATCTGTCTGCAGCTTTGCATAAAGTTATAATGAGCCTGGGCTGGCCAAGTGGGCGCTCATGTCTACATGCAACCTGGAACTCCTCAGGGTCACAGGGGGCTGGAGAGAGAAACTCGAGCCCAGCTTGTTGCTGCATTTGGATAGTGCAGATGGAGGAGCCCGCCAGACTGGAGGAGCCTTCTGATGGTTTTGTTTCTGCCTGTTGGAGTTTGTTTCTCTATTGCTTTTCCTTTGAGCTGTCACTCTTGGAGATGTCTCAGCACAAGACAAAACCAGGTGTTTTTCTGTTCTTTCCTTCTGCCCCTGGTGCTCCTGCAAACATTCCTTCATGTGTGTGCCCACACTCAGGAGGACTGTGTTCCATTGAGCCTGAGGACTGTGAATTCTGTGGCTTTGGGGTTATTTTAGAGCCCAGCCATATGGTAATTATCCAAAGAAGAGTGTAAACAGTTTGGGCAGGCCAAGCTGCCGTTCTCTTGCTGGAGTGAAGGTATAGGTCCTTCTGCAGTGGCGATGCTGGTGATGGTGGGGGTGGTTGGAATTCTCCAGGTGGAATTCAGAGCTCGGTGGAGCCCTTGAAGGACCCGTCAACCCTGTCACCGGCCTACCCAGGACTTCCAGAGAGCAAGTCTTCGGTTTGGACAGGAGCTGGTGCTGCCTGCTGAGGGTGGCCTCTGGTTTTGCCCTGTGGTTCACCCATTGGTGGGGGTCTTCTCTGTTCATTGCTGGGTGCATGGGGTGGCACTAGTTATTACTAGACACAGTTCCTCCACTCCCAGGAGTCTAGAGACTGTGCTCCTTGCAGGAAAACTTTTGAATATGGGTCAATTGAGGGTGGAAAGGTAGAAATCCACTCAATCAGCCAAGAACTCCCAGATGGGATGGCCTAGAAATGGTGGCAAATTTAGACCCAAGTTTTTTCTTCACTTAACAGATATGTATTACCGAGATGCTGGGACGTTGCTGGGTGCCCACCATGAGCAGACATTTAGGTGCAGAGGCGAACAAGGCAGCACCAGTCCCTGATTCCAGCTGGACAAATCCCTGCACTGATGGCCCCAGAGGATGGTGCGGAGGCCGGGCCCCACAGGGCCACACCCACGGCACACCCTGGAGGTTTTCCTGGAAGGAGCATGAGCTCTAAGTCGTTCAGAGTGGAGGGACTGTGTTGGCAATGACTGGTACTGCCATTCACAGGAACGGTGGCCTTGAGCTCTAGGTCTGAAGTCTAAGGGCCAGCGTTCAACAGTCCCTTTGAAAACATATATGATTCTATTAACATTCCCAAATGGTCAAGTCCTGAATATTCCCAGAGTTTTTGAGGGGGTGAGGGGCGGAATGCCTTTTTGAAAAGTAATCCCTTGACCCACAGCACGTTGCTCACAGCTTCCAAGATTTCAGAATATTCTAGAATTCTTGGCTCCTTCCGAGGCTGTGGGAGGTAGACTCTCCCCATTGGGGGTGGCCGGATGAGCATTGGCTTCTTCCACCTTCAGCTGTGAGAGTTTCTGTGGTGGAAGTAAAGCTGTGGACAGCCAGCATGCCACCCTGATGTGCGACCCTGCATGTGTGCCTTCTGCCTGTACACTGAGGCCACCAAGGAGCTGGTTTCCTGGCCTGGTTCCTTTCCTGGAAGTTGGAGGGGGGCCTGATGCCTCACAGAAGGCCTGGCTCGGAGAACACAAGCATTTGATGAGGGGAAAGGAGTAGGCTCGGTGGAGGACAGGACGTCTGAGGTGGCCCACCAAGTCTCTGGGAGCTGGACTCAGTGCATCTTGGGATGGAGGACAGCCTGAGCCATAGTGGACATTTCACAGTGGGCAAAGTTGGAAGGAGAGGGCTGCAGCCAGGTTGCCTTGCTGGGTTTTGTCCTGACTCTGTATGTGCCCTTTTTTTTGTATTGTTTTCAGTAAAGAAAATCTCTGCAGACCTGAGACCGTGGTTGCCTTCTCATGAACGCAGGGTCCAGGAGCAGTTAGAGCTCACTGGTCACAAGCAACAGACATCTCATCTGGCTAGTAATACATGAAAAAAGGCTTAATGGAAAGATACAGGATGCCCTCAGACTGGAAGGAAGACGCTCAGGCTCAGGGAGGAGGGGTCCTGGGACAGGACTAGGGGCTTTAAGGGTTCAATCCAATGGACGAAGCTGGGTGGGGCCGCCTGGCAAATAGTAATTGAGTGTTTTCTGACCTTGAGTCTCTTTATTCAGGAATCCTGGGAGAGAAAGTCTGACTGGCCCAGCTTCGTCACCTGACCAGTCCTCAGGTGGTATTAGTGAGTGGATGAGGCAAGTTGGTGGTCAGTCTCAGGGACCTCAAACAATGGGGTCTTCTTCCCAAAAGAAGAATGGGAGGCTGGATTCTAAGAGACGAAAATAACCAACATTGGCCTCAGCTATAGAGAAGCCCTACTGTAAGTCTTTAAGAGCAGGGTCTTTAGCTCCTGAGCATTTTCTGACCCCCAGGCACTCAGAGTAGGTGGGCACAGGGACCACAGGGCTGTGATTAAGCATCCACTGGCACTGACTGGTTATGTTTCAGAGGTGGTGAATGAAGGTGACAGACACAGTCCTCCTTGCCCAGAAGGACTGAACTTGGGGAAGTTGGTGAGTGTTGTCTTCTAAGGAAGAACATTGATGAAATCTGCATTCAGGCATGGTTAGAAAGCACATTAGGATCTCTGAGTTGCTTCTCCAGGGAGTGGTGGGAGCTGGTGTCCAGTGACCTTGGTGCCTGGCAGCTGGAGTTTCTTCCTGACTCTCTGCCCCTGGCCAGACAGTCGGTGGAACCTGCATTCTGCACACAGTGGCTCCTTATCGCCTTGATTTTCCACTTAATAAGGAAAAATGTGCACGAGAAAAGGCAGATCATCAACCTGACCCGCATCTGAGTGTGAGGTGAATGTGCCCCACCTGCTGCAGAGACAGCCAGAACTTGGGCTTTTTAAATTAAAACTGCAATAACTGCATTTATAAAGAGAGGAGTAGCAATCTTGTCAACAGATCCTGTCACCTGTCTGACTTGCTTATGTGGTTGTTAACCGAGATGCCGATGAGGACTAGACACATGACAAAATGAGTAGGGGAGGACTGGAGTAATCCATCAGGAGAGGTAGGGACAGGGAAAGAATGGGGGTCTTGTGTCAGTGGGCTCCAGGCGATTGCTGATGTGTTGGGATCTGGAGCTGGGTTCAGCATGGCTTCCAGTTATTCAAGATAAGTTAGAAAATGGTTGACTGAAGCTGAGAAAATGCTAGCTTGCTAGGCTGTGTACGGGACAGAGCTGTGCGTGCACAGGGCCCTGGTCTGTCTGGTTCATGGTGATGTTCACCAGGACTACTCCAGTGAGCACGCTGAAACTTTCAGCAGATATTTGTTAAATTCCATTTCATGACAGTGGAAAGAAATGGAAACTGGCTTCTTTGAGAGGAATGACAGTTGGATTCACTTTGTTAAGAATTTAAACTTTGGCAGGTGAAACCCCCTTGCTACTTCCTACCTGGCCTTTGTGAACACCTGTGTCTATTCTGAGAACTTCACGCACAGCAGCCAGTGTCCTGATCAGAGAGATGGAGATCGATAAGTCCTTTAGGAAAGAACAACACAGAGCTTACGAACAGAAAATGTTTTTGAAAGAGTCAGTTTGCTTATTTAAAAACTTCTTGTAGAGACAAAGTGCTTTCCCTGTGCTACAGATGAAAGATGAATATGGGAGTTTAATAGCATTTGTATGTGATGTTTGGGGAAACTTGGCAAGTGAGGAGCACTGTGATAAATCACTCTGAAAACACCACTAATCAAATAATGAATGTTCCAAGCACATAAGCGGAGGGATAGTGTTGCACAAATACACCGAGCACTAGACATTGAATGCATGGGTGCACTGAGGGCCGGTAGTGTTTTCATTATGTCATCTGCTTACCTTTTTTATGGAGCTCTGTGTTATACTGGAAGCATTAATGGATAGAAGAGCTGCCTATCTCTTTAAAGAATTGTATTCTAAACCCCGTTGCAAACAGCAGGCTAACTTAGCTGGGTAGAGATGCTGGTCCCAAGATCTCAGCCAGTTTACCTTCATCTTCATAGTTCCACCATTAGGTCTTCCCTGTTCCCTGTTCAGGAAATGGTGACAAATGGCAGCTCTCTACCTGAAAGGCGAGTGGTGAGTGACGGACCTGCAGAAGGAGGTGTGGCAGAGAATGACCTTGCTGTGCCTTATGGCCTTTGGTTCCTTACTATCCTTCTTTATTACTTAGTCACACATCTCAAACACAGGCCTGGTAGATGGAATTTTTCTGCATGATGAAACTCATGATTTCCCAGGCCAAATAAATAACAATAATCCCTAACTTTCAAGCACTGTCAAGCCTTTACTAAGTATTTTTCACGTAGTATCTCATTTCATTTGTCCAATAATCCTTTTGTGAATCAGGGAACTGTTGAGAGGGTGGAGTGATCATCACCTAAGTGCTTTACAACTTAATAATGGAATTACCAGGTAATCTCTCTGCACTCTGTGTACCTTGCATGTACCTGTACATACTGGCTTGACATTTTTCTTCTGTTTTCATACCCCAGTAGCATGTGAATTCCTGGAGACACAGACACAAGTGTGCCTTTCACACTGAAAATAACACTATGTGTGCAGTTGTTACTTAACAGATGGTGGAGATACTTTGTAATGATGTTCATGGTTATTGAACTCATTCAGGTGGAAAGAATCCAGTGTTGCCCAGACTAGAGTTGTGCCACAATTGGCTACCAGTTGCTCATTCAATAGTTTTTTATTTGCCCATCCTTGTGGTAGGTCCCTGGCTGGCATAAAAGAAGTAAAAAACCTGCCTTGTCTTCTGGAGGAAATGGTAAGCAACTCTTAGACCTGGTTAAGGAACATCCCTGACCAGGCTCTCAGAGTTAGAGGGCCACCTGGGACCTTCCTTTGGTCACACATCCCCCATCTCATTGCAGAGAATCTGTGGGACTGAAAGCCATATACCCCTTCTTCCAGACCATGTCCCCAAGCCCATTTCTGGGGCCTGCGCAGGTATTTTCTAGGTTCTGACAGGACAGAACAGGGCTCAGGTCCACATTCCTATACCCATGGGGGTAATCAAGTAGCAGCTGCCTACAGGGTAGAGCATGGACAGAGCTTGGGGAACAGCCTGGGTGTCTGTGTGGGAGTGGGTTGGGCTTTCTTGGTTTGGGGTAGAGTAGGAGGAAAGAAAAGCTGCCGGATCTCCTTGGGCTGCTGTATTTTAGCATGGGATCCAAGGAGTCCCCAAATTTTAAATCAAGGCTGGACTTCCAAGGTGTTTTACAGCCACATTTGTCGAGGTTAGGGGATAGAACTCTCATTTAAGAGCTTGTCTGTGGATGGATGGGAGATGGGCCTCCATTTTGAACTCATGTTCTAAACTTCAAGTGTTTGCTTGGGTGGGCCCCACCGAGATCTGGCCATCTCCTAAGAGCCTCCCAGATCGTGGGGAGGGGGGCGGTGCTTCCCTGTAAACGTTCTTTGAAATTGCCAGGGTGTTTGCTCAGTAGAGCTTCGCCTAGGCTGCTGGGAAGTGCTAAGCACATCTCTATTAACAAACACCGAGTTGCTTTGTTTCCTTCCTTAAAACACTTCAGAGTGTTCTGCAGCCGCCAATGCATAATCAGCTGACAGCAATTTCAAAATTGCAGGTCTGGCTGTTGATGGGAAAATGGGAGCGTTGTTATTCCTCGTGTGCCGTTTTCACCAAGAAATGGGGGGCTGGATTTAATGTCAACACTTAGAGATTTAATGTGGTCCTGTTACTGGAAAAACATACCTTCAACCAGATCTGGACTCATGACAATGGCCACGTTGTTGTTTTCCTCCCCTCTCCACTTTTTACATTTCTGAGAAGAACAGGATTTGAGAGAAGGTTCAGCGCTGCCGCTGGACCCTGCCCTCCTCCTCTGCTCAACAGCTGGGCGGCCTCGGTCAGCAGGGAGCCGCTGCTCTGCTATTTCTCAAGGCACTTGGGTGGGAAGGAGTTGGGGTGAGAACAGAAAAAGAATAGGGCTGGCGGAAGCCTCAGCCCTGGTCTCCAGCCTGCTCTGAGCATCTGGTCACAGTGGGGCAGCCTTGCTGTTTGGCCTCCCACCCTAAAAAGGCTCCATGGCCTGCGTTTTTAATAAAAAGAAATCCAATTAGGTTTCACTTTGAATATGCAGGGAGGATGTCAGGTCACCCTTTGAGGTGGATACATGGGGATGTGTCACCGGGCTCATAGAAACCAAGGTGGCTGCCCTTTGGGGACAGGCAGGAAAACCAAGACTCCTTGGAAAGGAGGCTTTGGCCACATTTGTTTCTTTGAGACCCTGATAGCTTGCCCCTGACCGTGGCCCATGGTGCTGATGAATTGCGCACATGTCTGAACTTCCCCCTGCTCAGCTGGAAGGCTTCTTTCTTCTCTAGGGGTGATGGTTTGGGTACACTGAACTCCAGAACCAGATTTAAATCTTTGTGGCTCTGAACGCCAAACCCCTCATAAAGCTGACCCTGGACAGAAGTGGTTGACAATTCTAGACGTCTTTGCTTCACAGTAAGACTCTGCCAAGGCCAGGTCCACGCTCAGCCGCCCTGTCAAGGCCATGGCAGTGCCTCTCAGAAGGCAGGGAGCAGCCCTTCTGATGTTTGTCTCTCTGAGCACAGTGTTCAGAGGCCAGGCTGTTCTTGTTCCTTTGTGGCCTGCTGTGCACACAGGAGAAGTCGTCAGTAGCTCCGCCACCAGGGGTGGCCCTGGGCAGCCACCAGGGCATTACAGGTATGGAGATCTTACATTGGCTGGTGCCCAAGCCCAGCAGCAGGTGAAGGGTGCAGATGGGGACCAACATGTGGCTCAACCCCAAAGTCAAGCACAGAAGAAGAGCCTGCAGGCGGGGAGCGCCAGCGTCTTAATCACTTCTCAGTCTTCCAGGCGAAGCTTCCAGAGGTGGGGAGCAGAACACCTGCATGTTTGGTCTGGAAAGGACTGAAACCCTTCCATGAGGCCTCCTGCTCTCCCATGTGCCCGAGCCCTCCAGGGGCTGGGCTACTGAGACCATTGGCCTTCCCTGGACCTCTTGACTTTCTGTCCCCTTGGCCCTTCTTCCTGGGGGTTGGGACAGCCCAGAAGTTTCCCACCAGTAGGCCACAGCTCATGCCCCACACCAGGGACCCCTGGCACACTCTCCTGACCCTCCTCTGTGCTTTGCAGACGAACTGTGCCCTATGGACTGTCCAACTACAGAGGAAGCTTCCGAGGCAAGAGATCCTTGGGATTGTCCCCAGGGAGTGTGCAGCCCTCGCTGGGGATACATTCGCGCTGTGCTTGTGTGGGGATAGATGACAAGGCCTGCCTACGCTTCTGCACACAAACCCTGGACGTCAGCAGGTATGACTCCCTCCAGTAGCACTCATTCCCAGGTGCAGGTCACTGAGGGATGAGGCCAAGCCAGGGGCTTCCTGAAGGTAGGTTGACTCAGCCCTGGCTGCTGTGGTCCTGGGACCAGGGAAAGAAGAGACTGAGTCCAGAGGCTGTGGGTACTCAGCTTCCAAAGGGCAGGTGGTGTGGCTTCCTCAGCACTCAGTGCCCTGGAGAACCAGGCCCTCAGGCCAGGACTCAGTTGTCTGTCTTCTGGCCTGAGCGGCACTTTAGACAAATCAGAATAATTTTTCAACATAAAAGGTGGAAGAATTGACTGCCTGGCCCTGCATAGTTTTAGCTTCCTTGCAAACAGCACACGTGGCCTCAGGTCTCACTGCTCCACTTTACAAGGGGTGTGAAGGATTCATTTGCCTGGGTTACGTGTTCGTTGTCTGGAGGCCCTTGAATTCGAGACCCTGTGATCTGCTCTATCTTCTTAGAGAAGCTCGTGCATTCATTCTAATGGAGTCAGTGAGCAGACCCCAGACTCTACCCAGGTATTCATGAAACAATTGCTCCTGTTAACAGTCTTTACTACTGTTTCTCTTCACTTTGGGCCAAGACTCAACCCAGCCACACATAGCAATCCTTCAACAACCCTGCCCATAACTAGTGAGGGGTGTTGTGACTTATGTAAAAGCAGCCTGAACAGGCTGCCCCCAGGGTAGGGCAGGCACCAAGCAGTTGGGTCTCAGGATCTGCTCTCCAGAAAGCTTGATGTTGACTCCATTTCCTTCCCTTTTCTAAGTTTTTGAACATCCAATGAGTAGCAGGGCTGAGTGGATGCTGTACTTGGTTAGGCATCAGCCCATGAAGCTCTCAGCCTCCAGAAACCATGCCTGAGATATGCTCCTTGGGGCACATGCTAAGGTCTTGTTAGCAGGAAGAGGAGGTCATCATTTGACACCAAGAAACCATTGGAAATGCAGGTTGATTCATTCAAACCAGCCTTCTCCCCACAGAAATTCCAGGACAGCAGAAAACCCAGACGAAGAAGAGAAAGGGAGGGCCAGAGGGGCCCGAGGAGGCCTGCGTCAAAGGTGAAGATGGGGGTGCGGCCCTTCATGGAGGAGAGGGTGTGTTGGGGGGTGGCCAGTGGGACCCCAGAACTTGGGGTGAGGGTTCTATCCACAGACTACTGGGGATACATTCGCGATACATGCACTGCAAACAGTGCAGCCAATCTAGCAGGTTCCAGAGAAGGGTGAAGAACAATAAGATTTGAATATAAAGCTGGAGTCAGGTGGAGTGCTGCTCTCTGATGGAGAAGCAGGTCGAAAAAATTACACCAGCAACCTTTATTTATCTATGTCTCATTAATCAAATTAAAGACTCTGCAAGCATTATTCTTTGTATTCATGAAAGTTACAGAGTTAGCAACATTATGCACTTATTCTACATTTGCAATGTGCAATGTTAGGAGCTTTGTGTAGCTCTCAAGAAACTCCATTGTTACTGTTATGCGGGTAGGTTCAGAAGCAGCAAAGCTGGTGAAACATTGTGGATATCTAGCAAGAAAGTTCCTTTATTCCCAGGAGCTGAGTGTCTGAGATCAAGGTCAAGGCTGATAAGACTCTAGCACAGTGCCTCCTCATGGAGGACATTACCATAGCAGCTAGGCATCCTGTACCTTTGCATAGAAACTTTCCCAGGCACCAAGTATGTCAGAGCCAGGAGGTCATCAGAGATCCCAATCTCAGACACTGCTCTTCCATTCTGTGGCATTGCTCTAATTCCATTCTGTGGCATCGCTTTCCACAAGAGACAACAGTGATTTTCCGTTGGTGACCTCTGGGGGCGGCCAGTCTGAAGCTGTGGACAGTCATTGTCCTTCAGGACCTTGGCCGCCTGTAGTCTTAAGAGCCAGCCTCTGCATCCCTCTCAGCTCCAGGGCAGTGTTGTCCGGTGTGGGTTTCACTGGGCCTGAGAAAGTCAGCTGATCCTCAGGGATCCTGCAGGTTGGCCTGCTCAGGCCAGTGTCTCCCTCTGCTTTTGGAGCAGTACGACTCCCACCACCCCACCTCCAAAAAGCACGTCTCCTTTGCAGCAGCTGATCCTGGACAAAAGTAAAGTTCGGCTTGGCAGCAGCTCCAGATTCCCTAGTTCATTTTATTATTATTTTTTAGCTTGCTTGTCTTTTTTGTATGAGAAATCCTGAGGGTTTCCTGCAGCTAGACCGGGTTTATTTGTCATTCTATCAATCAGAAATCATTATTAATGACTTGCCTGCACATCTTGCAATGGATGGTAATTTATGTTCATAATGATAGCCTGGAGGTGGCTTCGGTGCCTACGGGGACTGATCAAGGGAAGTCAAGCCATGCTCAGGATACAGGAGACTCTCTAAATTGGTGGCAGATCACTTCCAGGGGCCCGGAGAGGGATCTGTCAGCATCCATAATAAAAATGGTGAGGGAGGAGGGGGGCGGAGGTGGCGGGGAGTCCCAGAAGAGTGAGTCAGACCCCAGCAGGCTCCCACTTGGCCTCTTTGTTCTTTATCCTGTCTCTCCCCTTGCCCCAAACCCAAACTTCTCTCTGTGAGAATGAGTGTGATTAAAATCACCCACCCGTGAAACCATGTATTCATTCACTCATGCCTTCATTCTGCAAAGGCTTATTGAGCACCTGCTGCAGGATGGGCACTGTTCTAGATGTGGGGGATATAGCAAGGGGACCAAGGAGAGGGACTTCTTTAAGAAACTCAGATGTAGCAGGGAGTGTGGGTGAGAGGAGGGGTTGGAGAGTCAGCAGGGATAGGAGGTGTTGGGGCAGCTGCAAGTTGTGGTTGGTGGACAGGCACATGATCACCAACCAGGTGACTTGGGAACAGAAGGAAGTGAGGGGTGAGCCACAGGGCTGAGAGAGCTATGTTTTGGGCAGAGGGAACAGGAAGTGCAAAGGCCCTACAGACAGCCAATAAGGGAGCCCTGTAAGAAGTTTTCCTTGGGAAGAAAGGCAGTTACCAAGCCAAAGTCCTGTATTCTTGCAAGATTTGAGTTGGTGACGTTTATATCCATTCTCAGAGTAGTAGCTGCTACCATCCTGGTGATCAGCCCAGATGGGACCAGGCCATAGGACCAGGCTATGGGAGGGCTCCTTGCAGCCAACCTGAAGTACTATTCCCTCCACACCCTCCCACTCAGATTGCAGGCTGGGAAATGCCATGAAGCCCTGGTGAGGGGGGGTGGTTCATGCCAGGGAACAGCTGGAGACGGGGCAGGAGGAAGTTACCTTTTCCAGCTTGAGAAAGCCCTTATTCTTTAGTAATACACCTCTGTTTTCTTTTTTCCCCTTTGCTCACGATAGGTTGAAGTCCAGGACAGACACAACACGGAGCCCTTAGGTGGCCGCCACGGATGCTTGCTCTCCACGTGGACTTCCTCCCTGCCTTCCCTGCCTGCTCACTATATCATCCTGCAAGGAGCCGTTGCTCTCCACAGTTAACATTTCCACCTCTTTAGGGACAAGGGATGAATTTGTCTGGGGCAGAAAACCCACCCAAAGAGTCCCCAGTTGACAATACACCCTTACTCCAAGAATGCCCAAATCCAAGTGACCCCAGTTTCCCTAATGGGTAAAATGATCCCAGATGTGCCTGGGCCCAGACGCCCGCGGCTCTTGTTTCATGCAGGAAATTGTTTTTGGAGAGGCATGGCAAGCTGGAAAGTCATTCACTGGCTTTTGACATGACTCCTCTTGGAGAGTAAGTGGATGCCAGGCAGGCTTTTTGCAAATGTAAACATGTGTCCATCTTGTAGTAGATGTGCAAGGCCGGTGTGGAAGGCTGCAGGCTGAATTAGGAGGTGAGGAGTTGGGTTGAGCCTGGGCCAGAGGTACACAGTAGTTTGAAGCCTGTAGGACTGAGACAGAAATTTTTAGCCGTGCTTGGTACCCATCAAAGTATGTATCAAGAAAGAAAGAAAGGAAGGAAGGAATGAAGAAAAAAAGGAGGAAAGGAAGAAAGAAAGGATCTCTGATGTTTGTGAGAAGAAAAGGAGATATTGATGTCTGATGGTTTTGAACTCTGGGCTCCACAGAGCTCATTCTTGGCCCATGGGCTGGACCTCATGTCCCTTTTAGACACTAGGCCCAAAGGGACAGAGTTCTCCAGCTTGGTTTGCAAGAAGCTGGCTGTGGAGTCAGCCCCAGCTCCAGGTTATTAGGAGGAGTATTTGCTTTCATGCATAAATGTGGATCTTTGGAGAGTGGCTTCAAAATAAGCCATGAACACAAACTGCAAATTATGTAAATTCCTATTTATCTATATAATTGGCAACAACTGGGAATTGTAACGCCTGGTGGTTCAAGATCTCTGCAGCTGCGCCTTCTCTGCTGTGCTGGGCTCACAGTGAGAGAGGGGCTGTGACTTGGCCACGAAAAGCTGTCTACTTGGGCAGGTGGGGAGGGCATCACTCCCAATGGGCCGTAGAACAAGGAGAAGCTACCTGTGAGCAGGGGCAAGGACACCTCCCAGGGAAGTCCAGATGGCTCATGGTGGAGTGCTGGCCTTGTCTGGACACGAGACTCTGGGGGAGCCTCCATCTATCCCTTATTCTAGGAGTAAGGTGCATATCCATCATGAGAAAGCGCAGGAGACCAACTTACTGGAGGAATTCTGTACAGTTTAAGAGAAGCGATTATTTATTGGGGAACTATTCTCTCCTCCAGCTCTTTTATGGGATCTGTTAAAAGTAAAGTCACTGTACATATATAGATTTTAAATTGTGTTCTGAATCCAAACTCATATCCCTTAGAGCTTGAATTACGTTTTTAAGTGTGCATGTGCTGTCTGGCACTGTGCGAGATGGTATCTGGGAGAGGAATTCACTCATCGTACGAACACTCAGTAAATACTAACTGTCAAATGCATAATAAAAAACCTAAAAGTTTGCTCTGATTTGTGGGTTTTTCCTTACTGTTGTTATATGCATGGTTACACATCAACTTTTCATGGACCTCTGGAGAGGCTGGAAGGGAATTATAGTTCGGGAAGTAGAATCCATCTAAAGTCAATTATGGACAAGATGAGGGGCTGCTTGGATATTAAGGAAGGAACGGAGTTTGGGGAATCATCCCAAGAAGATGAAACATTCGAGGCAGCCAGGAAGAAGGAGCCTTGGGGAGAGTGTTGGCGCCTTCCCCTGGTACCACTGTGCCTTCATAGTAATGGAGAGCTTTCTTCTCTGGCCCTGCAGGATGCCAGGGAGGGACACGAGAGTTCTTGCTCAGAGATCCTCAGAATTAGCTGGAGGTGACCTCTGTGGGCAATGTGTTTAAGCCTTTGAGATTATAAAACATCTCTGAGGGTTGGGCTGTTTCTTCATTTTCCCTTCCTCTTTTTCTCTCTTCCTTTCCTCCCTGTCTCCCTGTCCCCCTTCCGGATCCAGACTTGAAGACCTTTAAAGGGAGAGAATGGGCCAAAGACAAAGACCCAGACCAAGAGCAAAGAGGATCCTCTGTTCTGAGTAGTTTGATCACTATCTAATCTGAGAAAATTCAAGAGCCTCTTGTTTTAATTAAACTCACTTTGGAGAGTTTTGACTTTGATGAATGGAGAAACTTGGGTACTTATTTATTCAGCAGGATGTGGAGTATCACCCAGCAGGAGCCATGGTGTTCATCTGAGGTACTAACAGGGCCTAGAATTCTCCCACCGATTGAGATGCTGTGGAGGCCAAGAGCAAAAGAGGGCAGCCTAAAAGTTCCAGGAGCTGATGGGAGCAGCCTAAGCTCCAGAAGTGGTGGGCTTCCCTGGCATCTGGGTGGAGCAGTAGAGGGACAGTCCATAGAGTTGTGAGCAGGACCAGCTGCAGATATTTCAGGCCCCAACTCAAAAGGATCAAGGATTTTAAGATGGCAGCAGCAGAGCAATAAACCAAGTGGGGCTCTTCTGAGCCTGCATCCCATTCACCAGACCACATGACCAGTCAGGGAAGCTTAACAAAAAAGTTATAGATTGTGGAATCCAGAGACCTGGCTTTGCCACCAACTCCTATGGGAACTGGCTTTAGACTCTCCTAGTCTTGGTTTCCTTATTTACAACATGGGTGTGATCCTGGTCTGGCTACCTCACAGTTTTCTCATATGTCAAATCTCCACAGCTTCAAACTTTGCCCCAAGCCAGTTCTAGTTCCTCTTCTTACTGAAAGTTTCTCGTGGAAGCACATGTTGGAGTTTAGAAAGTACTCCAAAGTAATGAAAGTACTTTCGATTATAGAAACCATTAGGATAGTTGATTCCCCACCCCCCTGAAAAACATAAATTCTCCAAATCCCCAAATTCATATCTGTGGCTTCTTAAGTATCCTAAAGCTCAAGCAAATCAAGTTACCTGCTATTCAGAACATTATCAATGCACTTGGGCCCTTCTGTTCTTGAACATGCAATTTCCTTTCTCTTTGCTGGCAGAATGCTCAGAATCATTGAGATCTGGGAGGTATTTAGTGCAGGGAAATTATAAAAATTAGTAGCTGTCAGGGCCATAGTAAAAGAACACAATCACCCTTCTGCTAGGTGAGCCTCCATCTTTCTGGCACTCCAGAACGTTGTACTGCACAAATGACAAGAGCCAGGTGATAAATGGAAGAGGCAGAGTTATTAGGAATTCATGGCAGAGGAAAAGAATCCTGTGGGACTCCGTGAACATGCACTTGGAGCTCCTTTTTCTCTGCCTTCCTTTTCTTCTCTTCCTCCATGTTTACTTGGGCTGATATTCCTTGTGAAGCCATATAAATCCCTACTTATCTATGTGATTGGCAGGAGCCTCCAGGATCAAGTTTGGCTCTGAGCATCGGCTCAGCCTTCAGCACCACATGCAGGGCACTAGTACCCTCTGTGAGGTACCATCACTGCCTATTCACAAGCTTCCTTTTACTCTTATGAAGGGGTATTCTCAACAACGGCTCTCTCTGCCTCACACTCTAATTTGAATTGCATAGCAAATGTCCCCTCTGGCCATCCTGGTTTTGAATATGTGCCTTCCCTGGAAAGGGGTGGAGACGCACCCAGATCAGTGTCTAGTACATGCCCTGCTCAATAGTAGAGTTATCTTGCCAAAAGGAGAGTATTGGCCCAGGGTGGGACTGGGGAAAGACTTCTCAGGGAGGGGAGTAAGAGCTAGCCAAGCCAAGCCACATGGGAAGGAAGCCCAGGTAAAGGGTGGAGCCTGCACAAAGATCTAGAGACACAGCAGACCCCAAGGGGCAGAGGGAAGCCAGGGCATGGCTGGAGGACAGCAGGGACAGCAGTGAAGGGCATGACCATGGCTGAGACACAAGAGCCCTAAGCTGACCCTGTGACCTTTGAACCACCTGAACAGACTTGAGGTGGCTCCCTGTTTGCAATGGATGAGAACCAAAGGGTGGCTGACTGGTTTGTTGAAAGGATTCTTTTTTTTCTAGACATGCCCCTGGACCCAGGCTCTAGGCACCATCTCACACAGCAGGTGAGTGTGGTGTCGAGAGACCATAAGCATCTGAGCCCTCACATTGTGTCTGTCGGGGCTGGCCCCCACACCACAGTTGTTAATCAAAAGTAGGTTGAATGATGGACATACATGCCCAGATTGAGTCAGAAAAGTTTTTTATGTAAATAGTAAATATTTTGCTATTCAAGTATTTCATTATTATACTATGTTACTATGAGTGAATATTTCACTATTTTTGTATAAGTCAACACTTTTGACACTTTGCACCAAAAGGTGCCTATCGTAACTACCCTCTTTTTTACTAGAGAACAGTCATTGTCAATGTACCTGATGGAAGTGGCCGTTTTCCATCCAGCCTGGCTTATCAATGGTCACTGGATAAGTCTGGCCAGTGCGCTGTCAATTGCCAGCCCCTGCCGCAGAATATTCCCTGCGTAGTGCATTTTCTATATCTTTGTTTATCTGCAAGTATTTTTACTTTGGAATTTGTCAGTGATAGTTTTGCTGGTGACAGAATTGGAAGTTAACAGCTGTTATCCTCCATTGTTTGAGAGGGTTATTGTGTTTTCCTCTGGCATCAGTTAGAAAACTTCTCCAAGAACAATTGCTCTGTCTTGGTGGATCATTTGTCTTTTCTTTTTGGTGACTTTTTTTTTCTTTCTCTCTTTATCCTTGGTGCTCTGCAGTTTCAGTGGAAAGTGATTAGTCAGGGATTTTAATTTTTCCCTTCAATTTGTACCAATTAGAACAGCTGAGGGGACCCTCTCTTTTACTTCTTTTTTTTAAAAAAAACACTTTTTAATATTTTTGTTGTTGTTGTAGATGGACACAATACTTTTATTTTATTTTTCTGTGGTGCTGAGGATTGAACCCAGTGCCTCATGTGTGCTAGGCAAGCACTCTATCACTGAGCCACAACCCCAGCCCCTCTTTTTTACTTCTGAAAGACTTTTGTTCTTCTCACCCAGCATTCTACTCTGCCTGTCTGTGGCCTCTCCTAGTGGCTTTAGTTGAATTTCACTTAAAGTACATATTTTCTTCATTTCTCCTTTGCCTGTGTATTTTAATTTTGTTCCCCTCATTGTGAGTATGAGTTCAATATTGAAAATCCAGGCTGTTGTTTGGAGATATTTTAGGTTATCTGGGGAGCGAGTTTTCCCATAGAAAAGCTAGCCCATGGTTGACCCATGAGTGGCCATTTCTAGGAGCTTTTCGTGTGCGAGGAGTATCCAAGGAGCCCAAGTCACAGGTGAGGCACTCTCATTCACCAAAGCGCGTGTCCTCTTTCTAGTCTCTCAGTGGAACCCACGATCTCAGTGCTGACACTGGCCTTATGTTCAGATTATCCAGAGCACTGAGAGCCCTGGCCACCCCCGCACAGAGCGGGGTTTGTCCTAACTGTACTGATAAATTATCTAATGCAGGGGACAGTGAGGAATTAAGGCTGGTAATACGTTTATGAAGACGATATTTTTAATTAAAATATTCAACAAGTAAAAACTTCACATGACTCAAAAGTTAAAACTACCAAAATCCTACATGTGGAAGTCTCACCCCCACACCAGCCCTGCCACCCTATTCACATCTGTCCCCGGACAGTCACTTGAGTTGCTCTCTAGTCGATGTTTTCCTGTTTCAAGTCCAAATATGAGCAAACGCTAGCACCTAGACTAGCTTCTCACCACTGGTCTACACAAAAGTTAGCATGTGACATTGTTATTTTCTGACACTACTTCTGTCGTTGAAGGTGTGTATGTGATTTTTATTTATTTATTTTCCTCCCCGACACCAAATACGTGCTGTTTTTCCACACCAATTCTCCAACACCACTGGGTGTCCAAAAATTCAATTTAATTCTGATGTTCTCTGCCTGGAGTTAGTGTCAGACCCTGCTAGTTAAAATTTCACACCCATAATGCTGCTCCCACTCAGACACCAGCACAAGTGAGGGCCCCATGGGACCCACCTTTTTGCCCAGTTGACTACAAAGTTAGGAAGTTCCACAAGCCACCCCCCATTCACTGGAATAACTCCCAAGGCTCAGGAAAGTGCTCTGTGTGCGAGTGCCACGGCATGAGAGAGGACAGGACTTGGGAGCAGCCACGTGGAGTAGTTAGGAAGGTCAAGGTGTGTGGACTGGCTTCCCAGCACTGCAGAATATTCCCCAGTGGAGAAGCTGCTTGAACCCCAATGTCTAGGGGGTTTCATGACCCAGGCATGATTGATGAGATCATTGCTCATTGGTGACTGACCTTAGCCCAGAAGTCCAGGAATGGAACAGAAAGTTCTCACTTGCTAATCAGGGCCTCTCTGGTGACCACTCCCATCCTAGAGATATCTGTCCCACCAGGAGTCATTTCATGAGCACATGAAAGATTGAAACTCCAAAAGTTTCAGGAGCTCTTTTTTTTAGGAACCAGGAACAAAGAGAAAATATTTATTCTTTATTACACCACAAACACACCCTTGTTTTGGCATCTTGCTTTTTTTTTTTTTTTTTTTTTTGCCTTAATGTATCCAGAAGGTTCTCCCTGCAAGTGCAGACCTTAGCACATTCATTTTATGATCATATGATTTCTTTCTTTGGGGTGGATACAGCAACATTTATTCAATAGGTCCCCTTTGATGGACAGTGGGGCTACTTCCAATGTTTCTCTATGACAAATAATACTACAGTGATTAACCCAAGACGGTCATTTCATACCTGCATGGGTCAATCTGAAGGACGGTTCCTAGAGGTGGGCTCCGTATGCTGGTGGGTGAAAACACCTATGAAGTCCCCTTCACAGATTGGATGCCTGTGATGAAGCTTATAATGATGCCACTGTTCTGGCCGTATCTGATTAAACTGGGCTGTACCTGGAAAGGCTGTCCTTTCCTTTTTGCCCAGTTGACTTCAAAGGCTGTCCTTTCCAGGAGCTTAGAAGTACAGTGCATCAGTGAACCGAGGCTGGGGGATCGCCTCCAGAAGCAACACTTCTCTGCCTCCTACACAGAACACAGAAGGAGACTCGTCCTTGGTGACAGAGAGCAAAGGAAGCCATACCTCTGAAGAGAGACAAGAAAGCATGCATCCAAGGAGGGACGGGAAGGGGACTTTCTTAGTTTGTGGTAACATTTGGTGTCTGGACCAACTCTTCTCACACTTGGATTTGATGCAATAATACAATTTCCTCTCAGCAAAGCCCTCCTGGCTGCTTGAGTTCATGTAATTGGGTAACAATTCTGATGTGGGCATCCTCCTATAACTCACTATAAAATCCACTAATTACTAGCTTTTATTGCATCAAGCCCAATTGCAAAGAGAAAGCCTTGTCCCCAGCTGCTCCCATGCAATCCTGACTCCTTTGTGACTGGGCCAACCTGGGTCACATGTCCCATACCAGCCCTTGGGCTAGGAAGTTACAGTGCAAGGACTAGGCTGGACTCTGATACTCACTCATCCCTTGGACCTAAAAGAAGTCCAGATGTTCTTCCCAGAAGGGAAAATGAGGGACAGAGACCACCAAATTCCCACTGCAAGTGCCTGGTAACCTAAGAGCCTGATTAAGACATCATTCCTGACTTGAGTTAAGGGGATCAAGGGGCTCTTGAGAGGAATCTTGGGTCTCATTATTTTGCAGCCTTCCTACAGGATTCACATCCTGACGGGCCTCTCCAGACACTTCCTTCCAAGTGTGTGTCTTCCCAGTGCTTCTCACTAAAAAGGACCAAGGACCTTCATGTCCTGTCATCCAAGAAACAGTCTAATGCTGGAAGTGGGGCAAGATATCATTCAGTGGGAAAAGTTGCCTTCTTCTTTGGATAGTGTTGGAGAAGACCGACTCCCAAATCACAAGGCAGTGCACGTCAGCACCACTATGTGTGATGTCATCTCAGGGCTGCCCAAAGACTGTTTTCTGTGACTATATTCCCATCATTCCCAAGGTCACAGGTCTGGAGTTTCAAAGTTGAACCTTAACTGTCTTAAGTATCATTCACTTAGTTGCTTGGATCAAATACCAGGGGAAATATTTTCCGAGTAATTAGCTGATTAACCTTGGGACGTGGGATCAAGGAGCCCTTCTTAGAGGTATAAGTTAGAGATAAGGAACCATCAGTATACACTGGAATTGCTATTGAGTATTCTCCAAAGTTATTTGATAACAGAGGTACTTCCTCTTGGCTCAGGCAGGTTTTAAACATGACCTTTGCTTAGAACCAGAGTGGATGAGGTCTAAGAATTTTCTCCTTTTCTCTTGGTAAATATTAAGTCAGAGTTCAAAAACCAAAGCTAAGGCAGGAGGATGTAGCTCAGTGGTAGAGCACTTGCCTAGCTCGTATGTGTCTCCTGGGTTCACCCCCAGCACGGAGGAGAAACAGAAATAGAAATGAACACCATTTGTAGGATCTACTATCAACCAGGTTCTCTTGAGATACAGTGACTGTGGTCCCTTGGTGGCCTCAAGGTCCCATGTAATCTGACCCTTGCACATCTGTCCTAAGACGAAGGCCAGCCATGCAGACTCCTGGCTGCTTCTTGAGTTCCTGTTCATCTCATGACCTTCACTCAGACCATGTTTTTGACTAGGATGTTCTTTCTCACACCCCTACTCTCTCGGCCAATTCCTGTGCCATCCCTGCCCAGTCTAGCTCAAAGTGTTGCTGTTCTGTGCTCTATAATCCATATCACCATCATGCCAATTGAGCGGTCACCCATAATCCAACCTCAGAGCAGAGCCATAACCAAGGAGGTACAGGCCAGTGGTCAGGGGGAAACTGGACCTTCCCATGAAGCGCAGATCAGCCTAACTGGGCAAATGTACTTGCTGACTTCCCACACCCAGGTTTCTGCTTGTGCCTTCTGTCTGACACCTCCTTAAGGACCCCTCCTACGTCCTACCCTTGAAGTCTTCATCCTCAGCAAATCCCCAGTTTGGCCTCATAGAGAACCTAGAGAATTGGCCTGGGAGGTTCCTGTGGGGCAGGGGTGAGGAAGGGAGAATGAACAGCCAGGGGAGAGAAGGGCCAGGCTGGAGGCCTCTCTGCTCGCTCATCCCTAGTCATCGTGTGTATGCCCACATCTTCATTTTTGCATGTTACTTGTCCCCTCCACTACTCTCTCCCAAGGGTAAAGCTGGTATCCATTGTTTGCTGGGCCTTTGGCTGCCCACCATGAACACTTATTGACACAAAAATGAGCTCCACATGATCCTTGCCTCCAGGGACCCAGAGTCTCATGGAAAAGCAAGCAAACAGACCTTGCTTAGAACCAGGGTGGATGAGGTCTAAGAATTTTTTTCAGTGACTGATGGGTGCCACACAGCCCAGAGAAGAAAGAGCTCCTCTGCTGGACAAATGGACACCTGTCCCCAACAAGGCTGTGCTGCTGGCCTCAGGGACACTCATCACACTCTCCCATCTGATGAGTGCCTCCTCACTCAGACCAGCAACCAGCTTTCTCCTCCAGGGCACTCACAGCTCCAAAGCTCTCAGCTCTTCTGTGTGAAAAATGAGGAAACTTTTCTAGAGTGATTCCAAGACTCCTGCAGGCCCTGGGCACTGTCATTTTCAGAGGTCACAGCCCATGGCATGCTGGACACTTGCAAATGCATGCATATCCCATGCTAGACTATTACTTATTTTATTTTATTACTTTTCTTTGAAAAGTTCATTAATTTATTTTTCAAAGTTCTGGGAATTGTGGCTCTATAGAAGGAGTAAAGATAATGATTGAATTTTCTTACAATTTTTAAATTTTGGAATTTATTAGGGATAAACTAATCTTGGATTAAATGTGTTAAATTTTACTCAACCCACATGATTAAAATAAATAGAGTTACAATTCTCTACTTGCCAGAATCCTGGGTTTTGCGGGGATTTAATGAGGCATTTATTAATGGTTATGCAAGATGGTTCTCTTTGCTTTGTTTTATATTTCAGAGCCAATAGAATCCATGTGTTTCAGCCCGCAAATACAGGCCCTTGAAGGGCTCCTAAGCTATTGTCACTTTCCTACAAGGACACATCTGAGCTGTGGAATAGTCTTGGGTCACCAGTGTTGTTCCT
Source organism: Callospermophilus lateralis (assembly GCF_048772815.1). NCBI lineage: Eukaryota > Metazoa > Chordata > Mammalia > Rodentia > Sciuridae > Callospermophilus > Callospermophilus lateralis. The sequence goes on along the minus strand of NC_135307.1, from coordinate 184,978,799 downwards.
TACCATCATGGATCCAGGAATTGACTAAATTTTCATAGTCAATCTTGAGAGAGAAAGCAAAACACTTTTGTATATTAGCTAGTGCTTTGTGGTAGATAATCTCTGAATTCAGTTACTTACAAACACAATAACTCCATCCCTAAACCCAGGGGGTCTTTGCAGTGGTTCTGCTTGGCTGACCTCCTGGGTTTGCTTGTGGGTCTGCAGGCAGCTGGTGGCTGGACTAGGGAGAGGCTCACCTAGCATGGCCTTGGTTGGGTGACAAGGCTGTATTCCACAATCACTCATCTTCCAGTAGGTTAGCCAGGGCTCACCCCCATGGTGGAGCGATGGAAGGGAGAGAGAGAGAAACATGGGGTATCTCTGGGGCCCAGGTTCTCCCACATTCCATTATTCAAAGCAAGTCACAAAGCAGCCCAGATTGAAAGGGCAATCTAGATAGCGGGAGCCACAAAGTCATCGTATGAGGGTGTGGATATAGAACGAGGGGGAGAATCGGCATTGACATCTTTGTATTTATCATAGTTGAGTAGTAACTCTAACATTTGTGTTTCCTATTTCAAAGAAAATTTTAGGCCTAGCGGGGCTCTACGCAAATTTCATCTATTCCATACAATGCAATGAATGTTGCCTTGCTCTTATGTCAAATGACAATTATGTGAAACACACATTTGCTAAAATTACGTTTTCCAAGCTTGGGTCATGTGGGATCAGTGTGCACACACTGCCCCTGGTGTTTCATTGGGTGCTTTGATGGCTCTGAGCAAAACCCTGGGCTCCAGGTTGTGACTCTGAGATTCACCAACTGTTCTACTGTTGTTGTTTGAGCAGGTGAACTAACCTCTGTGTGCTCCAATTTCTTTAATGGGTCCCTCAGCACTGTGGGACCTTCCTGTTCACTGAGACGGCGAACGTCAGGGCTTGTCCTGGTGCTAGATACACGGAACACATGCAGTACACATCAGTCAATAGTCCAGAGCCCAGCGCCAAGTTGGTATTGAGGGGAAATGAGTTAATTGATGATGCAAGCTGGTTTTTTCCAGGAGAGAGGAGTGAAGAGGAGGTGAAGACTAGAAGGCAAGGAATCTGGGCCGGCATTTGGGGTCTTTGTAGGAATCAAATTGTTCCCTGTTCCCCTGCTGGTGTCGAATGCCTGGATTGTTCTGTAGCTAACAGGTGAGTAACCCAAGACAGTCCAGGGTGGGAAGAGGGCTTTTCCCAGAACTTAGAAACACTTCTTTCCACTGTTTGAATAATACAGTCCTGATGACAGCCAGGGGCAACAGGATATTACTGGAGGGGTTCCAAGCCCTTTTTGAACCAGGCTGGATGAAGAGGCTGGATAAAGCCCCTCTTCTGATGGACAGTCCTTTCTGGAAGACAGATGGGACATAATTGCAGAGGAAGTGGGGGCCTTGGGGGGAGAGGATTAGATTGTCTCAGGGAAAGAATGGGCTGTGAAGCAGCCCTCTGAGGACAGTGGTAACATTTGAAATGGGACACTGGCTCGTGAGGAGGCTTTTAGGCATGGGAATTCCTGGGCCCAGATGGTGGGAAAATCCTCAGGAAACCTTGGGATTTGGGTCTCTGCAGCTGGGCAGCAGCTGTGGTCCTGGAATTGGAGCCGGCCACAGGTGGCACCACCTGCTCCAGTTACCAAGTTTCTCCCAAAGTCCTCATGGGGGCCCAGCCTTCTCCCCGCTGAGTTCTGGGGAACATGAGGGAGGAATGGAAAGAGACCATTTGTTGGAAGGATTAGGGAGGCAGCCTTCAGCCTGGAAGCCTCCCAGAGGCTCAGGGTTAATTACCAAAAAGCCCGGAGCAACAGATCCTATGCCACTCTCACTGATGCCTCAATTAACTCACCCTCTGACGTCAACTTTTCTGCACCTGGAGCGCCAAGTGGGCAAAATGGGGATGTGGACTCCATAAATTCAGAGTTTATAATTGTTCCGACAGAGCGTAGATTGGATCTTCTTTTTGAATTATCTATGAAAAAGCAAATTAAGAGCATGATACTGAGAACAGGAGACATGCCAATCCCTCTCCTGTCCTTCCGGACCATCTGCTTTATGTAATAAATTAATAAGGTCATTGCCAGGCGATTCTTCTGGTAGACGACGTTCTCTTCGTTTTTGTCATGTGGAGCCACACATGAGGTCATACTCAGCAGCACTTAGGGTCAGGATGGGTAGTCAGTTCTGATGATAGTCAGTTCTGGGGGGAAGTGAATCCTGTAGAGGGGGCCCTGGGGCAGCCTTAGCAAACAGAGATCCTCATCATGGAGGGGTGGGGACTGGAAAGGAAGAGGTGGGAGAAGAAGATTCATATGTAGTTGGGACTGGAGTAAGGGATTCTGGTGTGGCATTGCACAGTATGCGACTATGTAATAACAATGCGACGTTATTTCAAAAAGCCAAAAGAAAGGATTCTGAACATTTTTCATAAAGAAATGATAAATGTTTGAGGAGACAGAGATGTTCAACCTAAGTTAAACATGACAGAATGTATGCATGCATTGAAAAATCACATGCTACCCCATTAATATGTACTAGTTTATGGTTATGTATGAGTTAAAAAATAAATGAAAAATAAAGCGAGAAAGGAAGGTCTTACAAAAATCTGAACTCTATTGAAACTTCAGCTTAGACTTTCCAGTCTCCAAAATTATAAGCAAATGAATTCCTGTTGTTTAAAGTTAAAAAAAAAAAAAAGTAGATGATGATTGGGGTTGGCCTGACAGATTTCACAAATAAAAATACAGGAAACCAAATGAAGTTTAAATTTCAGATAAATAACAAATAAAACTTTAGTATGAGGATGCTCCATGCAATAAATAAGACACTGTTGAGAAGTTATTCATTATTACTCTGAAATTCAAATTGGCAGTGTCCTATATTTTGTCTGGTAATTCTAAATTGTGGGAATGCAGTTCCTTGAAGCACAACAGACACCTGTCTCTGGCATGGCTCAGCCCTTTATTTCCCTAATTGAAAAAAAAAATATCAATTTTTGAGTACTAAAATTTATTTTGGCATTTTCTAAACTTGGCAACAATACAAGGAAATTGTCATTCTCAACGGCGTGCGGGTAGATGTGTGAGCTGGAAAGATTCTTATGTAAACAGTTTGTCAAAATGATTGAAGAACTTGAAAATATTCATACTCTAAACTTTTGATTACAAAGATACACATTGCAACGTTACCTAAAATAGCAAAATATGTGGAAAAAAACAGCATTGCTTAAATGATAGCAGTAGTCTACTATTTCCCTAGATTTTTCCAGCTGGAAGTGACGTCCCCTGATCGCTGTCAAGGAAGCTTACTTGGAGTCTGGCAAGTAAGCCTTTCTTGATAGTCTAGTCTGGTGGACATTGTGGAGGTGACGGTTCCCTGAAGAGTCTGTCTGCATGCCCTGGCCTTGCTGCAGTTCAAGTGGATTTACAGATCATCAACAGAGGGTCTGAGGGTCAGAGAAACCAGAAGTTAGGATGTTCTTTTGAAATCAGAGGGAAAAAAATGCATGTTGTAACAATAGTGAATATCTCCAAGCAAGTCTGTCCTGGATTAAGCCCATCTTTATACTTTGTAATCCTCCTTACGAACGGAGGAAAGGGAGAAGTTCTGGGGCTGATGACCACTGCCACATGGCCCCTGGCAGTTGGGGCACCTCTTTAGTAGCCAGGTCACCTGCATGTTCTTTTTCTCAAGGATGTTTGGGAAGCAGAGGGAAGGACAGTGTCCTGCAAAGGTTGGGGGAGTTCAAAGATGACTCTACCTATCAAAATGGTCTCAGGGACCCCAGAAATTCTACCTGTGTGAGTCAGGGCAGGCACAGACCATTGGTTTTGTTAGCACCTCTCCTTCCATTGCTCATGTGGGTCAGGGGCATTCAGAAGACTAATTGAGATGTAGGAGCAGGATTGCAGTTTTTTTGTGAGACGGAGGCAAGTGAGCGCCACCTCACCAGGGGAATCCGGAAAGGGAGGCCTGGGAACACCAGGCTGGAGGCTTGGCCCCTCTCCTCCAAGTGACTGTGGTAAGTTCTTTGACTGCTCTCTGCCTCGGTTTCCCCATCTGTAACATGGGATGGCTGTGAGACCTAAATGGGTACAGCATATGGGTGCTTTGAGCAGTATGTGCCAGGCACACGTCATCAGCTGAGCTGAGGAGGAGGAAGAGAGGAAGGTGAGCAGGGCTTGGTGTGCACTCTAGCGTCTGCCGGGAAACAGGCCAACCCCACCACGTGTGCCCCTCTCATGTAGAGAAGTCACCCGGGGCTTCTAAACCTCCATAGGAGTTCCTGGGGGCTGAAGAAGGGCTCTTTGCACCTTTGGAGTGTCGCTGCGTCAAGCTGAGTGTCCTGGAGTGGCCATGTGAACTGCGCTGACATGCGAGTCTAGGCCTCTTTGGCGAGCAGCATCTGATCCCAGCATGGTAAGGCCCTGTGCTTGCCAGGGAGTGGCTCGGGAGACAAGGACGATGAAAGGAACATCTTTCAGCCAATCCTTCAAACAGCTCCAGGACCCTCCAGCCAGAAGGGCCTCTTGTCAACAATTACGTGAAATCCACTGACCTGGAGCTCAGCCTAGGGCTCTGATGAAGGACCTTCTAGAATCTGTTCCTGTGGATAGAGCCCCAGAGAGCCTGCTGCAGGGCCGTCAGAGCTCTCAGAGACAAGGCGTGGAGGATGCCCAAGGATGACAAGCTGTCCCAGAGACCACAGCAGTTTGGCAGAGGGGCCCGAGGGCTGGCGGAGGGGCATGGAGCAAGACCTGGTTCTGCAGTCCATGACTGGGGGACCCAGGGCAAATCACTCCGTTTCTCCCTGAAGGTTCCTTATCTGTGAACTGAGTAGGGGTTAAATGAGGCAATGCATGTGAGGGTTTTGAAAGCTGGCACAAACTCCCTGTTTTTATTGTGCCTCAATATTGTGGGACGGTAGCAGGAAGGCTTCTTGGGGAATGAAAGCCTTGAGTGAAACCTCAAAGGACCGAAAGGCTTGCCCAAGTCAGGGAGGGCATTTCACACAGAGGGAACCAGCAGTAGAGAGCAGGACACATGTGCCTAGAATTAGGGGTGGGGAGTTGTTTGTGTGTGTGTGGGTGTGTGTGTGGGTGTGTGTGTGGCTCGTGGGGGATGTGACCATCAGACCATGGTAGGAAACAACAAGAGAAAGAGGATTGTGATCATGCTGGGCCTCATGAGAAAGGCCAGGGCTTCTTGTGCAGACATGGAGGAGCCAGGCCTGGTTTTGAAGCAATGGAGGGGTGATGGGTTCATGATTTAGGAAGAGGCTTTGGTTTACATGGAGGCCCCAGAGACCCAGGGCACTGGGACAGTACCCCAGCGAGGCAAGAGGTGACAGGGGCTAGAAGTAATTCTGGAACTACCCAAGGGAGGGCTGCTGTCCCAACCATGCCTTCGGGCCACCGCCAGCATGCTGGAGGGAAAATCCTACCGAGGAGAGATAGATGGCTGGCACCATCTCTCCCATCTCCTGCTGGGAGAGTTTGACAGCTACTGAGCTCTGGTGCGCACAGAGTGGTCTTTCCCAGAAGACTCCAGAGCTTCTGCTGTACAGAGCCTCAGAGTTCCTTTCTCAAATAAAGTGCCACTGGGCACTCCTTGCCACATCAGGCCCACCACCTGATGGGTGGCTGTGATTTAGGACAAGTGGCTGGGCAGCTGGCCTGAGCTCTGTCATGTGGCCTCCTGGGCTGGTTACACCTTGGTGAATGGATGTAGTGTGCGGAAAGCCCACAAGCACCAGGTGCTTTGGAATGTCATTGGGTCACGGTGGCAGCATCTGTTCTGCCTCTAGCCGTTTTCATCCCTGAGGAGGTCAGCTGTGCCTGTGGGAAGCAGACACAAGGCGCCATGCTTGGAGACATGGTCCTCCCTGATGGTGGGTGTGCATTGTGCTGTTAGGTCGCCACGTCTGGCTGAAATCTCATTACAGTCCTACAGGGACTATAGCTATCTGTACAGCACAGATGAGGACAACAGGGACAGGAGAGGAATTCAGTTCTAGACGGAGCTGTTGAGGCCACACTTTGGTCCTGTGAGGTTAAAACACATAAGCTGAACTTCCTCTCTGCCTGCAGACTAGGGTGCTCTGCCTTGGCACCATGGACAGTGAGGGTGGGGGCATTCGTTATGGGGGCTGCCCTGGGCACTGAGGGTGTTTGGCAGCATCCCTGGCCTCCACCCACTAGATACCAGTAGCACCTACCAGTTATGACACCCAAATGACCCTACACATCAACACATGTCCCCTGGGGGACAATATCAATGCTGGGTGATGGCCACTGCAAAGTCTCCTCTGAGACTCAGGGTAAACTCTCAGCATGAGTTCCTGTTAAAATCAAAGCAAGTCACATGTGTCCAATATACAAAGGCACAGAGTAAACATTTCCATATGAAGAAAACAGGGGCATACAAACAGGGGATGGAACCAAAGCAAGATTGAAATCTGATTGGCAAATAAGTCCTGTAGCTCTATGTCCAGCATCTGGGGCATATGACATCCTGATGGTCTCTCCAAAGGGCTTGTATAGCTTTGCCCTAATGGCTTTGCTGGTTGCAGCCCCAGGGCCTCTCACTTGGTCTGTCTCTGCTTAATTCCTTTAGCTTCCCTTGGTGGAAATTAACTGGCATTTTTTAATCTCAGGGGTCTTTACTGCAGCATTCGCTGCCTCCTCACATCACCATGTTTCACTCTCTTAGGGATGCCCCCAGGACTCCAACCCTATTGCACTTTGCCTAGCCTCTCGGCCTTCTTTGAAATCTCAGCAGAAACCTCCAGGACCCTTTAACTCCAGCATCCTGCAATCCTGCAGAGCCAGCACCATGTGATTGACGCCCAGGTCTGCCAACTTCTCTACTAGCAGCCAAGCCTTCAGGGACCTTACAACTCTCTGAGTGCCTGGGCAGCTGAGCATATTGAACAAACTTCCCGGCCCCCCCTGGATAAATAGGGTGCCCCATTGGTCTCAAGCAAATTTTTACTTTTGCACCCTTGATGGGTGTGGTCTTTGAGTTCCTGAGATGCCCTTTGTAATGTGAAGTAGTAAACACCCTTAGCCATGAGTCAAGGAAACAAGAGGGTGTCCCAGAGAGATGAAGACCATGAACTTCGGGTCAAGGGAGGTCTTTTCTCTTTTTCTTGCCATTGGGGATGGACTCCAGGGCCTCATGCACACTAGGTGATCCTCCACCATTGAGCCACCCCAGTGCCGTGGTGCTGCCTCTAACGGCTGTGCAAGCTTGGACACCTCACTAAGTGTTTTGGAGTTTCATTGAGGGTGGAAGAAAACATTTGACCATGAACTCGAAGGTCAGAGGCCATGATGTGCCTTTCCAACTCAGAGGCCCTCCCCAGGGCCACCCGTGGGTCCTGCCTGTGATGGCTCTCGATCAACCCAATCTGAACTCACTGGAAAACAAGCACTCAACAGCCACAAAGAACCCACTATGTATGAGCCAGGTGCTTTATACACGGGTGTCAGTTAAGGCTTCCCAGAAAGACCCCAAAGGACACACATCCCTGAGAGGGATGTATTTTAAGGAACTGGCAAGTCTGAAACCTGCAGGTCAAGCTGGTGGCCTGGAATCTTGGGCAGGACTTTCTTGTTACAATCTTGAAACAGAATTCCTTTTTATCTGTGAAACCTCAATTATTGTTCTTAAGTGTTCAGTGGGGTGGGGCAGGGGGTGGTGGATGAGGCCCATTCACATTAGCAAGTGTGATCCCTTTAAAGTGGTCATGAGTGTTCGTTTCTACAAGATACCTCCACACAGCATGTGGGACAGAGTAGGACCAACAACTAACTGTAGCATGGCCAAGTGGACTCTTCGATGAAACCTCACACACGTTGCCCTGACCTTTACAAAACAAAACCCCTGGTGAGTTAGATTTTATGGGCCAGGGTCTGCCCCTCCGCTGGTTTCCAGGACTCCTCCCTGGGACATGAGCCCTGTGAAGTCCCCTCCCTTGGAGGGCGGACAGTGCTGAGTAAGATGGGGATTCACTCTGCGATTAGGCTCCATTACTTGGCCAAAGGATTTGCAGATGAACTGAGGATATTAATCAGCTAAAAGAGAGATTATCTACAGGCCTGACCTAATCCCATGAGCCCCTTAAGTCTGGGTCAGAGGTCAGAGACAGAAGTGAGAGTGATTTAAAATGTGAAGAAGATTGGGCGGGAGAGAACCATGGTTGCTGGTTTGGAGATGAAGGGCCCACCTACCCAGCCCTGGAGCGCGGACAGCCTGGAGGAGCAGAGATGCCCCCAAAGACGCCCTGTAGGCAAAGACCCGGGAATAGAGCCTGCCTCCACGAGATCCGGGATGGGCTTGGAATCAGATTCATCCCCAGAGCCTCCAGAAAGGAATCAGCTTGGTCACTCTTTGATGTCAGCCTCAGGGGAACCCGCGCAGAGAATCCAATGCCCACCTGGGCTTCAGGGCTGGGGAACTGGGGGTTTCCCCTTAGGTGCTGTTTCAAGCCATTAGGTCTTTGTCAGTTCATCCTGTGGCACAGACAGCCAGCACAGGGCCCAATTCACAGGCCAGGATGGGGACTCTGAGGGGCAGAGGGACTGGCCCAAGTACATTCATTCTATGAGAAACAAAAGTGGTGCGTCCACGTTCAGGATGCAGTATTTAGGCTGAAGTGTAAATTGGGAAGTAAGAAAGGAAGCCGGAGGGGAGCACAGTGGAGAGTTAGGCAGCATCACCACAGCCTGTGGACGTGGCAGATCCAAAGCCATCTCCTGAACAGCCCTTGATCCACAGGAGGTGGGGAGGCTCGGCCTGACCAACTGAGAAACCCTCAATTGCGAAGCAGTAACTTAGGTAAAGAAGCGAGAGCCGCGTGAGTGCCAGAGTGCACGCACCCCAGAGGACTTTCCTGCCACAGAGAGCTGAGGGAGGTGGGGGCGACCACGCACACCTCTTTAAATAACCCACAGGGGACGGTAGCACCTAGGTGAGGTCTGGGAAGACTGTGCGTCACATGGTACTCAGCCATGACGATCCAGGAACGGGACCTTGTGCTCCGGGGAGCTGCTCTGGAATGGCTGACCTCCAGGCACCCCATCTTGCCCTGTACCTTTTGACTCAGTCCATTCTTTGAGTTTGGACAGGTGAGCATGTTTCTCACAATTCTAGTGAGGGCAGCTTTAGGGGCAGGTACCCAGAGCTCCTCACATGGGTCCCTGCCCTCAGAAGTCCCTATTCTGGGCTTACGACCAAGCTGACACTGTTTAGAAATCCTTCAGTGGTTTTCAACAAAGGGCTCTCCTGGTTTTGCTTTGCATTGGGCCCTGCAAATTCAGAAGCTGGCCCTGCATTCCTGAGAAAACCAGGCTCTGCTCAACAGAGAGTGGTGAAGGATGAGGTCCCTGCCCTGACCAGGGGGTATCCAGTCTGGCCAGGAGACAGCCAATCACCAGAAATTTTGCTCTCAAGAGGACTCTCACAAGGCACACCATACCTCCTCTAGACCTGTAGGAAGAAGAAGATGGAAGCAGGATCCTCTCTCTGATGGCTAGGCAGGAGGCAGCTAGGCCAATTTGAATCCTGGTCCTGTCCTCTGGCTGCTGTGTCCACAGGTCCTGCTTCCTCCTGCCTCAGTCTTGTCTGTTCCAGTGCCAGCGATGCTTTTCCCTGCATCTTCACCACCACACAGAGTCAGCCAGCTCCTCCTTCCCTGGGGTGAAGCATCAGCAGAGCTGCTGTCCCCCTGATTAGGTCAGGTGCCCCATGGCCTACGATGGAAGGAGGTCACTGTGCAGCTGCTTGTGAAAAGAAGGCAGTCCTTTTCCACCTCCCTGAGGGTGGGTTGGCTGCATAAACTATCTGGAAAATTCTTCTGCATGAGAGACCTCTCTCAACTCCCCAATTCATTTATTTATGCAGTTTATTAGTCGTGTGGTCTCTTGGATATATGTTCTCACTCCAGGTTAGGATCGGATAATATTTTATGCTTCTTCTTGTGCAGGTCCCTGGCTTTGGCCTCTGGGCACTCTCTCCTTGACTTCTGTGTCCCTGTGACACGCTCTCCACGTGTGAATGGTTGGTCTCCTTAGTTTCAGCATTTCCTCATGGTCTGCACAGGGGATGTGCCAAGATTGCCATATACGTTCGTGTCCCAGTTCTCCATAAGCTACCTCTCCAAGGAGCCTTGGTTCTGAGACAGTCAGCGGCCACCATGGTGGGACAGGGGCTGGGACAGTGAAATAAACCCCGGGGTGCAGTGAACTATGGCCCTTTCACCAGATGCTGTGCCCTGGTGCTCCTCTCCACTGATCGGCACAGGACCCTGATCAAACCACAGAAGCAGAATGTTTGCACAAGATGAAACTCTTACCAGGGAACACCTACCGAACCCTCTGGGTTCACTTGATCTTAGTTAACTTAAAAATCTCTAGTGTCACATGGCATACATGTCTCAGGCCCATACATGTCTAGTCACACATCTGCTTTGCAGTAGGTGACACCTCTGATGTGTGGGTCCCATGGTAATGGTAGCCTGGGTTACTCCTCAAGGACCCAAAGGCTGCTTTTGCTGGACACACTGACTCTGCTTGAGGCTGCAGGTGTCTCATGGGTGACTGGAAGGGTATCTCTGTCTCCACGTCAGGTGTGTCCCCTTCGAGGCCTTAACTTTTGGTACAACTTCTGACTGCCTGCGTGTAGATGTGTTGGCTGCCTGTGGAGCTGGTGCATGTCTTCCACCCCACCCTTGTGAGTTTTCAGCAGCTAGCACAGACCAAATACCCGAAGTCCTTCGATCACTCACACAGGATGCCTGGCCAAGGGAACCACTCAGCAAGTCGATGTGACAGCTCAGGGGTTCCACAAGAAAAAAAGCACCTTCTGGAACCCTGCCTTCGGCCAGTGGGAATTCCTAGACCCTGACCCAACCCAGGAAATCAATACAAGCTCACCTCTCCTCCCCGAATCTTTGGCCAGAGACCCCTTAATGGAGAACCCATTTAGCAAACCAAAGAAGCTAAGGATTTGGTCCTTCATGGCCACCAGGAGACAGCTCAGTTCTGCCAATGTTGTTGAAGTCTGAAACTCAAAGAAGGGCTGCCCCAGGCTGCCTTCAGCTCCCATAGGGAATTCCTCACCATGGGCTACCCTTTCCAGGGGGAACAGTCTTGGCAAGTTTACTGGACCAGGTCATCGCTTTATAGCTATCTCAGCAAATCAAGCCAATCAAAGCAAATAATCATCTCTGTAATAGTCAGTCCAAGACCCATGTTGTCCTCCCGCTCTGCCTGCACCCACACTGTTCCTTCATTTGCTGCTGTCAGTGGAAGTTAGCAAAAATTTCATCCTGTACTTGTACCTTTAGTGCCATCTACCTCCTCACTAGACAGGGCTCCACGGGATAAGGATGTGTCTACTGCACAGGTGGCTGAGGCTGTGGCTCCAGGGACAAGCCTTTGTGGGAACTGGGGTGGTGTTGTTTCACCTCCATAAACCTCAGCCTTTTTATCTATAAAGTAGGGGGATAGTAGTCCCCAACTCAGATATTATAACAATTTTAACTTTGGAGATAAGGGATTTGCACACTAGAATTTGATAATCACTGCTTCATTATTGGTAATCATCCACCCATTTTCCCTTTCTCCATTCCTGCCTTCTTCACCCATCCACCCATCACTAAGTATCTTCATCATGTGGCTCTAGGACACTTTTGGAGATACCCAGTGAGTCTTCCAGGAAGTCCTTGGTGATGGTGATGAGACAGGTTAATCAAATTAACATCAACATTTGCACCTAGTCCAGTGAGTGTGGCAACAAGCATTAGAGCCCAGGAGAGACAGGCCCAATCCTCCTGAGGGCAAGGTGGGCGGCAGGGCCAAGGGAGGCTGGTAGAGGCCAGTTGGGGTAGGGCTGTGCTGGATTGCTGAGCTTGGACCCAACCCAGAGTCTGCTGGAAACTCTAGTTCAGGCCATAGCAGGTGACACTGAGGTTTAAAAATGTGAAAAAAGCAAATGAGAATAATGGCTCTATCTCCTCTGGAATGTGTAGCATTTCAGAATCCTGAGGGCCTGGAATGGTTGCGACTTGTTCTACCTAATGGAGCGTGACAATGATGGCGTGGTGCTTCTCTGGACATCTTTCACCTGAAGGGGTGCAGATGCTGCACCATCCTCTCCAGACAGGAACTGTTCATCCTCCTGAGCCTTGGCATCAGTGTGCAACTGGCAAAGGGGTTCAGAGATGGCACCACAGGAATTCATCTAAGTTATGAATAATTTGCTCCCAATAGATGATGGCAGAGCTGATGGCATGTTGCCTGAGGGTGAAGCCTGTCCTTCTGTCCTCCAAGAACACAGGCCATCTGCATGCCTGAGCAGCTCTAGTTAAGAGACTCTGGGGTCTCCTGCTTTAATCCCAGTATGCCCTCTCTGTTCCTGCCGATAGGAATTTCTTGTCATTTCTTTAAAGAGTCTCACAAGCTGGTTTTCCTTATATTTTTCTCTTCCCCCATTTCCAGCAGCTCCCTGGGCCCTTCCACATCCCCTAAGCCCCAGGCAGGTATGTGTCACATGTGCCCAGGTAGAAGTCACCTGCTGGGGCTTCTCCTCTTCCATCAAAACAAAGTCAGTGAACTGGCCATGGGCGTGTGAACCCCGGACTGCTAGCCTCCATGGAGAGCGGGGAGATCTGCTGACATCTCCATATGACTTGGCACAGTGGAGCATTAGGTACTGCTGGAGACCAGCTGAGCCTTCAGCCTATGCCTTTTTGTTTACCTTCCACTATCCCTACTTGACCATGGACATTTATGGTACTAAGGTTGGTGTCCTGGTAGGCTGGGGAGAAAGGGTCAAGGAGCCATTTAGCAAAGACAGAAAGGTCAGAGAATGTGCAGAGCTGTGTGCTACTCACTCAGGGACAGCTGAGCCATAGGGGTGTGAGCTGAATAGAAGCTGAATAGGTCTTGTGGCCTGGAGCAATGGCATCCCTGTGGGGACTAATGTGGACAGGTGGACTCAATCAGAAGGATTTCTACACATGGGCATGTGCTCAGACCTCAGCAGCCCTGGGGGAGACTCATGGCACATTTGCTGGCCAAGGGAAATGTGGAGGGGAACTTCATTACTAGCTGAGCTAGAACCGTGGTGCTATGGTTTGGATGTGAGGTGTCTCCAAAAGCTTTTGTGTAAGACAACAAAAGAACACTCAGAACACTCAGAGGTGAAATGATTGGGTTATATGAGTCTTAATCAATGAATTAATCTCCTGACAGGATTAACTGAGTGGTAACTGAAGGTATGTAGGGTGTGGGTGGAGGAGGTGGGCATTGGGGGTGTGCCTTTGGGGTATATATTGTGTATCTGGCAAGTGGATTCTCTTACTCTCTGCTTCCTGTTCATCATGTGAGATGCTTCCCTTCACCACACTTTTCTGTCATGATGCTCTACCTCACCTGGAATCCTGAGGAATGGAGCTGACTTTGTATGGACTGAGACTGCTGAAACCATGAGTCCTCCAATAAAGTTTTCTCCCTCTAAAGTGGTTCTTTAGAAGTCAGGTCTTTTGGATTCTTGAAGGTTTCAAGATGGAAGAATATAGAAGGGAGCTTTCCTAGCTGCTCCAGGGCATGAAACCAAGAAAGCAGATAGACAACTGGACTAAGAATTGCCTCCTCCACTGCAAGAGTGGAACCCAGGGGAGATCACTGGGGTGCAGGCCTCCAGTGAGGACCAGCAACTGCTGGGCTCTGGAAGTGTGCTGATTAAAAATCTCCAGGTCAACTGGCATTCAGCAAAGAATCTAGAGCAGACCTAAGCCTAAACCCTATCACCAGGCGTTCTGAGTACAAGATCACCTCTCTCACTCCAGCAGTCCCAACTTGAGGGTGGACCAAGCATCACACTCCAGACGACCTCACCTAATAATGCTGAGAACAGAAGTGGAAAAACTTTTGAACTCCAACAAAAACAGTTCTTTAATTTTTTATAAAGATCTTTTTTTTCTTTTCTCTGTTTGTGACCTTAAAGGTTCATAAACATTTATATATATTAATTTTGTTTTTTCTCAGCTCTAGTATTTTTGAAGCCAGTACTTTTCATAGATCAGTATTTTGTGGACAAGACTGTCCAATTAGATATTTCAGTTTTGTTTTGTATTCATTTATTTTTATTTTTAAAAATTTTTACTTTATACATATATTTTCTGTCACTTATCTGTTTCCCTTGATTCTTTCTGTCTTTTCTTCTGCTAACAGCCAATCTCTATTGTTCCTTTTTTCATTCTACCTTTAATTTTTTACTTCTATCTTCTCTCCTCCTCCCTCATAATCAAATCCTACATCACTTATGTTCTCTCCCTATCCATTATTCAAAATTGTAAACCCTTTTTCAAACTTACTGTTTTTACTGTAGGCAATAATTGATCAGATAATTATGTTTATTATGATAATTAGCATTGTAGACACCATGGCAGGAACTACTTGGTTTAATGCTGTATATTATTTGCATTGCTTGTTGTTATTTGTCTTCCCCTAAACACTGAGGTACTGAAAACCTTCAGAAACACTATAAAGTCCACAGGATAGAAACTCTACTACCTCAGATTCATACTGCTAGATGGGTAGACACACAAACAACATGAAAAAAGCAAGGGAAAAATTGCCTCAAACAAACCAAGATACTCCAATAACAGAATCCATCAACACCACAGTGGAAGAAATGTCAGAGAAGGAGTTTAGAATGTGCACAGTTAAACTGGTAAAGGAGGATGCAGAGTAAAATCAGAGAAAAATACTGGAAGTAAAAAAATTTCTTCAATAAAGAGGATTATAAAAAATCAAGCAAAAAAATTATTGAAGTGAAGGAATCAATAGTCCAAAGTAAAAATTCAATGGAAAGCATCACCAGCAGACCAGACCACTTGGAAGACAGAGTTTCAGTCAATAAAGACAAAATACACAATTTGAAAATAAAATTGACTATGGAGAAAAGATGTTAAGAGACCATGAACAGAACTTCCAAGAAATATAGGTTAACACGAAAAGACCAAATTTAAGATTTATCAAAATAGATGAAGTCTCGAAGATACAAACCAAAGGAATGTACAATCATTTCAATGAAATAATATCAGAGAATCTCCCAAATATGAAGAATGCAATAGAAAATGAAAATGTAGGAAGCTTATAGGACCCTGAATATACAAAATTAAAACTGACCTACACCAAATCACATTATTATAAAAATGCCTAACATAAAGAATAAAGATAGAATTGTAAAAACTGCCAGAGAAAAATGACAGGTCACATTAGAGGAAACCAATCCAGATCTCCGCTGATTTCTCAACCCAGACCCTCAAAGCCAGGAGGTCTTGGAATAATATATACCAAGCTCTGAAAGAAAATGATGCCAGCAAAGAATACTATACCCAGCAAAATTAAGTTCAAGAACTGATGATGAAATAAGAACCTTTCATGATAAACAAAAGTTAAAAGAATTCACAACTAGAAAGCCTGCTCTACAAAACATACTCAATAAAATATTTCATGAAGAAGAAATGAAAAAAAAAAAATAAAAGTGAAAACCAGCAAATGGAGGAACTACACTAGAAGAATAGTTAGTCAAAGGAGAAACTAATTCAAATTAAAAACTAGAAATAAATCAAAATAGCAGGGAATAAAAATCATTTCTCAATAATAACATTAAATATTAATGGCCTAAACTCATCAAGCAGAAGACAGACTGGCAGACAGGATTAAAAAACAAGACCCAACAATATACTGTCTCCAAGAGACTCACCTCACAGGCAAACACATTTAAGACTGAAGGTAAAAGTATGGGGGAAAAAACACATCATTCACATGGATCTTGTAAACAAGCAGGGCTTTCTATCTTCATATCAGATAAAGTAGATTTCAAGCCAAAGTTAATCATATGGGATCAAGAAGGACATTTCATACTGCTTAAGGGAATTATACATCGACAAGATATAATGATTGTAAATATTTATGCCCCAAACAATGGGGCATATATGTATATAAACAAAAACTTCTCAACTTCAAGAATCAAATGGACCACAACACAAATAATACTGGATGGCTTTAACACACCTCTCTTACCACTGGATAGATCCTCCAAATAAAAAACTAAATAAAGAATCTATAGAACTAAAAAATGAAATTAATTATTGAGATTTAACAGGCATATATAGAATATTTCATCCATCAATGGCTGAATATACTTTATTCTAAGCAGCACATGGATAGTTCTCTAAAATAGCCCATGTCTTAGGCCACAAAGCAACTCTTTGCAAATGCAAAAAAAAAAATAGAGACAATATTTTGCATTCTATCAGATCATAATGGAATAAAATTAGAAATCAATGATAACATAAAATATAGAAGCTACTCTAACACTTGGATACTAAATAATATACTTATTGAATGGCCAATGGATAGCAGAAGAAATTAGGGATAAAATAAAAAGAATACTTAGAGGTAAATGAGAATAGCAACATAACATATCAAATCTCTGGGACACTATGAAGGCAGTGCTAAGAGTCATTCATTACATTGATCTCATTCATTAAAAGAAGAGAAAGTCACAAAATAAATAACCTAACATTACATCTCAAAGCCCTAGGAAAAGAAGAACAAATCAACACTCAAAGCAGAAGAAAAAAAGAAATAATTAAAATCAGAGCTGAAACCAATGAAATTGAAACAAAAATTCAAAAAATCAACAAAACAAAAAGTTATTTCCTTGAAAAAATAAAATAAAATTGATAAAGCCTTAGCCAAACTAACCAAGAGAAAGAGAGAAACCCAAATTACTAAAATTCACAATGAAAAAGAAAAATCATAATAGACACTACTGAAATACAGATGATAATCAGAAACAATTTTGAAAATTTATACTCAAATAAAATTGAAAATCCAAAGAAATTGACAAATTTCTAGAGACATATGACCTTCCCAAATTGAATCAGGAAGACATAGAAAATTTAAATAGATCAATTTAAATTAATGAAGTTGAAGATGCCATCCAAAGCTTACCCACAAGAAAAGCCCAGGACTGGATGGATTCTCAGCCAAGTTCTAACAGATCTTCAAAAAAGAACAAACACCAAACTTCCTCTTGTAGAAAAGAAAAGGATCCTCCATTAAATAGAAAACGTAGGAACCCTTTCAAACTCATTCTGTAAAGCTAGTATCACCCTGATATCAAGCCAGACAAAGAAGCCGGGAGCAGTGGTACACGCCTGTAATTCCAGTGGCTCCAGAGGCTGAGAAAGGAGAATTGCAAGTTCAAAGCCAACCTCAGCAATGGTGAGACACTAAACAACTCAGCGAGACCCTGTCTCTAAATAAAATACCAAATAGGACTAGGATGTGGCTCAGTGGTTGAGTGCCCCTGAGTTCAATCCCCAGTACCAAAAAAAAAAAAAAAAAAGAAAGAAAGAAAAAACAGACAAAGACACATCGAGGAAAGAAAACTTCAGACCACTATCCCTGATGAATATAGATGCAAATGTTCTTAATAAAATACTGGCAAATCACATGCAAGAATATGACAATTTATGTTCAAAACACTAGAAAAACTAGGGATGGTGGGAACACACTCAACATTGTAAAAGCTATATATGCTCAACCCAAGCCAGCATCATTCAAAAATGGAGAAAAATTGAAAGCTTTCCCTCTAAAAACTGGAACAAGTCAAGGATGCCCTCTTTCACCACTTCTGTTCTACATAGTCTTTGAAACTCTAGCCAGAGCAATTAACCAGAAGAAAGAAATTAAAGGGATATGAATAGGAAAAGAAGAACTCAAAATATCCCGATTTGCCAATGACATGATTCTGTATTTAGAAACCTCAACACACTGCACCAGAAAACTTCTAGTACTCATAATGAATTCAGCAAAGCAGCAGGATATAAAATTAACCCCCATAAATCAAACACATTCCTATACACCAATGATGAATCAACTGAAAGAGAAATTAGGAAAACTATCCCATTCACAATAGCCTAAAAAAATACTTGGAATTCAATCTAACAAAAGAGGGGAAGACCTCTATAATGAAAACTACAGAACACTCAAGAATGAAATTGAAGAAGACCTTAGAAGATGGAAAGATCTTCCATGTTAGATAGACAGAATTAATATTGTCAAAATTGCTATACTACCAAAAGAGCTATATAGGTTTAATGGAATTCCTATTAAAATTCCAATGATGTTCTTAATAGAAATAAAAGAAACAGTCATGAAATTTATTTGGAAAAATAAGAGGCCCAGAATAGTCAAAGCAATGCTTAGTGAGAAAAGTGAAGCAGGAGGCATCACAATACCAGACCTTAAATTACACTTCAGAGGTGTAGTAACAAAAACAGAATGGCATTGGCACCCAAACAGACATGAAGACCAATGGTACAGAATAGAAGATACAGAGATAAACCCACATAAATAAAGTTCTCTCGTACTAGACAAAGGTGCCATAAACATATGTTGGAGAAAAGACAACCTCTTCAACAAATGGTGCTGGGAAAACCAGAAATCCATACGTTGCAGAATGAGATTTAACCCCTAACTCTCACCCTGCACAAAACTCAACTCCAAGTGGGTCAAGGACCGAGGCATTAGACCAGAGACCCTGTGCCTATGAGAAGAAAACTAGAACCAACTCTCCATCAAGCCAGCTTAGGAACTGACTTCCTCAGTAAGGATCCTAAAGCACAAGAAGTAAAATTAAGAATTAATCAGTGGAATAGCATCAAAATAAAAATCTTCTTCACAGCAAAGTAAACAAGAATGTGAATAGAGAGAATGGGAGAAAACCTTTGCCACCTGCACTTCAGATAGAGCATCAATCTCTAATACATATGAAGAGCTCAAAAATTTTAACACCAAAAAAGCAAATAACCCAATCAATAAATGGGCAAAAGAACTGAATGGACACTTCACAGAATAAATACAATTGATCAACAAATATTTGAAAAAATGTTCAACATCCCTAGCAAAATAGGGAAATGCAAATTGAAACTAAACTATTTCGTCTCACTCCAGTCAGAATGGCAATTATCAAGAACACAAGTAGCAATAAATGTTGGTGAGGATGTGGAGAAAAAGGTCCACTCACATTTTGTTGTTAAGACTGAATTACCACTCTGGAAAGCACTATGGAGATTCCTTAGAAAACTTGGACTGGAGCCACCATTTTACCCAGTTATCCCACTCCTCAGCCTATGCCCAAAGGACTTAAAATCAGCACACTATAATGACACGGACACATCAATGTTCACAGCAGCTCACTTCACAATAGCCAAGCTATGGAACCAACCTAGATGTCCTGCAAGAAATGAATGAATAAAGAAAATGTGGTATTTATATACAATGGAGCATTAGTCAGCCATAAAGAATGAAAGTATGGCATTTGCCAGTAAATGGATGGAATTGGGGACTGTGATGCTAAGTGAAATCAGCCAATCCCAAAATACCAGTGTTCTCTCTGATATGTGGATGCTAACACACAATGGGTCGGGGAAGGGAAGAACAGAAGTGCATTAGATTAGACAAGGAGAATGAAGGGAAGGGAGGGAGGACGGGAACAGGAAAGACAGTGGAATGAATCAGACATAATCTTCCTATGTTCATATAAGAGTACATGACCAGTGTGACTCCACATCATGTTCAACCACAAGAATTGGAAGTTATGTTCCATGTATATCTGATATGTCAAAAATACACTCTACTGTCATGTATATCTAAAAGGAACAAATAAAAAAAAGTTAAAAAAAAAAGAATGTTTGTTAATATGAAAAAATAAATGAAAATGTTGACTCTTATTTAAAAAAAAAAAAATGTCAGGTCTTCCAGTCATAGCAGAGAAAAAGCTGACTAAAACATGGCTGCTGCTTGTCCCTCCCAGGCTCCCCTCCCCTGTGTTGCCTGTGGCCCATGCTGGCTGCACATTCTGACTTGCTGACCTGGGAGGCAGCCGCCTCTCATCACACTCTCTACCCCAATGCCCAGCCCTGGCATCATTGAGCCCCCTGTTCTCTGTCAGTGTAAGATCCAGAAATGCAGATGGGCCCGGAATGGAGGGGACCTGCCAGGAGAAGCCTGTCCCTCTCCATCCCCAGCTCTCCTGCACCCTTCTGGACCTGGAAGCTCCTCCTGCAGTCCTTGTGCTGCCACCCCACGGGTGAAGGCAGCAGGTCTCTGTAACCTTCTTGCTGGCAAGGCCAGGATTCAGATTCCAGGCTGGGCCAGGCCTGATTTTCATCCACACAGGGACAGTGTGGCTGAGATGCAGAGGTGCCAGGGCAGGGGGCTGTTCATGCCTCTGTCCTAGTTCCTGGCTGGGTGCAGCACAGCTCCTCCCTGCTCTCTGCCTGGAAGGTCCCTGACACCCCAGCGGCTCTTTCTTGCCTGAGCCTAAATATCTTTTTGCTTGATTTTCTAAAATGGAGTTGTTTTTTTTTAATTAAAAAGCAAAATTAGATCTATGCTTTTGTGATAAAAACCCATTTCCTCCTCAATTAAGCATAATCGTGCAAAGGTTCTGACTGCTTCTCACATGCAGGCTGGACCGCGTGCTCTGGGCAGATTCTACCTCTTCCCAGCACCAGGTCTGTGGGCCATGGTGGGCCTGGTTCCTCTGTTCCAGGGGAGCCCCTGTCCTCTGGGGCAGGCCTTCCTCATGGCCCTTCCTAAGAAGAGAGCTCCCCCTTCTGCAGGTCTAGTCACCACGCCTCACCTGTCTGCTGTTGCTGTTGGGTGTGCAGTCAGCAGTCATCCTGAAAGCACAAGCGCCCAGCATGCCCTCGCCAGGTAGTGCAGAGGGGTCCTCTGAGAAAATAAGGGAACTGCGAAGGGTGTTCACGGCTCTGAAACTCTAGCTCTGCTGCTCCTTGTTATGGGACCTTGGGTGGCAGCCGCTGCACACATGGAGGCTCAGCTGGCCTGTCTGAAAATGTGACACTGCTGATGTGAGTATGTAGGGGCTTCATGCTTGGCAAGAGCACATGGCCTCCATGGCTGGTGACTCTGCTCAATGTACTCAGTGTTATTAATAACAGTGTGCAAGGGAGAAAGGACAAAAGGCCCAGGGCCCCCATCCTCACGGGTGTTATCTGCTGGCTGCAGGGCTTGGGGGATGGCCCCCAGAAAAGCACAGGAACATTTGCCAGGTAACTTCTGGGATCCAGGAAGTCAGAAGGGAAGTGCTGCTGCAGCCTCCCTGACCCCTGCCTTCTCCCCCTCCCCACCCAGCCACCATGAACACCTTTCCAGGCCAGTCCAGGCTTCCTCTCCTCTGATGACCATTGTTCCTGCAGCGGATGCAGCCCTCTCCCCATTCCCTCAGCTCTTCCTCTCCCTGTACCTCTTCGGCCCCCACCCTGCTCCTTTTTGCTTCCTTTTTTCTCCCCCCTGCTCCCTGTCTCCACCTGCTCTTGGGCACCATGGCCACCTCTGAGGAATTAAGAGTACCATGCAATAGCAGGGCTTCTCTAGGAGGCAGAGGTAGCTCTGGGCTGCCAGCAGGGTCCTGAATGGGCTTGAAGCTGCTGTGGAAATCCAGGGAATTATGGGGTGGCCGTGTTGGGACTGGACCCCCTGGGAACTCCCCCAAGGCCATATCCGGGATGTGGCTGGGCAGTGGGTTGAGGTCATCGGCAGTGCACTTCATGCTGACCAGACACAGGCAGGCATGTCCCCTGGCCAGCCTCCAGGGGGAAGGAGGGAAGCTGCATGGAGCTTTTCATGGCCAAGCCCTGGTGTCCTGCACAGCACCTCAGTAACCTTGTCCCATCCTGGGGGAGGAGCATGATGGAGACGCTGATTTTGTGTACAACCGATTTCAGGTCCCGTTCCTCCAGCGTGGCTGTGGCCCATCCTTTGACCTTTGTGGGTCCTGTTTGGAAAGTTCTGGCATGGCCAAGAGAACCAAAGCACAGAGAGCACTCAGTGGACAGGCTGGCACACAGCCATGCTGAAAAACAGTAGTTATTTCCATTGTATCATGCAAACAAGGAAACGGAGTCCCAGGGAGGTTATGGGGTTGTCTTAGTCAGCTTTTTCACGGTTGTGACCAAAAGACCTGACAAGAATAATCTTGGAGGAGGAAGTTTATTTGGTACTTACAGATTCAGAGGTCTCAATTCACAGATGGCCAACTCTATTGCTGAGGTCAGAGGTGAGGCAGAGCATCAAGGTGGAAGGGTGTGGCAGAGGAAAGCAGCTCAGGACATCACAGAGTGACTTCTCTTACCACAGATAAACAATATACCTACCAAAGCCACACCCCACCTTCTTACAGTGACCACTAGGTTAATCTCTATCAGGGGATTAATGCACTGATTAGGCAAAGGCTCTCATAACCCAATCATCTCTTTCTTGCATTGTCTCACATGTGAGCCTGGGACAATGGAATCAGGGAGCATATCCTAAAGAAAGCTCCCGAGGACATCAGCAAAGAAGCACTCAGAGCAGTGACAGGAATCACACATCCCGTTGCCACTGAGGCAGTCTGGATCCTGCACTGCGGGCCAAGGAGCATGCTCCTTGGTGGCTTCCCTTCCCAATGGGTTCTGGCCATTTGTACACATAAGTGCCACTGTCTCCAGTACTGCTGTGGCAGGAGACAAGGACAGAGCTGGAATGTCCATCTGGCCTTGCCTGGGAAACTGCTTTCTCCCTACTGCCCCATCAGAGGGCTGAGAGCCCTGGGGAGGGCCTGTGAGATGTGTTCATCACAATACCTGACACTCAGCAGGCAATTAACACAGGTTCTTGAGTGAATGAATGAATGAGCTGGCAGGTTGGGACCACTCTGTCCTTCCCTACAGGCTTATGGAAGATAAGACCACAGCAAAACCTCACGGAAACAGAATTAATGGAGTCACCTAACAGACATGGGTTCAGGGTCTAAGCTTGGAGCACAAAGGGCCCTGGAGCCAGGGCAGGTAAGGAGGGTGAGCAGATTGCTGAAGGCCTGGGATGTGAGTGCTTTTTAAGGATGGAGAGAAGTACCTGTAAGCCACATGGTTGGGCACAAGCAGGTATCTTCTGGCAGTTAGCAAATCACCAGCTCATCACTGAGAGCTTTGGGAGCTTTGAATGGCAAGATCCATAAGGGTGAGATTCCACCCTGCGTCCAGAAGAATCCGGGAGAGGGTGGAGACAGGGAGGCTGAAGTCCTGGAAAGGCGGAGGCCTCTTCACTCCCTAGCCAAAGCCCCCCTTTTCAAAAGGTGCTAAAAATTAATGAAAAAAAATATTGAATTCTCAGCCTTGGCAGCAGAAGGATAAACACAGGTGCACTTTGTCACCATGATAGATTCAATGGGCATTCATTTCTAACAGGCAACATCATTTGAATGAAGACAGCAGCCATCCGTTAAATAAATAGTTGAGCTATTGTAGGCTCAGATGCCAAACTGGCTCATAACACAGCCCTGCTGCTCACCGATGGGCATCCGTCAGCTTCTGAACTTTGGTGTGTGTGTGTGGTTCATTCCGAGCCCAACCTTGGGGAAGAAGAAAGGGTCTGCTCCTGGATTGAGCAGGAATTCCACAACACACAAAGACTTCAGAGCTGGTCATGGAGACTTTGAAGTTCATAATTTTTTTTTAAAGTATAAAAAAATAGACCCTCATGATAGTACAAATGTTAAGACAGAAGGAAATACAATACACCTGCTGTGTGTCTATGAGTATGTATAGCTTACATTTAACAATGGCAGCAGGATCCTTCTGTGTGCACTGGGATGCACTGGTGGACCTACTTGGATGTATTTCCACAAAGCTTCCATGAGGGGTGACAACCTGTCTGTTTTGGTCACTATCTCAACACCAGTTTGCATGCATATCTTGCTGAAGGGAGGAACTAGCCCCTTGCTAGCTGTGTGGGGGCACACCTCTCTGTGGATGCCTCTGTTGGCTGAAACTGGGGGAGTGGATGGTGGTAAACGCTGGCTGCAGCAAGCTCTGCTCTGAGGATCCTTTACTCTTAGACACAAGCAAATGAGCAATGGGACGGCCGAGTCCCAGGAGCAGAACTGGAGATTGGAGGGCACATGCGCTGATCACTGTGACACACACTGTCTCATCGCTGCTCATCCCAGTAGAAACTGATCCTGGGCTCTTGGTGCAATTTTAGGTCTGTTCCCCCAACAGGCTGCAGGCTTCCGTTTGACTCCCCTAGGCCCAGAAGGCCAGGGCTGGTGAGGACTAAGGTCTCCAAGGCTGGCCTGGCTGCAGGTACACTCAGAGTTTCTGCCTGCTGGTTTTTCCAGGTGTCTGTTACCCCACCTGGAGAATGGTTTGGTGACAGTACTGAGGGATCAGGGACTGGTCCAAGGTTCCAAGACCTTGCCTCCCAGCCACCAGGAAGCCCAAGGGCACGTAGGTCCAGGGAGCAAACCACGGTCTTGGGATGGGAGTTTGGTAGACTCAGGGAAGGTTCCTTGTGGTGGCCAGGTGCTGGGAGGGGTATGGGAGGAGCCCTGCCTTGTGAGTGGTCTTCCCATGGTGGTACCAGCCCTGTCACTGTCCTTTCATCCCCTAGACGAGGTGGTGTGTTCGCCTGCTGTTGTGGTTTGGATATGAAACGTCCCCCAAAAGCTCACGTGTGAAAGAGTGTAGAAAAGTTCAGAGGCGAAATGATTGGGTTATGAGGGTCTTAAACTCATCAGTGGATTCATCCATTTTGAATGTATCTGTGGGCATAACTGCAGGCAGGTAGAGTGTGGCTGGAGAGGGTAGGTCACTGGAGTGTGCCTTGGGTGTTGATTGTATTGATAAGATGCTTTGTCTGCTTCCTGATGACCTGTCCTGAGCTGCTTCCCTCCACTGTGCCCTTCTACCATAAGCCCTACATCACCTCAGACTGTAAGTCGGCTGACCATGGACTGAGACTTCTGAAACTGTGAGCCAAAATACACATTCCCTCCTCTAAGTTATTCTTGCCAGGCCTTTTGGTCACGGAGACACAAAGCTGACTAAAGCTCGGGCAGGCAAACAGGGGCCCAGAGAGGTACAGTAACTTGCCCAAACTCTCACACTTCTCATATTCCTGAGGACCTTGCTTTTTGCTCCAGTACAAACTTTATTTCTTTTAATATAAATTAAAAACTTTGCTATGGCCATGGAGCCTGGTCTGGATTTGAATTCCTGTCTGTTGGTTCCCAACTTTGGAAATTTGGCTCCAGCTGCCTTACCTACAGGTCTCACAGAGGGAAGGTAAATGCACAAGACCCTTTGGCCAATCCAGCAACAGCGAGTGCTCCGACCAACGACGTCCATCAACATGATGCTACGCATGGGGCTGAGCTGAAGCCAGCACCTCAGGCACCCTCAGTCCTTCCCTTGAATTTGAGGCCACAGTGCACAGAAAAGAGGGCTGCTGCTCCCCCTCCACCAAAGTGACAGGTGGGTACGAGGCCTCCATGCAAAGGATGCTGTCACCAGGGCCCGTTGTTGAGCAATTTCATCACCATCTTGTAACTCCTCCAGTGCATCTGACCTTTGGATTCAAGGAATAATTAATGAGGTGCTTTGGATGGTGCTTCAAGTGTCACGCTTTTAATTAACACGCCAGGCTAATGCCACTGGGTTGGATGTTCCACCGAGTCCACCTGATCAACCAGCCTCATTAGGCAGCTCAACTGTATTTTCGATTACTTGGTGACTTTGCTAAATGGGCACCATGCTGTTGTTGGGCAGCCCTGCACCAGCACTGATTGAAGGGTTCAGGTTTACACAGCAGAGACCAAGCACCGGCTGGTGTTGGGGGTGGGTCCCTGCAGCGACCAGGTGCAGGCGGGAAGTGTCCTGGGATAGAGGGGTGCGTCTCTCACTTGCCCTGCACCCTTGCTGAGGGCCCTGTGGGCACATGGGGACTTCTGAGCTCAGCAGTGGGAGGGTGCTCCATGCTCTCCATTGTCCTCGGGCTCCAGAACAGCACCAAACACTGCTTGCCAGGGAGAGTGAAGGGCCAGGCCCAAGAGGGGCACCTGAGCTGGGTTCTTGTAGGCTTCAGGACTCTGGGGCCCAGCCCACCTTCTCTTGCTTTACAGTGGCTTCCAGCCCTGGGTGAAGAGAAGCAGTAGGAAGCTCATCCACTACCGCTTGCACTTGTTTTTATGGCTGAGTTTGTAATTCTGAGGTGGGGGAGTGTTCCCCTCTACACAGCAGCAAGGGTATTGATAGTCTTCCATTTCTACCAGCCTGTTGGCACTGGATCAATCTGTTTGCCTCATCTGGGATGTAGGTGTAGTAAAGGTCAAAGAAAAATACAGAGTAAGGATGAAGCAATGGCTGTGCTGTGACCTCTCCTGCATAAAGCTTGGGAACACAAATACTTCACGTTGTTTGTCATCTCCAGACTTCAGACGCCCTAGGAAGCACGCATTTAGGTCGATTTTGATTTCATAGACTGCCCCCCAACACCCAGCTTCCCCTGATGTTAGTATGGAAGTCAGCATTTTAATTGGCAGACTGTGGAAGAGAAAACTGAGGCTCGGAGAGGTTAAAGATCTTGCACCAAGTCACAGAGCAATGGTTGGATCCGAGTGCAAATTGGGGTTGGGTTTTGTTTGTGACACCAATCAGCATGAAGAACTCCCGTGAAAGAAGGAGCAAGTGCTTCCCATGCAACCATGAACCAAGAGCACAGCCATAGCTCTCTGCAAAAAGAAGATGTCTGAGGCCAAGAGCCAAAAAGGCCCAGATCCTTGTGGACAACAAAGATGGCCTTGGCTGGCAAAGTCACAGGGGGCTTTGTGCTCCTGAGGGGTGGGAGGGGAAACAAGGAGACTCTAAGCAGACCTCAGTGGGGCAGCCAGCGCCTTTCCCCCTAAATTCCGACTCCATCAGTCTTGTTTTGTGGACCCTGCTCTCTGTCCGTGGGGTCTGCCTCCAGCCCACCTTGCTGAGCCCATCAACAGTCAGCACATCTAACTAGACTGGTGTGGATCCTTCTGTTGGCAATCCAACAGTGCAGTTAGCAACAATTAACCTTGAGAAGAAGTGAACTGGCATGAAAGAAAAAAGTTTGGCTTTTGCCAAGCCCCATAGATGCCCTCTCTGCAAACACCACTGGGACTTTTCTGAACATACCTGATAAGAAGAGGCTGCTAATGACTTGAATCAATAGACAAAGGGGTTTAAAAATCAACCCCATTTATTAAGCACACACCTATGCCAGGCTTGGCATTAAGTGCTAGACACTGGCGTAGCTCTGAAATTCTCACTAAAAACTTGAAATGGGTGTTCTGATTATGCATGCCCTAAACATAACATGCTCGACACTTTAATCTGGAAATAACCATAGAGTCACAGGAAATGGCAAACACAATGGCAAGGTCCCTTGTGCTTTCCTCTCAGTGGGGTCTTGTCCATCACAACACTGCAATGAACACAGACCCTTGGCTACGTTCAACCCACGGCGCCAGTTCAGATGGCACCACCACTCACACCCTACGTAGGTGTGTGTTTCTTCTTTTATTAGATGAACCCAAACTGTAGAAAGACAGGGAAATTGCTGCAGGTAACAGGCCAAGTCTGGCCAGGCGAAGTCAGAACTGCACCTGCTCCTCAGGGTTCCTTACACCCCCTTCCGATGGAACAGGCTGAGCATGGAAAGATTTTACTTGTGGATGAATTTATCCCTTGGAAAAACCACACATACAGATGGCGGCAAAAGTGCCTTCTTGCTAATCTAACTCTTCTAAACATGATGTTCCCAGAGTACTTCCCTGGTTTTGGTGGCCTCGATGGACTGGGACGAGCAGGGATTCCTGGAGAGGGGAAGCTTTCCAAGTACTTCCAGTCTGGTGATGTGGGCAGAAAGCATGTGGCTGCCTGGTTAGAAGCAGGGAACAGTCAGGTTCAGGGGACCCCTGGCAAATGGAAGCCCTCTTCCCCACTAGGGACAGGGATGTGGTGAGCCCCCAAGATGCTAAAAGGAAAGTTCTCGTTAACATCCCGTGACTTGGTCTTAACAACAGATCGCCAATCGAATGTACACCCGGGACTTGGCTTTGTGCTTGGAGCTGTTAAGAATTTAAAAGGTCACGGAGCTACAATAAATAATGAAAAGATGTGCCTGTTTTGTGCTCCAGAGACAGGGGTGTTTTGTAGGGAGGAGGTGATGTTTTTAAAGGCTCTGGGGAGGGGGCTTAATGTCACCCCTTTCCCTCTGGGTGGCAATGGAGCTGGAAACTTACTGCAAGTTAAATTAAAAAAAAATCAATAGCATTTCAGGTGATTGTGAATTAGGGGCTATCTGCGGAGGCTTAGAGGATTAAGGGTAAAGCTGAAGATGATCAATGGGTAATTACTGCAGCGCAGTGGAGACGCCCCCACCCCACACATTTCTGCTGTCTGGGGGGCAGGGCTGCAGGACTCTAGCAGGCAGCCCGGACAGACCCCTTTTAACTTCGAAAGTACACAACATGTCAAACCGGAAGAATCATGACTCAAACGCATTAGGGAGGCCGGCTGCTGAGCCCCTCGCCAGACGCCAGCCCTCTGCCCTTTCTCCCCTCGCCCTCGCCGATGCCCCCCAGGGGTGGGGAGCGCTGCCCTCCACTCTCTGTTCAGATCTTGGGCAGACAAAGGCAGAGGTGCGGACCTGGGCTGCTCCACGCCAATCAATCCTGGGGCTGTAATAACTACAATTTTCTGATTTGAAGGCAAAACCAAATAACCCAGAAGAGTAATTCAGGCCACATGCGGCCTCTTCCTGAGGAGGAGTGCAAATTGATTTCCCTTTTATAAGCCCAATTGCAGGCCGCTCATCGACCCCCTCCAGCATTACCGAGCTCTTTCCTTCCAATCTGCTGGGGCGCAATTAAGACAGGCTCAAAAAGACTTTTGCTTCCTTTCTCCCCTTTGTTGGCCGAGCTTGGCCTTTGTGCTAAGAGACCTCCGAGTCCTGGCGTGGCCTTGAGAAGGTGGCCCCCACCTTCATTTCCCAGCCAGGCTAAGGCACTGAGGCTGGGCCCCCTGTGCCTGGGCACAGCCCCCCGGAACAGCTCAGCAGGCTGTGCCAGGCCACGGCTCAGGCTTTCCAGGCCACTTCCTCTTCAGCCCTACTTCTTCTCTTCACCACTGTGGACGTGGACTAGTCCCCAGGGGCTCCCACCTCACATAGACTGACCCCCAGCATGGGTACATGGGTCAAAGGGCGCCCTCCTCTGTCCCTGCCTGCACCCCAAGCCACCCCTTCCCTCCTGCCTCTGGTAAGCCATGTTCCAACCCTTGGCACTCTCCAGGTTAGCCCTTTGCCCTCACTGTTTTCTCTACCCGGGGGCCCACCAGGAGCCCGTTGCTCTTTCTCAGCCCAGCTGTCACCCCCTGCCAGGTTGTGCCATTAAAGAGCTCCTGTTCTCCTTGCCTCTAGCATGGCTTTATGTGAGTCTCCCTGCAGCCCCTGTCTGGCTCCAGGCTTTTGTTCTTTTGGCTCAGGCGCCCTTGCCCCCGGTCGGCACTGCAGAGCGCTAGAAGGGGTGAGTGAATGCGTGTGCAGCCCCGGACTGCAGCTGCTGCTCCTTCCGGGCTCCGCTCCTTCTTCCCCTCATTTCACACATGAGGGAGCAGAGGTGTCTGTGGCCTGACAGTAGAGGAAGGCGCCCTCCCGCAGCTGAATTGGGTACTGGGAACCCCTCCACTCTAGGGGTACCTCCAGATTCAAAGGGAAGATAACTGCTGTCACAAGGTCTCAGAGTTCAGTTGAAGGGCCCTAGGAGAGAATGGGACCACTGGACCTTTTCTGTGACCTGGGCACCAGAGGAATTGGGCACCAGGAAAACAGCTCCTCTAGCTAAAGGTCAGAGACCAAGCTGTCTCTGAGGCCTGGAGATCTGCTCAGTGCTTCCCAGGCCCTCACACGCGCCTTCTGAGCTTTCGTTAAGATCTGGCCATCAGCTCTTCTCTGCACAGTTAAAATATTTTTCAACCCCTTGCCCCTACAAGGGGCCTCACCTGGGAGCGCTCCCTGCTGGAAACTGAACCCAGCTTTCCCTGCCCTAGCCATGTTGACCTGGCCACCACGGGGCCATCCAGAGCCTCCTGGGCTTGCTGGCAACATGATTTTTGCCAGTCAGAACCCAGCCACTCTGTCCTGACAGGTACTTCCATTTGTGTGACCTGTCAGGGTATCCAAAACTCTTCTGTTCTCTTTCTCCACCCTCAGGGGCTCTGTAGAAACAAAAGTACTCTCTGATCTGTTTGTTTTCTTGTGCTCCGAGCTGTTCCCTCTGTCTCACTGCAATATGCCCACTGAACTAGGTGCTTCTGTCTTGTCCAGATACCCGTGAGCTTCCAGACAGGTGCAGGCTGGATCCCTAGCCCAGCCTGGAACAGGCTCCTGTTGGGGGTGTTGGGGGCAAGGCTGAACAGCCCCACTGTGGGCTGGCATGTAGTGGGTGCACTGACAACCCTGGGGCCAGAGCCCATCCGGTGCCCCCACCTGACCCACCTGCCATTTGCACAAAGGCAGCAAACAGGAACCA
This sequence comes from Callospermophilus lateralis, assembly GCF_048772815.1. Classification (NCBI taxonomy): domain Eukaryota; kingdom Metazoa; phylum Chordata; class Mammalia; order Rodentia; family Sciuridae; genus Callospermophilus; species Callospermophilus lateralis. The sequence goes on along the minus strand of NC_135307.1, from coordinate 184,948,284 downwards.
CTTGAACTGCCATCAGCCACTGCTGCTGGGAATCAAAGAGCACACAGGGCCCAGCCCGGGGCGGAAGCGTGCTGGACACCCATTAGTTGTTATGGAAACTCATTACCCCAAGAGGTCATTCAGCTGAAAATATAAACAATTTCCCAAAAGGTTTTAGCGAAATTCATGGGTGACAGCCATAATGGCATCATTAAGGGACAGAAACGTGTTCCGCTTCTGAAGAGGGGCCGTGGCCCTCTCTCCTGCACGCCCACGGCCTCCCCACCCAGCTGCACGAGGCCAGGCACGCGCAAGTCCTCTGAGAACCCTGAAAGTTTTCCTTTTGGAGGGCCACTGGCTTCTCTCAGACCCTGTGCTATAGAGAGAGACAGCAAACAGCGGCTTGCCCCCCAGGGGTCCCTGAGAGAGTTCCTTCTATAGAAGGGCGCAGAAAGTGTCACTCTCAGTGACTGAGTCATGAGCATGATGAAGCTATCCACTAACGAAGCATCAATGATTGCTTTGTTACATTGTATTTATGTTGCTAATGATCGACTGTGCATTAGGTGCTTCCAAGCTGGAATTCTGGTTACAGCCCTAAGACTGGCACCATTGTCCCATTCTGCAAATGGTCAGTCAGACTGTTGCATCTTCTAAGGTTCTTTCATTTCATTAAAAATCTGACTGGGACCCTGTGCCAAGCAAGGCTTATGGCTGAATGGTACCCTCTCTTGTCGTCCTGGTGCTCACTGCTCCCTCCATGAGCCGCCCTGGTTCCAAGCAGTGTGCCCGTGTCCACGCCCATGCCTGGACTGCATTTTCCACCTGGCTCCCTCCTCCTGCCCTTTCTGGAACTTCCCAAAGGGGATTAAGGACTTTTTCGATGCTCCTGTAGATTCTGAATCTCAGCATTTTTAAAATATTTTTTTATTTGTAAATGGACACAATACCTTTATTTTATTTATTTATGTGGTGCTGAGGATTGAACCCAGTGCCCCACACATGCGAGGCAAGTGCTCTACCACTGAGCCACAACCCCAGCCTTGAACCTCAACATTTTAATGTCTGAGCCAAGCATTTTTTGAACATCTGTCCCCCCGAGGAGGCTAGAAACCCTTAGCGGGATGGGACTCTTTTTTTGTCTTTGTTTTTCAGGGCCAGGTATGAAATATACACCGAATATTGGTTAGATTTTATTGCTAGAGAAATGTTCTAGGAAGGCTGGGTACCTCTTGTTCACTGCTGTATCCACAGAAGATTTTCAGGTCCACAGTGGGTATGAAGTACATATTTGTATAATATCTAGATTGGCGGATGGTGGATAGATGGCTGGACGGTTCCATATCAGAATAGATAGTTGAATTTGGGATGGATGGATGGGTGCATTCATGGAAGAAAAGGCAAACAGAAAAATGGATGAGTAGTTGGATGGTTGAGTGGATGAACAGATAAATGTTCATGGAGCTGAATAATTGTACAAACAGAGTTGGTTTGAGGATAGAGGTTGGATAATTCAATGGATGGACAGGTATTTGGATGCTTGATAGATGGACTGAAGATAGATAGGTGTTTGGATGGATAAATGGAAGCTTGTTACAATAGAGGGCTTGGAGGGATAGATAAGTGAAGGTTGAATTGATGGATGAATGGCAGATGGCTGATGTCTAGGTCAGTTTTTCTGGGCAACAGATTCTGGGCTGAGAAGTACCTTCAGGATCAACACTCATGGAAAAGTGAGAGAAGGCTGGGCACGATAGTGCACACCTGTAATCCCAGCGGCTTGGGAGGCTGAGGCAGAAGGATCATAAGTTCAAAGCTAGCCTCAGCAATTTAGTGAGGTGCTAAGCAACTCAGTAACACCTTGTCTCTAAATAAAATACCAAATTGGGCTGGAGATGTGGCTCAGTGTTTAAGTGCCCCTGAGTTCATTCCCTGGTACCAAAACAAGAAAGAAAGAAAGAAAGAAAGAAAGAAAGAAAGAAAGAAAGAAAGAAAGAAAGAAAGAAAGAAAGATGAGAAAAGGGTAGGCAGAGGGAGGAAGGAGAAGGCAATGGAGGTATGGCACAGGCTCCAGGCTGCAGGGCTCTGGCGCTGTCCCAAGGGTCTGACTTTGGGATTATTTGTCTTCAAAACCATTTCTGAATGGTGGCTGAGTGCACCTGGCATCCGAGTGCACCTGTGCTTCTCGCCCACACATCAGATCCATCATTCACGGCAGAGTCTTCCCTCATCCCTCAGCTGGTGGTGAAGGACCCCTCCCTGTCCTGGTAGTGCTGTGAGTTGAGGAAAGGGTGCAGGCACTTTAGACAATGACTTGATGCCTGATGGATTTAAGAGACCCAGCATGGTGGGCAGCTCCAAACCATAACGTCACGCTGGTGCTGTTTGCATATGTTTAGACCACTTCAGGGGACTTTCTGGGAAGGGGTCATTAGGTCTGGCTGGACACAGATATCCCACCATGCAAACTGCCCTTGGCTCTGTGGAAGATTCAGGGTGTTGTAGGTGTGAGGTTGCTGCAGAAGAGACTATTGCCCAGCTCCTGTGTCTGCAGCTGCCACTGAATGGTCAAGCAGCTCTGTCCACATGGTCCTTCACCAATTTTATTCCTGGGCTTTTTCATCCTCGGTAGATTAGGCATTGCTGAGCAGGATGCTTCAGGGTGCCTTGTGGGAGAGAGAGCCCACCTTCCCACTCATGAATCCTTCTTCATTCTTCTCTCTGAGCCTCTTTTGCCTGCTTCCAGTCCAAGGCTGGAGAGACAAACCCCAGAGAAAGTCTCCCCCGGCTGGCATCTGGGCAGCCCTCTGTGTATGCACATAGCTGAATAACCACGTTTTAACCTCTGCCTGGATTTTCTCAGCTGGATGGAGCTGATCCTGTGTTCAGAACTGTGAAACTTGACATCTTTTATCCCAACACCTTCAACCCCCAAGCTTGCTTGGCCCAAACAAGTCATCTCTGTTTAATCTCCCATGGAACAGGAGGATGCTTCTGTGGCCATTTCTCAAGGCCTGATGTCCACAGGGCTTTGTCCAAAATTGCCCCATCCTATTTTGGCCCCAGTGGGAAGTGTATATTCTGCTGTCCTATCAGTTGCATTGTTAGAAAATGAAAATATGCGGCTAGGAAAGGCTGGACCCCCAAGGCATGAGAGACTCCTGACCTTTAGGAGCGATGGCGTGGCAGGAAGAAGGAACCTCAAATATTCAAAATAAATATACAAAGTATGACAAATTATAGAGTGAAATTCAGGGACTGGGGGCCGTAAGCCTCTCTGGGATGTAACCAGGCAGCCCTAGGAGGGCCAGGCTGGGACTTCAGCCACTGCCACCTGCCTGATGGTCTGCCCAGCAGCTCCACTGCCAACTCACAGTGTGCAGTGCACATACGTCCCCTTGCTCATCCAGGGCTCCACCATTCCTAAGGGCCACCTGGAGCCATCCAGGCGCCCATCAGCAGCATGATGTATACACAAACCGCGGGCCACTCACAGGACAGGATACGGCACACCCACAGCAAGAAACCATCTGCGATTCCTTGTAAGACAGGTGAATCTCACAAACAAGGAGAGAGAAGGAGGCCAGGGACATGGCACATGCCACAAGTTTCCATTTAGTGGATCTGCAAAACCAGTAACTCTAATCCACGCAGGGACAGTTAGGGTCGTGTTAGGGTGGTGGCTGCCCTCCATGAGGGGATGGTGACTGGCAGCCAAGACTTCTGGCCCTGGCCATGTGGGTCCTTGACCTGAGCAGGCTCCGTGCTGAGCTACACCATGCAAAGAACACCCCTGCACACAGGCCATGCGCTCGTAAGGGGCCCCAGGAGGAGAGTCATTCTGAGGAGAACAGAGGCTCACCAGTAGAATCCGAGGGGGATATTGTCCTAGGAAAAGAGTCAGGCTGCCCGTAGGCATCTACCTGCTGCATCCTACCTGGGTGCTCCCCTCTGTCCCTGCCTCCTTCCCACAGCACAGCCTACTCCCTGGGCTGACCTTTTACCTACTGCCACCCCACACTTCAAAATGACCCCCTTGCAAGCCAGGTCAACCAAGGAGAAACCCGCAGCTGCCAGGACTGAACAGCGGGGACCCCCAAAGCCCCAGAAGTCAACCTGGCTGGGAGTCAGGGTGGATTTAAGACACCCACAGTTGCAGGGGACAACTCCAGTTGTGGTCATTGAAATAATTTTGGTTCCCAAAGAGTCATTCAGGCCTAGTTCTGGGCTAGGCCTGTAGCTGTGGGAAGCCCAGCCCACTGGTCCTGGTCCTCGCCTCAGGCGGACCCGGGGAGGAAAGCAACTAACTTTGCACCCCAGGGGTTGCTGGATAGACTGAGAAGTACTTTACATTCCCAGTTAGATCTTCGGTTAAAGACTTTCTGGAGTCTTCTTCCAGCCTGGCCTGAGGGAAACTTGTCTCAAACCCTGGTTTCACAGATCCCATGTCCTTGCATGCATTTGAATCAAAGTTTTTATTTAGGGTTGGCATTTTGAAAGAAGAATTAGCATAATTTTTAATTTATAGTATCATAAATCCAATTTGCTGGTTCAGTCAGTTAATAATGTTGGCTGCTGGAAGAGCACGCTTCTGTTCCTCTCTGGGGGTCTGGCTGCGCCATCCTGGGGTGACAGTGAGGGTAATCTACTCGTGGGAGCTGCCAGGACCAGGTGGGCAGGTTCTCATGCTGGCTTTGGTTTAAGATGGAAGTCCAGATAGAACTAAAGCCCATGGGGCAGGCCCTGGGCTCCATAGGGCAGCCTGCTGTGCCGTTCAAGAGGCATGCCAGCTACCACCCTGCCCCACTAGGTTCCCTGAGCATTTGGTTATTTTAAAGTATCAAGAAAGAAGAATAATCACAAACCCTGCAGGACTGAGGAGCTAGAAAGAGTGTGTTGAATTAGAGGCAAAGAAGTAGTCCCAGACTGGACATTCCTTGTAGGTGGGGTCAGGACAAGCGTAAGATTCCAGAACCATCTGTCTCTACCTTGCCCTTCCAACTAGCTGTCAGCTGGGAGCCATACTTGTGTGATAAAGATATTTTACCGCTGCATTCTGACTTGGGCAACACATTTTATTGTTTAATTCTGGGGATGAAAACAGTCGATAGATTGATGAAGGCACAATGACCTTGTAGTTGAGCAAAAGCCTCTGTCTCATCCCCCTGGGGCCTGCTGCTTTCCCGCAAATGCTAATGACCTCACTTGTCATTGATCTATGCAGGCCCTCCCGGGGTATTTGCATTGCACCCACGTTTGACATTCAGTCTGGCCCCTCATACCCGGGATCCAGGCTCAGCACAAGCAGAAGTTAAACATTATTTAGCGCTCCATCTCTAGCTGACAAGGTGGGCTCACACGGCATCCTTAATTGATGGAGTAAAAAACCTGGTCAGGTACAGCATAAGCCCAGGAGACAAACAAAACAGATTGACAATAGGGCACAAGCTGATCGATCAATCAATCCATATTACTGAGCGTCTTGTCATCTCTCCCCCACTCACCCCCAGATCAGTTCAGCCCTGAACCACATGCTATGAAGAACTCAAACACAGGAGGAGGTTTCTAGAGTTAAGAGTCTCCCAGGGGTTGTGAGTCCCACTGGTAGACAGTCTCACATGGTAGACAGTTGGAGACTTTGTGGACTGGGGAAGCAGAGACAGTGGGGCAGACCTGAACAAACTTCTGGGGAAAGACAAGGCTTTGCGCCACCAGGGAAAAGTGCCAGAGGGCAATGACCATGGAGCTGACAGGCAGTGTGGGCACTGGCTCTTCCTCTCCCCTGGGTGAACCTGTAGGCCCTTCCTGGAGTGCCAGAGCCTCACCCTCCTCTCCTGTGCAGTCAGCTAGTGACCCCATCTCCTGGGGCTATTGTGAGGCTCTGTCAGTTCTCAGAAGGTAGGATGAAATTGAGAGCTGGGAGGCAGCAGGGGCAAGGGGGCCAGGAGAAGTAAACATTTAGCAATGCATACGAGTGGTGCTTTCTCTGGAGGCTCAGCCTGGGGGGCAGGCAGTGGCTTCTCTACCTCACCTCTGGCTCTACAGAGGCAACCAATATTCTGATCTCTAAAGCATAATGAATCTTACCTGTTCACTGACCCCCTGGAACTGTTGCCCACATTACTACCCAGGGGTCCAAGGCACCCTCTCCCCATAAACAACATTCCATCGCTGATAATGCAGGGCCTCCTCTGCCTCCAGATAGCACTCCCACAGGAATCCCAAGGCTGAGAAATGGCTCCTATAACTTTCTCCTTATTAGGCAATAAAATATCCAGAAGGGTTAATGTATATAGAACAACTCTGCAAGTGTCAACTGCGTCTGTGCAATAGCTCTAAATTCCTCTTGACTTTCTTTTTGCCATGAACTGCAAAAGGGATATGTTTCTCAAGTGCAGACCTTTGGACTACAGGAGAACCTACCCCTGGGGCTTTGGCACAGTTGGTACAATGTAAAGGGAAATGACATCAGCCCAGGAGCTGGCTGGAAGCCTGGCCCTGGGACAAAGGTTTAATCCCATTCAATAAGATGCTCAGACTTTCAGTTTCAGCTCTGTGAACTCTACTATGCATAGACCCATCACGCTCCCTCGGTCCAGAAGTTTCCTTTCTTCCCTCCTTCTCCAGATAATGCCCACTCTACCTCGCCTCTGGCTTTACAGAGGCAACCAATATCTGATGTCTAAAGCATAATGAATTTTACCTGTTCTTGTTTTTTTTTGGGGGGGTGTGGGGGAGAGGGGGTGTCCAGAAGATGGAATTGAAAGGCATTTTACCAATGAGCCACACCTCTAGACTTTTCCATCCATCTATCTATCTATCTATCTATCTATTTATTTATTTATTTATTTTTTTGAGATAGGGCCTTGCTAAGTTTCAGATGCTGGCTTTGAACTTGCCTGGGCCTCCAGGGTTCCTGGCATAACAGTTGTGCGCTACCACGTCCGGCCTTTTTGCCTGTTCTTGACCTTCCCATGGGCAGGATGAAGCAGACATGGTTGCTCAAGTCTGGTCTCTTTCAATTGATACAGTGATGCTGAGAGCGGTCCATGGTGCTGTGGTATCAACACCTTGTTGTTTTATTCTTGCTAACATTTTGTGTGTAAATGAGGGTAGACTGCTGCTGACCAAGATAGCAGCTGCCTGGCAAGACGAGCCTCCAGCCACTGGGGCCTGTGCCGCCTCCAGCTGGACCTCAACATCTCATGCTTTCAAATCCTGAGGCTCGGCAAAGGTTGGAGCCTTAATCAGGAGGCCAGGATTGTTTCAGAACCTAGTCCCATCCAGAGCAGCTCCTTGGCAGGTCTCCAGAGCTCTGCAAACTGGGCTGTAGACTCCTTTTGCTCTCTCCCTGCATCTTACTCCTTGGGGCTCCCATGCAGGATGCACCAGAACACAAGCCGGCTCCAGAACACTCCATTTTAAAGTGATGGTGATGGTGAGGCTGACAAGGGAGGTAACAATGAGAGCCATTCCTCATGGCTTATCACAATGCTGGACTCACTCCTCCATTTAATTGTCATGGCCATGAAGAGAAGTAGGACCTCTGGTCTATGGAGAGAGAACTGAGGCTGCAGGAGAAACCGGCCCGAGATCACCCAGAGTCATGGGATTAAAACTTTGGCCTGAGACTTGGAAGCCCCAGGGACTTTGTTCACGCTGCCTTGAGGAGGATCAAGAGGGACCCAGCTTTGCACAAGGCCCGCTGGCCCGGAGAGTCAGAGACATGGGGTTTTAATTGAAGTCTGTGTGAGACTCAGGTGGAGAAGGGACAGGCCAAGAAGGCCACTAGCAAAGGAGAGACGAGAAGTCAGCCCTGAAGGTGGAGTGAGCTGGGGACAAAAACCACGTGTGGGGCATGTGTGACGACAGGAAGAAAGATGCCGAGTAGAGCCAAACAGCATGTGGTGTGTGTGTGGTGCGTGGATGTGTGCTTGGGTGCAGACACACACGGGTGGCGTGTGGGTGGCGTGTGTGTGGTGTGTGGGCGTGGGCTGGTATATGGGTCCGCCTGTCTGTCTGATAGAGGCTGCAGATTTCATGGAGGAAAGGAAGCTGGAGGTGGAGAGGGAGCATTTCTGGGGGCATATGGCCTGGCTGAGGGACACTGAGTGCCAGGCACGATCAGGTAGGACACTGGAGTGTCTGCAGAGGTTCTAGAGCACAGACCCACTGGTGGGAGCACAGAACAAAGGTGTTTTGCACGTGCTGTGATTGTGCGTTCACACCACACGTGTGCCGTGTGTGCTGAGAAGCGCGGGAACCTGAGGTCCCTCACACAATCCTGAGTCTGTGTCCTCTTGGAGAGCTTCTGGCAGAGGGTGGTAGAGGCCAAGCAAGCACTGAGTCCTTCAGAGGCCAGCCCCGACAGTGACACCGCTCACCTGAGCTCTGCAGCATGTCCCTCTCTCTTAACTAGATTGTCCTGGTGACTCTTCCCAGACTTCAGAGACCCCCAATCCTACACTGCATGGAATGAGGATTTAGGAGATTCTGAAATATTGCAGTGGGTTTGAAGGAGGATGTGAGTCGAAAGTCGATAAGATGAGAAGATGGATGTGGCTTGAGTTCAAGGTCAGAGGCCAGTGAGCACCATCCCCATCTGTGCAGGAGCCCCAGAAAGCATTCTGCAAATGTTCTGGCCAGCTGCCCTCCGTGGTGGACTACCTGGGCGTGAAGTGAAGAGAGGAACACTGGAGACACAGCCACAGGGGAGGAGTGCATGTGGGAGGTCACAGGGAGACTTCCAGCAGGAAGCTCCTGGAACAGATCAGGCCTTGCGATCCCACATCCGCTGGACCTGACCTTGAGAACCCATATCATGCAGATGTCTGAGGACATTGCATGCAGGCTGGGCAGCTGGCAAAGTTCCCTGGGTGCTGCCTCTTGTTCTGTACTTCACATAGAGAACACCCTTGGCAGTCTAATGAGACCCATATTCTCCCCATTTCATAGAGGAAGAAGTCAAGACTTACTGCCAGTAGATTGGAAACCTGCTTGCTCTTAGCCAGACCTGTCTGATTTTAAAAGCCATGAGCAACTGTCACATCAGGGTATATTGATATGAACACGAAAGAGCTACATGAGAAATGCAAGCCGTGGTAACAACTCCAAGCAATATCAAAAGATTCACAGCACAACGCAGCACTTCCTGGTTCCCAGGGCTCCTCCCCAGTGGCCACAATAGATAATAGTTTTTTGGACATGCCTCTTGGGATGTGTTGGGATGCTCCAACATAGGGATGTTGCAGGCTTGTCATAACTTTTTGTTCCATGCATGTAGGGATATCTAAAATGCATTTTTCTGCACCTTGTTTTCTCCATCAACAGAATATTTGGGAGACAGTTCATATTAGTTCAGGTAGATGGGATTCATCCTTGGTGATGGCTTGTAACTTTGCATGGAAGCGAGACAGGAATTTGGGGATGCAGAAAAGGAAAGATAGACTGAGCCTCTAAGAAGCTCCCATGAGCCCTTGGGATGAAGGAAACACCCGTAAACCTTGGAAATGCAAAATGAGTGACCCAGCCCATGACCTTAGCGTGTGCCCATGGCCCCTCCCCTTGACACCTGCCCTTGCTAGCAAAAAGTAACACAAGGGCAATGTGCACACACTGGAAAGACTGGCACCAAACTATGTGGCTCCACCACGGCTCCATGTCTGATCCAGCCCCCAGCAGCTGTCCCTCCAATAATACGAACATCCCACACTAAAGGGCTCTCCCTGTGGGGATGATTCACATCGTCCTCTAAACACGTATTCTTCCTTTACCCCTCAAAATGTCTCTTTCCTGAGACAGGATACATTTTATCTTGAATTTGTATCTGCTTTCCTAAGTAAATCTGTCTCTAACTGGTGTGAACTGAAATTCTACACCAAGGACTCCACTTGTCCTGAGTCGAGGTCCTCCCTCTGGGGACTCCTGGGACCTCTGGGGCAGGAGCACCATCATTCACTGAGCCATTGCCCTGTTTGCTGCCTTCTTCTGGCATCTGGGGTGGGAGTGAGGGTATATAGGGTGGATTCCTGGAAGGGGGCTGCCAGGTCCAGGGTGTGTCTGTCTGCCTGCATCTGAGTAGGCGTTGCTATGGTTCTTGGGAGCTGCTCTCTTCTCTCCTCAGCAGTGCTCAAGGCTGCTGCTCCTCCACGCAGAGCATCCGTCCAGGGTGCCGTCAAGCCCTGCCATCCTGCCTGTCCGATGGACGCCTCATTTGCATTGACAACACCTCATTTGCATCGTTCCCATGCTGAGTGAAGCTGGGCAACTTTTCATACATTTTCAAAGTCACTGAAATTTCCTTCCCTGTGAAACTGTTCATGTCCTTGGCAGAGTCCTGCCTGTGCCTCAGGGCTCCTTGGGGCTGTGGGGAGTGGGTTTAGGGTGGGACTTTGGGGCACTGCAAGAGTTTTGGCCTCTAAAGCCAGCCTTGAATCTGTGGCGCCATGTGATCTTGTTCAGGAGACTGACCCCTTGGGCAAGCGTGTCCTTCTGAAAGGGGTTGGGTCAGATCATCCTCAGCATCTCTGAGAGTCTCTTATCATAGGGACATTGTGGCTGGCGGGTTGCTGTCTACTCAGAAGGAAATGGATCTGAGCTTCAGAAGAAAGAATTTAATTTAGATACTGCGAACAACTTCCTGACGTGTCAGGATATTAACTCCGGAATGAATGACAACAGTCTGGGGTGGAATGTTTTCCTAATGCAAAGAACTTTGAAATCAAGATGATTCATTTGTCCTAATGGGGAAAGTTTCTGACCCTGAGATGGAGTTTGAAGCCAGTGTGCATAAGGGCTTTGCAGGTCTCCGTGCCCAGTGGGTCTGATGTTCTCTTGCTTTGTGCCAAGTCTGTTGGCAAGGCTTGGCCTGGAGTCCCTGCATTATCTAATTTCATGATTTGGCTCATTACACGTTAGGAGCAGACCCCACTGTCAAGCCTAACATAATGAATTAGTAAAATTAGCATTATTGAAAAAATGAACTGCAGGGGAAACTGCTGATTATAATCAATAGTTCAAGTGAGCATGGTTAAGAATGTCCAAACTCAGCAAAACTCCTAGGAGGCTCGGCAGCAACACTGCCTGGCTAGCATTTTCGGGATGCGGGTGTTCTGGACAGTGACTTTTCCAGGCAAGGGCAGCAGCAACAGTTTCCAGCATGCTCTGCTCCTCCTAGCAACCCTTGACGGCCATCACTGTGGACACCTTGCGCAGTTCTCTGCCTGCCTTATCAGGATGTGTGAAGCACCACCTGGTATTTTTTTGATGACTCAGGTCCTGTCAATAATGCCCATTACTAACACAGATAGCTGACTTGTCCTTTTGCAGAGTTCTAGGATATTGGCATTGGGGTGGGGTGGAAGGGGAGCCTGAATCATCTAATCAGACCTCTTCAATGGGAGGGACACTTCTTAGCATCCCCCTCAAAGCCTAGAGCCTGGGGGCCTCTAGAGCCTGGGAGACTCAGGCATGGGGGCATTGAGTCTCCACATCCCACCTCCCTCCAGTGCCCTCCTGTCTCCTAATATTTACCTAATACCCTCCATGTTCCAGGCACTGTTCTCTGTGCCGAGAGATCAGCCGTATGCCAGGAGGTATATGTGGTTCCCATCCCCAGGAACCTTGAAACCTACTGTGGGGAGGAACGTCAGCCAGATTCAACACAGCTAGCTACACAGGCACAGATTGCTGCTGGTGTGACGCACAACTGCACAGAGTCCCGAACACAGGGTTGCAGGTGATGGTGGTGGGGGGGCCCACCTTGGGCTCCCTTCTAGGGCATTTCACTAGTTCCTGTAATCATCATTTCTTCCTGATAGTTCGAACTGGGCCACGTGGAGCCTTGGTGCTGGGAAGGAGCAGACAAAGGAGCTTCCGAGGGCTGTGCTTGGAATCCAAGGCCCTGGGCACCCTTTGGGGACTCAGCATTAGGCCCCAGGTCACTTCTGCAGCTTCCATGGTCCTGGGGAGAGCCCAGAACTGTAGGAACATAGACATCCACTGTGTGCTTCCTCTTCAAAATCCTCTGCAGGATCAACTGAAATTGTCACACTGCCTCAGCCCATGCCCGCTACTACCCAGGATTTTTCTTTTGTGCTACAATTATGGATATGGGGAGAGTCTCCTCCTAACCAGAAGGTTGGTATCAGGTTGATCCTTGGAGCCAGAACATCACAAAGAATTTCTGACCTGAGGGAAGATGGTTTGTCTGCCTCCTGGGGAAGGATGTATGGGGAGGCTCCTTTCTCCCGGAGTCCTGTTATAGTGTGTCCCAAGGTCCTGCAGAAGATGAGGATCAGAGTCAACCCAACCCAGGCTGATTGGTGGCTGCCCTCAGGAAGCTGGGGAACAAAACAGACCCAGGGTGTTGGCAAATAGCCGATGGGTTTCAGGAGGCAGAGAGGACTCTGATACAAACCAGGTGGCCATAGGAGGGACCAGAGAGAGTTCCAGAGAAGACAATTGCTAGCCCAGACCAGCTCCATGACCTTCCTTATGTCTCACTGTAGGCAGGGGCAACTTACGAAGTGCCCTTCATGTGCCAGTGCTGTGCGGGGGGCACCCCTCTAGCCTGGCCAGCTCCACAGCCTGTTGGTTTCCGATGTTCCGTGGTGGTTCCACGATGTTCCACAGTGGTGGGCGTGTGGTCTCGGTGGGTGTTAGATAACACTGTATGGCTCATCCAGGCTGAGATTCTGTGGATCCGATTGCCAGGACAGGTCCGGCTTAATGAAGCGTGTCTTCCTAGAATGGACTTGAGATGACAGAATGAAGACAGGCGGAATGAAGGTCAGCGCATGCTTGGAGACAGCACTGGGGTTGAACTCCAGGCCTGGCTACCCCTAACCAGGTGGTCTCTGGCCAGCCCTGCCATTTACCCTCCTTGAGCATGGGGAATCACATATGCTCCACTTGCTCCCTGGGGAACTGTGGGGTCATATGGAGTAGAGGGGAAGGCCTCTGTGCTCTGGCCACAAGGCAATATCCACAGTCCCCCCCCCAAACAACTTTTCCCACCAATTGCTGGCCTCTGCTCCAGGCTGACAACCCAAGGCCCCTCTTTTACTTGTATGAGGTAGCTGGAGAGAGCCAGATTTATAGTCAACTATTCAATTTGGGTCAGTGTCCCATGGGAAGAAGACATTCTTGGGACAGGTGACAGGCCAAGGCTCTGAGGAGGGCCCTGGCTAGGGGGTGAGCCCCAGACACAGGTACCCAGAAGACCCCACAGGAGCAAGGCAAGCCTGGTGCGGTGGGATGGTGCTTGCACCCTAGTGGAGCAGAGACCCAAGGAAGTCAACAGCTGTAAACCTGGTGGGTGCCAGGTACTCGGGCAAGCTGTCACCTCCAAGGCAGGAAAGCCACCTCCTTTCCCCAGCACTTCCCTGTCCCTCATAGGAAGTGGGGTGGTCTCATCCCTGCATCTGCCAACTTGGGACCCTGAAAGATGAGCCTGCTAATAACCAAGTTCAATAGAAGAGTCAATTAACCCGTCTGGTAGCAGAACCGCCCACCCTGCCTCTTCCTGGCAGGTGCCTGAGAAGGTCACACATAGCCCATAATTACAGCATTAGGTTTGCAACCTTTTTCATGGTAAATAATTTATTCTTGTGAAGATAAAAATGTCTGCATGTATACGTGTACGTGTATGCACATCTGTAACGGTGATTAACATGGAGCACATGTAGGCCCAGGAGGTGGCAGAACCCAGGCCCGTGTAGACTGTGCTTGCTTTGGTGCATAGACCTGGCCCTGTGCTGCAGCTCCTTGGGTGCAAGGAACAGGCTGTTCTGGGAAGCCATCTCTGTGATTTATTGACCAGCATTTTGGAAACCAAATTAATTGCTAAGTGTTCTGTTGAGTAGCTTGCCTCTGGCACTGAAGAGCCTGGCACTGGGAGCGGGGTGTGAAGCCAGGGCCTTTCTCAGAAGCAGCCCTTTCTGGAAGCAGAGCCCACAGCTGGGCAGTGACCTACGAGCCTCACCTTCCTGCACCTCCCCACCAGGGAGGGCAGACACCAGCCTCACTGCTTTCCCAGTGTCCCCAACTCTGGTGACCCTCGGTGGCTGTGCCGGGGGTATGCCATGGTCCAGGGGTGTGTTTTCTGTCTGCCCATGGACATCTGCAGGGCTTGGAGAAAGGTGAGCTCTCTGTCTGCCCCAGGTGGAGGCTGGCTTCTGGCCAGGACAATGGGAGGCCTGATTTCATCAGTGCACCTAGTAGGCAGGGGAGTGGGTGGGGGTGCAGTGGGGCATCCGAGGCTGGACACAGACCCTCCCAACCAGGGTCCCATCTCCAGTCAGGAGATACCCCACACTGTGTTCAGTGTGCCCTCTCTCTCCCGGGACTGCCCTTCCCGATCAGTCTCTAGGCCTCTCCCTCAGGCTGTCCCCACCATCTAAGGTGTCCTCCCTTCCCTGGCCTCCAAGCCCAGCTCCTCAGGACCTGGTTTCAGGCCCTTCTCCAGGGAGCCCTATATAGGTAGGTTCTGGGCTGAAGCTGAGAGCTCACACCTGCCCCTTTCTCCAGGGCCTGTGTCTCCAGGAGATGGTGGACAGGTGACCCTCTTCATGTGCCCATGCATGTCTCCCACCATGCCGAGCACAGTGGGAGGGGAAACCAGGCTCACAGGTGCCCTGGAGCCTGAGAGGAGACTCAGGACAAGGCAAACCCCAAGGCTTCTGTCTCTGGTCGGACCTCCCAACTCCCAACCTCATCTCTTCTGAGCCAGTGTATGTGTTAAAAGTGCCCATTTCATAGTCCTGACTCAGCAGGACTCTCAGGTGTGGCCTGGGCATTTACATTTAAAACAGGCTCCACAGGTAAATCTGACAGGTGCTGCATTTGAGGGCCATGGACTTGGGAGATGGCAGTGTCCTTCAGCCATTGCCAAATCCAGAGGTACCTTGGCCCTAATCCCCTCCTGGGCACAAAAGAAGACATAAAGATGGGCATGATAATCTCTGAGCAGGCAATGAAAGGGCAAGGGGGCTTCTTGCTCTCTGGTGGCTATCCCCCATCTTTGGAGTAGCACCCCATCTCTGGAGCAGCTCCCCCTATTTCCAGAGTACTCCTCTTTTCCACCAGCAACTTGGCTTCTCCAATGGGACTTGGTGGCAGGGAAGGGGAGGATGGGGTAGAAGAAAAGCAACTGCCCTGGAATTACAGTTCCATGGAAATCAGGCCACTGGGCCCCCTCCTTTCCTCTGTGCATGGGAAGTGCAGGGTTGGCCAGGGAGGTACAGATGATCCCCTCAGAGCTTCACCAAGAGAATTAGGAAGGTGAAGAGCCACTCCCTGGCTGGAACACGAATCGAAGAACCAATCCAGGTTGGGTGCACACCTCAGTGTCAGAGGAAGGCCACATGTCACACATGAAGGGCCTCCACTGCCCTGGGACAGTGGTGTGGGGCAACAGGGAGTCACAGGGCTGGGTCTCCAAAAGTTGGGCACAAGTATGTCATGGGGACCTTACCTTCTGATGTGATGGGCAGGTTGCCGGGCCACTTTGGTGAGAATGAAAGTGATGACTTCGGGTCTCAGTGTTCTTTGGAGCTATGCCCTGGGTCCCTCAGAACAATGTCCAGGCAAGGGGCCATTCTGTGATGGGAGTCTCCAGCAGAGCTGTGGGGAGTGATGGTCACTGCTTCGCTCTTTCCAGCCTCTGCTTCTGCGAAGTGGGAGCAAAAGCTGCTCTTAGGTCTAGGGCTATCTCCCCAGGGGTCTGGGGGTGCAGTAACTGAGAAGGTCGCATCTAGTCAGTATTTTTGGCCACAGAAAATTCAGGAAACCTCCCTCCATCCCCAGCCAGCTCTGACCTCCATTTCTTGTGCAGAGATGTCTTCTAACTCACTCAACTCACACAACTAGGTTTAAGTTCCACATTTGATGTTACTGGGCCTTCCACTGTCATCTGTTTTGTGTCCAGGTCATTGCTCCCAATAGGACCAAGCTCCCCGGGTTTCAGGGGCCACCTCTCCTTGTGGAGCTCTCAGGTGAGGGAGACTGGGGGGCTGCTTTAAATTTTACATTTTATTTAGTTTTATTTGTTGTTGATTAATGATTATTGAGTCCCCCATGAATATGGCATTGTTCCAAGCATGTATATTAGTAGTTGTTCTGTTGCCCAAGGAAAGAAAAATTCACACTGGATTTTACTGGTTCACATATTTGAAAAGCCAAGGGGTAGTCTAGCTTCAGATACGGATGACCTAGCAGCCCCAGCATCTTTGCAGGACTCTGAGAACTGTCTCAGTTTTGATCATCCAGGTGCTGGTGTGGAGACGCTCTGCCCAGGCATCCCCTGCAACTGCAAACCCACAGGGAACGGAAGACCACACCTTCATCCTGGTCTTAGAAACAGAAGATTTAGATCAGATGTGATTGGACAATGGGCTTCACATGCCCATTTCTCAACCAATCACTGTGGTCAGGAGCAAGCTGGCTGATATGGGGCAGAGTTGTATGCCCCCACCCCTAACCCTCAAAGCATGTGGACCAATAAGGGGAACTAATTCCTCCAGAAATGTCAGAACTTCCATACCAGAAGAAAGGCAGGCTGAGCTGCCTCTATGGCCCTCTTCATGTAAATCCTAATGACACTTTCTAAAGGTAGATATTATTAAATATTTCAGATGAGGAAATGGGGCATAGAGAGGTTAAGTAATTTGCCCAAGAGCACACAGTCGATGAGTTAATAGGAAGACTCCAGCCCAACCAGAGGGTTCTCTACTTTTCCGTGGCTCCCCATGCTGGTGAAGAGCCTGACAATGCCACATGCTTGGCTGTACAGATCCTTTTTCAGAAAGTGTTTGTGGGTTGTTCATTCATCAGGGTTTCCAAGAAGTACAGAGAAGGCCCAATGGAACGCACATCATTTTTTACTACAAATTGTTTTGTTAATAAATGGTATATGTCTGTATATCCTAATTAACAAAAAAATATTTATTACAGCAATTAAAATGAAGTCACATCAATAACTACAATTTTAAGTTCTTGACAAAACAATAAAGTTCATTAATGTGTCTCTGCCTTCCTGACGTTCCTTGAAACCTGCCAGCGGCTCTGCGGTTCTTTCCGCTATGGAGCCTGCAAAGGGCAGAGCCAGAGGGTCTGTGGAGCCAGGTCCCCTGAGGCACTGCCTCCAGGGTGGGGCTGCACCAACCCTCCCAGCCAACAACCAGCATCGAGGACAAGTTAAACCAAGGAGGGAATCATCAGCTATGGGCCATCATCCACCTTGCTCCGAGAAGCAGGGGGTATGGGGGCACCCCTCTTCTGCAAAGCCTGAGCATTAGGCTCCTTTCACCTCTAATTCTTACTAATCTTGCCACTTCCTGTGGCCGGAGATGGCCCCTTTTTCATCCATCCCTCCAATCACCTGCCCCCTGTCACAGCCCATGGTCCACCCACATGCAAATTTCCTATTTGAGCACCTTGGGGGCGTCAAACTGCAAGGAGAGCCCCAAGCCACAGATTCAGCCAAGGACCAAGAAGGCCAGGCCGCCTGCCCCTGGGAGCACCGATCTCTGCCCCTCCCCCGCCCACGAGGCAGGGGTGGGGGTAGCGTGGACTCTGTGACCTTGAGGGAAGAAGGGTGCAGGTGGGAGAGTGGGATGGGAGAATGAAGAAGGCAGGGGGTCCTTCAGTGGAGGGAGGGTGAAGCACATAGGAGGAGGCACTGCTGGGCTCCCAGTTAAGTTATAATTCCTGAGAAGCAACAATAATTTTTAGTAGAAGTAGGTCCAAATATTGCATGGTTAAAAAATATTCATTATTCAATAGAAGTTCAAATTTAACTGGATGTTCGGTCCCACCCCCAAATGACAATCCCAAGCTCACAGATACCAGGTTCTGCCTTCTGTGAAAAGGGTGGTCTCCAGGGGCTGCCCAGCTTCTCTGGGACCCTCCGTTCTCCTCTGTGCAACTGGGAGAAAGGAATGTGACTCAGGTCACCAGGCAGGAGTGTGATGCATGGGAGCAAAGGGACACCACCAGGACTAGGGGGCATAGGCTTCAGAGCCAAGTTCAACAAAGCCCTGCAAGCCACGGGGAATGCAGCTGTGGGTGAGTGTGGCCCCGGGGCTGATTCACAAGCTTGGGTACCTGTCCAAAGAGTAGAGCGCCATAAGGCAGTGAGCACCAGGGTCCAGCTCCTCAGGGCCAGCTCCACGCCCATGGCAGGTGCAGGGACTCCCAGTGTGGAGACGACCTCAGCACCAGTAAGAATAAATAAATAAAAGGTACTGTGTCCATCTGCAACTAAAAAACAAAGAATGTCCTGGCCCTTTGCTCACAGGAAGTGACCACTAGCTAGCAGCTGAGCCTCCCGGAGTCGAGGAGAAAAGTGAGGGTTGGCGAAACAGTGCTCGCTCTATTTCCAGCCAATGAAAGGGGGCCCGAAGAAACAATGGACGGGCGCCCATGCCATGTCCAGGCTGGGCAGGGCAGGGAACCCGGAAGTGGCTGCCCAGGCTGCGAGGGGCCTCTGCTAGAGCTGAGGCCCGCCTGTCTCGCAGCCAGAGACCTTCCCCTCTGTCTGTCCATCTGTCTACCTACCTACTGTCTCTCTCTCCTCTCTGTCTCCTCCTGACTCCATGCCTGTGCCTGTATCCAGCTCTCTGAGCCCCTCTCTCTCCCCCCAAGGATGCCTCTCTCTTCAGCTCTATCTCTAGGCAGAAATGTGTCTTTATTTAAATAAGAATGGGCTGGACTGGAACACACACTCACTTTTTCCATTTCTCAGCTCATTGGAAAGTGTGTGTGTGTGTGTGTGTGTGTGTGTGTGTGAGAGAGAGAGAGAAAGAGAGAGAGAGAGAGAGAGAGAGAGCGCCCACCCCAGGTGTTGCAGTACAGGGCAGCCCTGGCCTTCTGCAGGCGGGAGGACGTGAGTCTCCCTGGGGTCCCAAGCTCCCTCTGCAACGGGCAGGTCAGGGCTATGTCTTTCTGCTTCGGAGTGTCTCTGTCTCCCTTTGTCTCTGTTTCTCTCTATCTCAGTCTCTCTGTGTCTCTGTTGTCTTTTTGTTTCTGTCTCTTTTCCAGTCTCTGCCTTTCTGCCTATCTCTGTTTCTTCTGTCTCTGTATTTCTGCCTGTCCGTCTCATTTCTGTGTCTCTGTCTTTCTCTCTCTGTGTGTCTCTGCCTATCTTTCTGCCTATTTCTGTTTCTGTCTGTGTCTTGGCCTCTGTTTCTTTCTCTGTGTTTCTCTGTGTCTCAGTCTCTGTCTCTGTCAGGAAATTCTCCCTCTTGGTTGTTAAAACTAGACAGAAATTACCTCCCTTCTTCAGGGATTCATCACCTGAGAAATAACCGGTTCTCTGTCTCTCAGCATGCAGAGCATGTGCATGTGTGTGTGTGTGTGGGTGGGTGGGTGTGTGCGTCAGAGAGACAAAGATCACTCCCTCTCAGAGAGACCCCCAAGTCCTCCTCACGGGCAGAAATCCTGGCTCCCTTGGTCAGCACCAGAGAGACAGACACACGTGAACTCTGCCCATGCAGGAGGTGCGTGTGCATGTGGAGGCGAAGGTCTTCCTGTGTTGGTCGGCCCCTCTCTAAAACGAGAGGGAATATGTGGTGTCTCTCCACATGGGAAAAACTGTCCCCACACATGGAAAATGCCTTCCCTCCTCACCCAAGCACGTGGCAGGAAAGCAGAGTCTCCAATCCTGGTGCAAAATACTGCCTGTCCCTGGGAGGGGTGACAGAGTCCTCTATGCCTCTGAGGAACGTCTCTGCAGAGGTCTCTGAGGCTCAGCGGTGCACAGGCCACTCACACCTGGGAAGGAAGTACGCAGAGTGTTGGCAAGCTCAGCCACGCCCCTGCACCAGGTCAGCACACACGTGTGGGGGCACCAGGAGCACAGCTCTGTCTGCAACCATCTCTTTCTCTGAAAGCCAGGAAACTCTTCCCCTCTCTCCCTCCCGCTTTCTTTGGGTCCCCTGCAAGGCCTCCTCTGTCCCCTGGGGAGGGTCTCCTGGGGCTCTTCGTCCTGGAAGACAGAGCAGCCATGCCCACTCTTCCACAATGAGGGGCTGTCTCTGGTGTCTTAAAGGAGAGACAGGCCTGTCCCCTGCATGCCGAGTGTGCGCACACTCCTCCAGGCTAGAGGACGGACCTGGACACCCTCCTGGTGTCCACCCCTTGGCCAAGGTCCTGCACCCCATCAACTCTCCTCCCCTGGTTGGCTTCTGCCCCTGGGCCACCAGTGTGTGTCATCAGAACATGTCCTTCACTCAGGGTGGCCCTCCAGGAGCTACCTGGGAGGAGGCAGAACCACCCCCACCCTCTATAAAAGGCACCCTAGACACACTCACCCTTCATACCAGAAAGTTGTGTGTGTTTGTGTCTATGTGTGTGTGTGCACTCACATGCTGGTGCAGAAAAAAAATCAAGTGTTTGGCTTGAGTCTCTCTCCCTGTGCGTGCAAGACCTGTTGTTTTCCAAACAGAAAAACACACATGAGCATGCACACACACACACACACGCACACGCACACGCACACACATGCCCCCTCCTGCCAACATGTGCCCCTCAAGTTCAGGCTAGCATTCCCTCTGTCTTGGTTCACAGAAAATGGCTGTGTGTCCTTGGGCCGAGGAGGCCTCTCCTCCTCCCAGAGCACTGCGACAGCAGATCAGAGGAGACACACGCACGCACACACTTCTCTCCAATTCTCCCTCGGGCGTCACCTCCTGGAACGCCATATCTCAGCTCATGGAAAATTCTGTGTTTATAACCAGAAAATGAACCTCCCTCGCTCAGAGACGCCCGCCCCACAGCCGCCTTGCTCTCTCCCACACTGGGGAGAGCCATGCACGCTCACCCCACCTCCAGCGGAGCCCAGCGTGTGTGTGTTGCACACTTGTGTGTGCAGAAGTGTGCAGAAGTCTATCCACTGTCTATCTCCTGTAAACAGAAAGCATGTGTGTCTTTTGCCTTGGACTCCCCACACACTTGCACACAGCTCCCCTTCCTGCCCCCACGAAGTCTGCACACCCGAAACCAACATCTCTGTGACTCCTGGTGGTCAGGCGCCCTGGGACTGCTGCAGTGAGGGGCCTCTGGGGCCTGAGGAATGTGTGAAACTGTCACCAGGCACACTCCCAGAAGCGTAACACACATGTCCACACGACCCGGTGCACATGGCCCCTGCCCTCTGTGAACGCTTCTGATTCTTGCCTCATAAAAATCTGCCTGTTCATGTCTGCAGAATACGGCTCCCGCTCCTGAGCCCGGTCCTCCAAGAACCTCATCACTAGGGGAACAGTCCCCACACAAGCAGGGGCACCTGGGGGGGGGGGGAGTTCCCTGCCACTTCAGCTCTCTGGCCACACTGGGAAGCGAGGTGTGTGAGGGGGGCTGTGAAATGGCTCCCTTTCTGTCTGCTTTTTTGCGAGCCAAGAATTATGCGTCCTTTTCCAGGCAGAAAAACATGATTGCATCTGGTCTGTCTGTCACACACCCGGCGGGAGGCCTCCCCTCTCCACCACTGCAAAGGCAACGACACGCATTTCCAGACAGAAAATGTTCTTTGTCTTTCATAAAAGTGTCTCTCTAAAGCTTTGCTGCTGGCAAAAAAAAATCTCTCATACACGCACATGTATGCATGTGCACACACACACACACACACACACACACACGTGGCCAGAAGGCAACTGTGTTTATGTCTGTGATTATAAGCAGAAAAAGGCGACTCGGACTTGAGCTGACTCCCGGAAGCAGAAAAATATCTGTTCCTTTTTTTTTTTCTTTTGTGGTGCTGGGGACGAACAGTGCTAGGCTTATTCTGTACTAGTGAGCTGTACCCCAACCCTGAGCTGAGCTGCTCCTTTTCAAGAAAGATAAAAATACCCCCCCCAAAACACATACACAAACACATGGGCAGAGGCAGAAGTGTGGCTCTTCTCTATGTTTGTACTACCTGCAAAACAAACACACTATTTCTTGACTTGCATAAAATTAAATGCATGTGTATCTATAAGCCAAAAAAAAATCTCATTTTCACTCAGAAAAGTTACATTTTAAAAAATCACTAGTCAGAAATACATCCTCCCCCAGTAAATAAAACCTCACTCTCACCTATGTTCCACAGTCAGAGAAGTGTGTGTGTGTGTGTGTGTGTGTGTGTGTGTATGTGTGTGTGATCTCAATGTATCAGACTGTTTCTTCCTGCAGGCAGAAAAATGCCTGTATCACCTCCACGCCAGAAAATGAACACCAAACACTACATGCACACTCGCACATGGGCACACACACACAGAGGCAGACTGTCTCTTTTCCCACTAAGCGTGCACCACTTGAACCACCAACACTTAGTGACTCTCAGCTCGCAGGACACCGGCCTCCAAGCACAAACTGTTCTCCCCTCACCCTGGTTCTCCTGCAAATGCTTTCCATCACCAGAAAAACAGCTCCCATCTCTCTGAGACGGCACACACAATATGAAAACATGCTGGGAAAGAAGGAAATTCCGTGTGTGTTCACACATGTGCGGCTACAAGGAAAAAAACAGAACCCAAAACAAAACCTCTCTTGATTTGTTTCCCTGCTAGTAGAAAAATACATGTGCTAGTTTTCCAAACAGGAAAAAATTCCTCTCAGTCTCCCCCTCTCACTGTCTCTGTCTCCCCTCTCGGCATCTCTCTCTCTCTCTCTCTCTCTCTCTCATACACACACACACTTGCAGAAGTACAGGGTCTTCACTATTCCACTGCAGGGCAAATGGGCCTCCCACCCCCTTGCCAATCGGCTACCACCTGACAAACCAGTGCTGGTTCACAGCCTGCAGAAAACTCTGTGTGTGTGTGTGTGTGTGTGTGTGCGCGCGCGTGTGTGTGTGTGTATACTTGCAGAAAATGTCCTCCCTCTTGCTCTTTCTCGCTTGGAAATTTTTCCTCTGCCGCAGCCAAGAACCACACACATGTCCTGCTCAGTCCCTGCTAGAGCATTTAGGGGTGAGTGCGTGGCACTTGAGCTATGTTCCTCTGTCTCTCTGTGCATAGAGAAAAACATGTGTATATGCATGTGTGTGTGTGTGTGTGTGTGTTCTAAGAAGAAAATCAATCTTTCTCTCCCTCTCTGTTTCCACCTCTCTCCCTCTGGTGGAAAAATCATGGTTTATTGCTCTCTACCTCCGGCAGCTGTCTCCCTCCTTTAACCCTTATGTGGGCTGGAAGTCTGCACACTTTCTCCTTACAAATCCAGGAACCCGGCACTCCCCTCTCTTGGAAAAGGGGCAGGGGTCTCCTCTATAGCAACGATAGGAGCCTGTTCTCTTTAGCAAGTCCACCTTGCCTCCCTGTCTCTCTCTCTCTCTCTCTCTCTCTCTCTCACACACACACACACACACACTTTCTTCAGGTTGAAAACTGCTTGTGTCACTGTCCAGGCCCAAAGCCCCACTTCCGGGCACCTCTGCAGTCAGCAACCTCCTTAATAGAAGGATAGGACATTTCCTCACAGTGCCCTGTGCCACAAGACCTCTCCCCAATTCCCCCATCAATAACACTGTACCAAGTGGGACAGGTCGCTCCTCCCCAGGAGACTGCTCTGTCCTCCACTGCAGGGTACGCATGTATCCCAGGTCACCTCCTTGCCACATGCCCCTGCCTAGAGGGTCCTGGGCCCCCCCTCCCACAGCCCTCTTCCTGGACTTGGATGCACCAGCTCAAGCCAGAAGTCCTGAGCGCCCGGGTCAGGGAAGGGGTCTCAGCCACCCCCGCAGGGTCCCTTCTCCATTCCCTGGTTCCCCCAGTGGCTTGCTCCTGGACCTCATCTTATTCAGACTGATGGATCGAGCGCGATAATAACAATCGTGACCTTTCCCCTGAGCCTCACAGGAAAGCACGAAGCAGGATGAAGGGGCTGCGCCCCCGCCCCCGCCTGCCACCGGCTCTGCGCCCCAGCGGTCCCGGCGCCGCCGCCCACGCAGCGCGCTCACTCGCTGCACAACAGCGCGCCCACGCGGCCGCTCGCCTAACTGCAGCCCGCGCAGTGCAGTGGCCGTCGCTGGCCAGACTGCAGCAGGCAGGCCCAGCCCCAGCTCCAGGCAGGCTCCAGAGGATGTCCCCTCCCCAAAGGGCGGCTGTGGGGTCTCTCCGTGCATTGTTCCTTCTGTTTTCCTAGCAGGCGGTTCCTTCCCAACATTTCAAGGGACTTTTCCAGAGGCTTAGCCAGTCCTTCCTAGAGTCCAGGAGGCCCAGCTGTCAGAGGCTCAGTGAGCTCCCTTGGAACCCCAAGGAAAGGAGTTGTCTCTAACCTCTGTCCTGAGCTTAGGGACTGAAGGGGTACTCCATGCTCCTCTACCTTAACATACCCAACACTGTGCCCACCCCCACAGGACAGCTGTTGACTAAGGTCCAGCTCTGCTCTCCCCTTGCTGACTAGGGGGATGTAACCACATAATGTGCCTCTCAGCCTCAGTGTCCCCATCTGTAAATAGACATAATCTAAGTATGTCCTGTGGTAGAGAGCTGGGAGATGAAATGAAATATGGCATGTTGAAAGCTGTTCCTGGCACCCAGTGGCTCTGTGCATGGGAGTCCTGCTGTGATGGAACCTTGTCACTAAGTAACCACCACCCAAGGGTGATCATGGATGCTACCTCTGAGGTCACCCAATGGGGAGCTCCTGCAGATGTGGGAAACTGTGCTCCTGCTGTTGAACTCCTGTGTTTATGTCCTGCTGTTTTCCTAAGTGAGCTTCTTTGAGGCCAGGGCAGGGCCAGTGACTTCCTTGTCTCTTTCCCATAGTTTACAAGACCTTACCCACAGCAGCTTTCATGAGCAGCCTGAGATGCCTGTTCTGTTCACAGCTATGTCGCCAGTTGCTAAAAGAATGTGAGCCATGTGGTGGTACTTAGTGAACGTTTGTTGAATGAATGCCCGACTTGACCTGTCCACGGATAGTGGACAAGACCGCCAGAGGTCCGCCAAGTCAGCTCTCTGTCGCCACCTGGTGGTATCAGCTCTCGAAGACGTCTTGTTTGGAAGTTTCCTTCACAACCCCTCTTCTGCTCCCATGAGGGCTGACAGGAATCTGAGTGCTTGCTTATGGGCCTGCCTGCTGTTTTTTCAAGATTCTCACATGTTGGCTTCAAGAAACTCGACTTCCTCATGAAGTCTTTGAGGGAGAGGAGCTGGGTCCACGGTAGGGACTGTTGGCACCAAGTCTGAAATAAAATATTTAAACAGCCAGTCTCATGATATTTAAAACAATAGTCTAAACTGTGTTCTGTAATAGTCATTGATACGAAATGCATAGTTCCCAAATTACCACTCTTCAGAGTTCACAAGAAAGAACAAGTTCCGAAACGGCTGCCAACTTCGACATCCCCCGGATGGCCCAGAACAATTGTTCCCACTTGGTTTCACTCGAGAATCATTTTCAAGGAGGACACGTTTTCAATTCGCAGTGAATCCTGCAATGTTTATTTTTAGAAGTTTCAGTTCTGTAATCACTTGCAAATGAGAAGTGCTTGTGACCCATGTTGGTCTTGGCTGAGCCTGGGGGACACGAGAAGAAATAGGTAGGAGCCCCTCCACAAGGCAGGTGTCCTAGGTGTGCACCCCTGTGTGCTGGGAATGGACAAATCAGCCCTTCACACATCAGTGTGAATATGAGGCACCTCTCTGGCTCTGAACCATGAATCCATGGGAACCTTGAGAAATGAGACCTCCTCTCTCATCCACAGACTGAAGAAGAGGCTCTGGATGATGCCGGGTCTTCCAAGGTCTCTGGAAATACTGGAAAGGCCTCCCTCAGGGTCTGGAAAGCCATCCAGAGCAAGGCCAGTGTGGGTCCTCACAGGCAATAACTCCGCAAAGTATTTGGCTCCCCCACTCCTACCTAAATGGGAAGATGTCTTGCATTTGAGTCTTAGTTCTCCTGCTCACTACCACGTGACCTCAGCCAAGTTTAAGGCAGAGAGGGGGATGGTCTGAACTCCTGTTCCAAACCCTATACTTCTTAGATGCAGAAAGTGGGGCCTGACGGTCTACCTGGGCAGGCTGTCCTGGCCTCAGTGTAGAGCTAGAGAGTGCGTCTTCTTCAGTGGCCTGTGGGCAGTCCTGTCCTTCCTCTGATTCCAAATCTATCCAACAACCGAGAGCACTGGAGAGCAGGTTTCCCAGAGTGCTGGCAGACCTGCAGCTGGATGGCCTTCCTTCTCACCACACTGGGAACGAAGATGTGCTGGCTGCCCGTGCAGGCATCGCCTCTGGACCTCAGGGCCTCTTTCCCAGGCACAGGAGTTCTCTGGAGCTTTGACTCCCCCTGGTTGGCACAACCCACAATTCTGGCCTGAGAATTGTTCTATGTCTTCAAGATGAGAAAATAAATAAATAAGAAAAAAAATATCAGGAGAAAAGAAAAAGGGGAAAAGAAGAGCATTGAGTTAAGATGCTGAGTTGATTTGAGTGGGGTAAACTGAGTTGAGATGAATTCCATAAAAGTCTCTTTTTTCTGCCTCTTGTCTAGTGTTTGAGCATTTATTCATCCCTGAGAGGGAATGTTCCATTGGCCACACTCTGATGGTCCCAGGTGAATCATGGACATAAAGATTCAGAAATCCAGGGTTGTTTCAGAGCTTGGGTGATGATGCCTGTTGTTCGGGTCCAGGGCACCATGGTGCTCAGAGCTGGCTTAAGTGACAATGTACTGTGACAGGAGCTCGTCAAAGGCTTGGATTGGAAAGGTCTTCCTCGCTTCACCTTTTCCGAGCAGCGTGAGATGTTCACGGTAAATCTTATTTTCTATTTAGGCAGATTCATCCTTTTCTGTCGATAAGAACAAAATAAAAAAAAGGTCACAATTTTTCACTGTCAGCAAGAAACAATGAGAGAATGAATTAGGGTGGCAGCCTGGGGAAAGAGGAGCTGGATGGGCTCTGGTCGCGTTTCCCCTCCCGCCCCAATGGGCCTGTCGAGTACCCACCCTCTCTAGAGGTGAGCCTTCTGACTCCAAACCCCTGCGACCTCCACGCCGTGCTCCTTGGTAGGGAGGAATGGGTGGAAGGAGAGGAAACAGAAGACAGAGGTGGGCCTCCAGCCGAAAAGGATCGATGGAGCAACATCCACCCAAGGAGCCTCCCCAGTGATCCGCCATGTACACTCCTTGAGCAGGTTGGGTTTCGTTGGCACACGTTTGGTTATAAATGCCAAATAGTATCTTTATGAAACAATGGGTGGGGAGCTGCTATTTTCTAAAATTAATCTCTCACCATTGAGATGCAGACATTAAAATAAAATTTTTTTAAAACCTACAATATCCATTTTCAAATCTTTTCAATGACAGAGAGGGAAGAGAGGAAAAAAGGGGAGCAAAATGAGAGACAAAAGGGATGCTGACTTTTGAAAGTAGACTTAGCAGGTGGCTTTTGAGAGATCATGAGTGCCCATCAAAAATGATCTAGAAAAAAATGCCGAGAAAAATTGTAGTCGGTTCAGCAAAAGAATTTCTCTGAGGAGGCTGATGCTGTTTTAACCCTGTGTTTGGGCTGTGGTAGCTGCAGCAGGCCAATCTGGCCCCTTCATCAGTCCCCATGTCTTCCTGGCCGTCACTTGATGACTCCCAGTTCATTTATTTGCTTTGGAATTAAGATGGGATTGACACCACCAAGTGTCGTGTCATGACAGACTCCCCATTGTTTGTGGGGAAATCAGCAACCCTTCCCCTGTTGCTTGGATCCAGGGCCCATGCTGGACCTAGGCCCCGGGACCCGAGCCGGCCCAGCTGTTGTTGGCTGCCCCACTCCTACCATCCGGACCGGGCCAGCATTGCCAGATCTCGCAACTTTCCCAGGGAGGACACGAATTACAACCTGTGGCTCCATCTGGGACTTCATATTCCAACCTCTAAGGTGATCACCAAATGGGTGATGGGTGCTGCTGCCCTCCTGGAGCGGCCACGGAGTCCTGCCCGCAAGTGCATTTACCAAACATGACAAAGCTTGGAGCAGAGGGAGTAGCCAGGAAGTCTTCTATTTCTCCCCCTCACTGCTGCCCTCCTCCTTTCTCACTGCCCAGCCCACCATGGTTTC
Source organism: Callospermophilus lateralis (assembly GCF_048772815.1). NCBI lineage: Eukaryota > Metazoa > Chordata > Mammalia > Rodentia > Sciuridae > Callospermophilus > Callospermophilus lateralis. Next base: position 184,920,269 of record NC_135307.1, on the reverse strand, counting down.
TTGGCACCTGTGTTCACCTCCCACTTTGGATCCTTCCAGTGAAAGTGCTCTCTGAGCCCTTTACCACCAACTTTGCCTCTTCCAAGGCCTGTGGAGAGTGGCTTTTTCCAAAAGTGAGGACCCTCTGACCCAGCCCTCATCCATGAAGCCTCAGCTCCTAAAGACCTGCTGTTATTCAACACTACTATGCTGAGAAACTGGACCTCAGCATGACCCTCAAAAGGGGCAAATCACATGCATCATGCTGCAAGGAAGACCAGCAGACCCAGAGGAGAGGCCTCCTGGCAAGCCATGGGTAGGCTCAGCTGAAGTCCTAGTTTATGGTCAGTGCCAACCCCTGCACATGCCTTTGAGATGACTGGGCTGGTTGTAAGGAACTCTTTAAGATGACCAACCCTGGCCCCATTCACCATCTAACTGCCAAGCCAAGAGCGACCTCACGAGCGAATCACCCGGCTGAGCCCAATCAAACTCAGAACAAATAAGTTGTTTTAAAAAGGGAAGGAAGGAAGGAGGTTTGAGGATCCCAACATGGGGAGCATTCTGCTCCTAGATAATATTGCAAAAGGAGGTTGCGTTTCACCTGGACCGACAGAGGCTTTGCCAATGACGGTCCAGCTCTCTTGGATAGAACCTGGGCCTTGAGGAGACTCCAGTGTGCTGAGGCCCCATCATCCAGTCTGGAGGAGGAGGCCTTCAGCTCTTCAGAAGCCAACTGGTACTCAGAGAGGAGGCTGCCCCGATGCAGATGAGCACAGGGAGAGACCGGGGCCCGTGATCCAGCTGGTCAAATCATCAGAAGCCTCACCTCTGCACAGGGGGAGCAGCTTTGCACAGGGACCTTGGGAATCAGTTGTCAGCTTCATGACCTAGCACCTCAGGCATGTTGGACACTGAGTGCAAACAGGAACCAGAGAGCAGCTGGGACTGAGGTGATTCTAGAGTCACATAGAAAGCATGAGCCAGACCCCCCAGAGCAGAACAGAGCAGCATCTAGACAGTTTCTGAATCTCCGCCACCCCTGGGCTAGATATACTTTGTGCTCTCACTTCCAGGTGCATGTCTAGAGGCTCACACTCCCACGAAGGCACTTTCTTGAGAGTCTGCCCTGCCTGCTTGCCGAGTCCTCACCAGCCCTGTTCCCGCAGGGCAGGGATGCCTGGTGGTGTCTGCAGACCTGGGGTGCTGCTGGCCCCCAGTTGGCGGAGGTTGCTGATCTCTGGGGCAAGGAAGGCATCTTCAGCCCCACTGCACAGATGAGGAGACTGACAGGGGCGGTTAGGTGGCTTTCTCGGGGACACATCCTGAGGCAGTCGGTGAATCTCACTGGACCCCAGCCCTGGGCTTCTGCTCCTCTTTGCTGGGGTGTGGAGTCTCATCCAGGTACCACCCTGTTTCTCCACATGGGCCAGAGACCACCCTGTGAAGGCCTGGTTAGGGACACCCCTTACACTCAGGCTGGATCTACAGCACCCAGTGCCGGGACCTCTTGCCTCCCTGAATTAAAGGTTCTGGGAAAACTGTCAAAAGCCATGGTCAGGAGAAACCCACCCTGCAGAATGAATGTCCTGAGAGCTGATGCCAAACTCCATGAAGGCTTTTTGCCTAAACCTCACATACTTGGATTACAAAAAGAGCAACATCTGCATTTTCATATATTTTAACATTTAATAATCCCAGAAGTCTGAATAATAAACATTTTGGTAGAGCACATTTCTTCCCTTTTCCTTTCCCACCAGACAGGACTTGGCCAGATGACTGCAGATGATGAAGCTGTTGCTGTCCTGCCAGGGTCTGGGTGAGAGATTCAGAGGGTACCCAGGAGCCCAGCTGGACATCTGCTGATCTACAGGCCTGTGGGGCTAGATCCCAAGGTCACACACCAGGCTGCCAAGGGTACAGCAGGCTTCATAATCGTGAGGGTCTCATTTTTCCTTGATTCCACTAAGTTGGACAGTGACCACAATCTGTTGAATGTCTTGCCCAGCAGCTGGGCTGTTCTGTACATCTAATCTCAGCCTGGAAGGAGTAAGAGAAATGGAGTCCTGGGCAAACACTGTGACCGCCAGCCACTGTGGTCATACCCCATAAGAACCGGGCCCCAGATCCCAACCCCTAAGCTCCCAGCCAAGCCCCTTTAAGAGGGATAGAACATTTCAGTTCATTGAGAGTCAAAGTGTCTGGAAGCAAAGCTGAAGGGGTCACTGTGTCCTCACAGCCTCTGCCAGCCTGGGGTGTGTGAAGAGGGACCCCGCTCACACCTAATGAAAGAAGGACCAAGACCCTTGATGCAGCATGATCGGGGGCCACAGTCCTCTCTTCAGCCCTGTGATCACTCTCTGAACCCTGGAAAAAAGTTCTGTAGCCCTCAAAAACCAGAGGAGGGTTGATCTCCCCTTAAGAGTCTGGCTGCTGGCAACTCGGGAAAGCACTCTAATGCCATCTTGAGTTGCTTTGGAGAAGGGATCAGAAAGTTCTAGAAACAGCCCATCCCTGTTCCCAAGGGCTGTCACCCAAAGCATCAAGTGTTCTATCTCCTGGTTTCCAGCCTCTTGGGCATCGGTGACCCTCTGAATTCCCAGGTGACCCCGTGGATATCCCCCCATCAAGTAGGAATGAGCCAAGTTGTGGGGGCGCATTGGTGTCTACGCCAAGTCAGCCACACCGCCATCCCTTCCTCCTCCTGAGGGCCTGAGGGCACAGCTCCATCCTGCAAAAGAGGGGGAGACCCCGGCAGGGCAGGCAAAATTAACTCCAGGACAGCCCCAGCCTGGCCTCATGGAGCTCTTTAAATGTCATTTAGCAGCAATTAGGTAATTGGGGAAGGTAGATTTCCTGAAAATTGGTCAGGGCCTGGGGGTGAGAGCCATGTGTGTGGGATCCGAGGGAAACTGACAGCAGGGACGTCGTGTTTACCAGAGCTGTCCCTTCTCACCCCTGTTTTCCTTCCAGCTAATCAGCCACCCGGCTCTGTGCCTCCAACCTGTCACCTGGGAACTTTCAAGGGCTCCCGAGTGCCTCACACCCAGCCCAGACTCAATTAGACTCACTCCAGAGGGTTCTGGTTTCAGCAGCCCCAGGCGGGCTTCTGCCTGTGTCATGTGGTTCCACTTAGCACATGGGGAGGGAGGAGGGGTCCTGGCTGAGAGGCTGAGGGGTCCCTTCACCATTCCACCCCTGTGGGCACCTCAACCCAGGCTCCTGGAGGCTGTTTCAGAGGCTGGCACGTCCTCCTGGTAGCTGCCATCCACGTGCACCCCAGACACAGGAAAGCCAGTGTGTTCTCAGGATGTCTCCCCACAGCATGTTGTCGGTGGCTCGGCTTAGGGCACAACCAAAGGTTTATTTTATTTTACTTCACTTTGCATGGAGTTTATTAAACTTTTTCACATTGAAGCATAATACTCACGAGGGAGTGGTTCCTAACCAAGAGCCCGTTTTGTCCTTCAGAGAACATGGGTTCTGTCTGGGGACAACTCAGGTGGTCGCAACTGAGCTGGGGTAGGCGTGCCAGGCATGGGTCGGAATGGTGCCACCACAGAATATGAACTGGACCCTAGTGTCTGAGGCATACAGATGGAGCCCATCACAGGCAGCTGGAGGCACAGCCTCAAGTGTGGACCTCAGTAGGTTCTTACATGTAGACACACTGTGTTCAATTCCTAATGTCGCTGTCACAAATGACCATAAAAAAGCACAGTGTCTCAAAACAACACAGTCTTATTATTTTACAGTTTGAGAGGTCAGAAGTCCTCAAACTGAGGCACCAGGAGGACCAGGCTCCTTCTGGAGACTCCAGGGAAAGTAGGTTCCATGTCTCTCCAACTCCCAGGGCCACCCGCTGCCCTGGCCAGCTGTCCTCCGTCATGGTCCTCACAGACAGCCAGGCAGTTCCTGAAATCTAGCTCTCTCTATTCCTCTTTGTCACATCTGCAGAGTCCTGCTGCCATGTAAGGTCACATGATACCAGGTTTAGGACATGGGCACTTTTGGGACCCTTTTCTAGACTCCATAATTCTGGCATCCAGAATGTTCCTGTTCACCCCTCCCACAGAACGCTTAAGACTTCTTACCATGGACAATTCTACCTGTTCTTGGGATTCTTGGGTTTTAGAGCAAATCCCTGTTTACTAGAGGCTACGGGTAAAGCATTAAAAGAGTCATGGAGAAAACCCACCAGATCCCTAGAAAGCAAATTCTTAAATTGTAAATTCAAACCCAGAAAGGGACGAAAGCTCAGTTAGAGTGGCTATTACAGGAGGTTTACCATGGCCAGGAAGGTGGCAGATGAGGGGCAGGGGATTGCAAATTTCAACACTTAAATATATTTCACACAGGAAAAATCATGGGGGAATTTTTAAGATGTTTAACACAGCTTTTAAGTCCCTGGTGCTTGTCTACTATCATCCTGGATGACTTGGCTACTTGGGAGGTCCACAACTCCAGCTCAATGGTGGCACCTTCCTGAAGACTTGAATTTTTAGAGCAGCTGGAAGTTCAGAGAAAAATGAACAGGAAGTGCAGAGTCCCCTATGTGCCCGCAGCCCCTCCCTCTCCCCAGCATTACGAGCTTGCTTCAGGGGCCGCTTTGCTGCAGTTGACCCACCAATACTGATACCTTGTTTCAGCTGAAGCCTGTGGTTAACGTTAGGTTCACTCTTGGTGTTGGACATTCTGTAGATTTGGACAAATGTCTAATGTACTGTATCCACTAGGATAGTGCCCTATGAAGTAGTTTCACTGTCCTAAAGTGACCCCTCTTCCATCTGTTCATTCAGCCCCCACCATTGGTGACCATGGACCTTTGGCCACTGATTTTGAATTTTCCAGACTGTCATGGTGTTGGAGCTGTGCTTCACACAGCGTTTTCAGACTGGCTTCTTTCCTTGGCGTTTTGAAGTTTCCTTCCATGTCTGCAGTGGCTTGGTGCTCTTTGAATTTTCAAGGTGATGTGTTGGCATAATGGTCAAAGATATCAGGAAGCCATGAGACACCGGCGAGGACCCCTGAAGGAGCATTGTGTTTGCCAACCTGAAACTGGAAGCCCCCTGTCCCTAGGCCTGTCTCCAGAATCCTGAAGGGATGGAGGAGTCAACATTAGAAATGGACACTGTCCTTGTCCAGTGGGGACCCAGAGGCACTAGCTCCCCAGAGACCATGGTTACCTGCCTTCATGGGCCAGGCTTTTCAAATTTCTCCTTTACTAACTAAAAAGTCTCATGCCAGACAGCTCTTAGACTGTTCAGAGGTGGTCCCAGGGTTAGGGGTAGATAGTAAGGGCTCAACTAAGTGTCCTTGTCCCTCCTGCCTGGTGCCACTATCTTGAACCCTGCCTGCCAATTTCCCCGACCTATATGTCTAGCTGGCTGCCCATCTTTATACACTCACTCTGGAGTTTACCTCAGCAAATGGTCTATTTTATTTTTAATCTAAAACAATAATAGCTGAACAACAAAATGATTAATCTAACACTAAGTTCTTACAAGAAATTTATTGCCATGGTTGTGTTTCAGAAATTGCCTATATTGTCCCCAAAGGATGTGCACATTTAAGAGTAAAAATCATGCAGTATTGAGGTGGTGCCTCTCCTCAGCAGGCTGTCAAGACTCCTTTCCTGTGGAATGCTCTGCAGGTGGTTTCAGAGGCTGAAACGTGGCAGAGCTCAGTCCCCTGGAGGTGATGACCCTCCTGCAGAGCCTTCTCTGGCTCCCTGGGCTCCTCCTGCCCTTGTTGCTGCTGGTTTTGGGTTTTAGTGTTCCTCCTGCCATAGGCCTGGGAACCACCAGGGCTCCTAAAGGTAGTTTGACCTTGACCCATGGGCTTCCAGCTGCTCAAGATGTCACCAGGTTGGCAGAGAACTGGGGAACTAATGGGGGAAGAGAGGACAATCTCATGAACAGATGTAGGGAAGAAAGAGAAGGAGGAAGCAATGACTGTGTCCATTGAAGAGGGTCCTGCTTCCAGAGGTCCCCAGGAAGGACACTTACAGAGGGGACAGTAAGGGGTATATTTTGAGAAGTGTCAGAGGACCTTACTGTGTCTGGGGTGGGTACTGTCTTGGAAGTCTAAGGTGGGGTCTGCACTGAGGTGGAGGTCATGTATCTGGGGACTGCAGAATCACACACCATAATTCATCCAAGACCATCATTCATCCCAGGGAAAGGAGCTGCACAACCTGCTTTTGGCTCTCAGGAGAGAGGCTTCCACTGCTGATTTGGACCTGTGTTGGTGTTGGGCAAGGGCCCCGGGGTGCTCTGAAAAGGCCAGCAGGCAGGTGGCACTGAGGAAGCAGAGGCAAGTTTGGGCAGATGGTGGAGGCCTTGAGGAGACTGAGGACATCTTTTCCTCAACACTTCCCACATGTCTGCAGAGTGCCTGCTACACACCAAGCAGCCCGCAGCCCCTCAGGTGCTCAGGTTTTGTCCAGCAGACAGTGAGAGCTACGGAAGGCAGATGAGCGAGCAAGGGCCAAGATGAACCTGGGGTTGGGGGAAGCTTCACACACTCTTCTCCCATCGTCCCCTATCATGGATTTCTGCCACCACATCAGGCTTTTTGTGGGTGAGCCATCTCCATCTTACTGCTCATGCAACTCAGTTTGGGCTGCTTGAGAGAAGGCCTAGGGACAGTCTGTCGGGACCTCCTCAGGGCCATCTTCACTGTGCTCAGCAAGCAGGCTGTCCCCTGGGTCTGTTTCCCAGGTGGCACCCATGCTGTGTCCCATGCTGTGACAGGGGAGTCATAGTACCCTGTTCTAAGAGTAAAGCCACAAATCTTCTCTTTCCACATTTTTTATTGGTGCATTATAGTTGTACAAAATGATGGGATTCAATGTTACACATTCGTACATGCATAAAATATAACAATATAATTAGTCCAATGTCACTCCCCAGTATTTCCCTTTTCCCTCCCCACGCTCCTCCCTTAGCACTTTCCTCTATTGATCTGCTTCAGTTTTCACGGGACCTCCCCCCATTACCTTTCTTTTCTTTTTCCTCTCTAGCTTCCGTGTATGAGAGAAAACATACAACCCTCAACCTTTTGAGTTTGGTTTATTTCACTTAGCATAATGTTCTCAAGTTTCATTCATTTTCCTGTAAATGTCATAATTTCACTTTTCTGTATGGCTGAATGAAAGTCCATTGTATGTATGTATGTATATATATATATATATATATATATATATATATATATACACCATGTTTTCTTTATGCATTCATCCATTGATGGACACCTAGGCTGGTTTCATAGTTTGGCTATTACTAGTCATGCAGCTATAAACATGGATGTGCATGTATCATGGCAGCATGGTGACTTTAATTCTTTAGGATAAATATCAAGGAGTGGTATAGCTGGGTCTTATGGTAGTTCCATACCTGGTCTTTTGAGGAGCCTCTAAACTGATTTCCATTGTAGAAACAGTCCCACCAATAGTATAAAAGTGTTCTTTTTCTTCATATCCTCTCCAGTATTTATTATTGTTTGTATTCTTGATGGCTGAGATTCTAACTGGAATGAGATGAAATCTCAGTGTAGTTTTGATTTGCACTTCCTTAATTGCTAATCATGTTTGCCGCAGTCCGGCTGCAGCAGAATAAGGGGGGGGCGGTGACGAATAATTTGTGTACGTTGATACAGCAGGAGTGGAAGCCGTTTATTGTAGGATCTGAGCGATATTTATACATTTTATACAGCTTATCTAATTAGCATAAAATAGATACAGCAGTCAACCAATAAGGAATCTCCACACTTAATGGCTCGCTTTTGTTACTTCACAAACCTCCCTCTGGCATTTTGCCAGGCGCCATCCAGACTTGTTTACAGACTCTAACATTTCTCTGGCAAAATAACAGGTGCCAATCTGACTTGTTTACAGACCTTAACACATGTTGAACATTTTTTTTCATAGATTTGTTGGCCATTTGTATTTCTTCTGAGGAGTGTCTTCTTCATTCATTTGCCCATTTATTAATTGGGTTATTTGATTTTTTGGTGTAAAGTTTTTTTGTGTGTTCTTTATGTACTCTAATACTAATCCTCTGTCAGAAGAGTAGCTAGCAAAGATTTTTTTTCTCCCATTCCTTTGATGTGCAGAAATTTTTAATTTGGTCCCATTTATTAACTCTTGGTACTATTTCTCAAGCTTTAGGGGTCCTATTGAGAAAGTCGTTGCCTGTGCCTATATGCTAGAGTGTTGACCCTACATTGTCTCCTAGAAGATGCAGTTTCTTTGATCCATTTTGAGTTGAGTTTTGTGCTGAGTGAGATAAGGGTCTAGTTTCATTCTTCTACATAGAGATATCCTATTGTCCCAGCACTATTTCTTACAAAATCTTTGGTCCAATGCATGTTTTTGGCACCTTTATCAAGTATCAGACCACAGTAGGTGCATGGGCTTGACTTGTGTCATATGTCTGCACCACTGCTCCTGTGTCTGTTTCTGTGCAGTACCATGTGTCTGTTGCTACAGCTCTGGAGTATAATTTGAGTCAGGTATTGTGAGGCCTCCAGCGGTGCATTTTGATGTCGAAGCTCTCCTGGGGTGGTGGCCAGATCCACTCTTGTCACTGAGGCAGCACACTGCCCACAAGTTCCCTTTCAGGTGGACCCTAAGAGTCTTCATGGTAGGATAAGGAAGCTGAAGACTGGTGAGATGGAATAGAAGACTTGCCCCAGGCTGTTTTGTGGCCTCAGGGACAAGACTGAGGCCCAGGTCTTGGACTGCACAAGGCCATAGGACTCTGCAATCCACTGGAGAGGGGTGTACCTGCTCTGAGGCCTGTGCCCCCCTTAATGCCTCAGGGGTGACGCCCCAGATCGACTGAGAGGACCCCCCTCTCCTAGCCCGTTGGAGCCAAGGACTCTCGATCCTGGGGCATGTGCACAGCAGAACTCAGGAGGGAAGCCACCTGCTCAGACCCTGTGCTCTCTTCCTGTCCCACCTTTTTCTCTCCCTTGTCCCAGACCAGGGGAAAGAGCTCTTCTGGGTCAGCGTTAGACTCCAGAGGCCATTCTGGAAGTGTGTTTCTGTGCTGAGTGTGCATTCTGGTTTGTCTGGTCTGTGTGGACCCTGGAAGGGCCTCTGGCAGAGAGGAGGTGAGGGTGGGTGGAGACGAGGTTCTGGCAGGGGAGGGTTGCCGTGGTGAGAAGCAAAGCTTAGTTTGCCCATTGAGGCTGTGAGGCATTCCAGTTTCTATTTTTCTAACATTGGGTTATAATTATCCTGTGGTGAGTCCACCTGGCCCCTCTGAGCATTGGCTGACCCTCCTGCTTGGGCCATATATCCAGGATCCTTGGAAGAAACTATTCTGGTCAGTCTTGAGGAAAAGGAGATGTTTCAGGCTTTTCTGCACAGGTTCACCCCAAGGCAGCCCCTGCCTCTTCAAGAAGACCACAGAGCAGCCAGGAAGTGCACACAGCACCCTTCTGTCCACTGGAAAGCCTGGGGTGCTATGAGGACTTTGATTCGTTTAGGTTTTTTTGGGGGGGGATCTTAAATGAAATATGTAAAATGATGCTCATGAAAGTCTGGAGGATCACTGGGCTGTGCCGCTGGCAGGGATGCTAATGAAATCAAAAATAAAGAAGGGGAAATGATGGGAAACTTCTCCCAGTTGCAGAGGGGTGGGAAGAAAAGAAGTGATTTATTGGAGGTTGGGGAAAGGGCAGGACTTGCTGTCATAAACGTCTTAAAAGAAAACTATGGAGTGTCATTCTTGGATGCCTAACAAGTCACACACTCAGCATGCTTGGGGGACATGTCCCAGTGGAACTGGAGGAGGAATTCAGTTCCCATCAACAGCGCACGTGGATGCTAAGCACCACATGCCCTCAAACGAAACCGAGGGGCCTCACGGGGAGAAAAGACAGGTTTGTACATGACCTTCAGAGGTTTTGTAGGATGCTGGTAGTGACGCCTTCCTTTCTGCCTGTTCCAGAAGGATATAGTGAGCAGGTCAGTACCTGAGAAGCCTCAGGCAGAGACGGGCACAGGAGACATCTCTGAGGTCAGCTGACCTGCCCAACGGGATGGTTAATCCAGGAGGTCGAGACTTCTCCAGAGGCTGGGACTGGCCGGGTCTGTTTCATGGCATGCAGAAGAGGCCTCCCCCTCTCCCTCCCTTTCTACTCCTGAGTGACCTGCATTGGAATACTGGGAGAATTTAGATTACAACCCAGACACAACCTTTCAGAAAGTTGGTGGCTCCTGCAGTCACAGCATATCCCAGTGGTGCCCTGCTCAGCACAGTTGGACAGGCACATGCTCCCTGGTCACCCAGCTCATGGCCATTCCTCGCTTAGGGTCTAGGCTCTGGCCACGTCACCCTGCCCAACCTTTGTAGGTGACTGAGTTTGAAATCCCCAATTCTCTGCCAAGACCTACCTATTTGGGGTGTGCACTCTCCTTAGTGCTCAAAGAAGAAAAGGGAAAAGGAGATCCGATAACTGAGGGTGAAACTTGAGCCTTGTAATCAGGTGGCACCAGGAGAAGATGCCCCTTAAGAGCAAGCTCACCTTATCTCCCCCATGTCCTCCAAAACCTGAGTTTACCAGGGACCATCCCTGAGTCCGTGGGGTGGTTGTGTGGAGTCCAGCCAGCCTGATTGGTCACATTGAAGGTCTTTAAGAAATAAGAATGGAAATCTATAGGCTCATCAATAAAGAACCAGTTAAAATGAGATATTGGATAGGAGAGAATTCCAGAAGTTAAAATGAATAAACTACAGCCCCATTGATATAAACTGAAATGCACACACAACATGAAACCCTGCCCATAGGAACAGTATGTCCACCACCACTTCATAAATAAAAGTTTTGTTGGCAGGATGCGAGCCCAAATGTTTGCACGTCATCTGTGGGTGCTCTGTGTGAAACGACAGCACTCTACAGAGCCCAAAGTGTTGATTAGCAGGCCATTTATCTTGGAATATAATGTCTGTATGAAAGGTACCTAAGTTCATGGCAGAGGATGTTTCCAAGTGGAGGTCCAAAGGTAGCAAATACATAGCATAGAATTCTCTTGATCTGAAATTCTATTTAGTTAAAAAATAAAACTTGGAGCAATATGAAGAAACGTTAACAGCTGTCATGTTTGGGCTTTGGGTTCATTGGTGTTTGTTTTATTAGTCTTTGAACTTTTCTGTATTTGAGATGTTTTAAGTAAAAATTATCTCATAAAAGAACAAAAAATACTTTTAGGAATGGAGTAATTATATCTATGTTATAAAACTTAGAGTGACATTATAATTACATGTTTAAAACGCTCTTCCATAGCTATCTTTTAAAATATTTCATGTGTTGTTCCCCATTTTAGTCTAAATTATTTGGGAGGAAAGGATTTGAGTTTCAGGTTTTCTTCCACTGTTTATTTTACGAATTCCCTTCTGTGCCTTTATAAATCATTTCTAGGCACAACTAACAACTTTGCTTCAGCAGGGTACCAGCTTCTCCTTGTGGTCCTGCCCTGTGTGCTCTCAGCACAGAAGTCAGGATAGACTCCTCAAAGAGTCCAATCCAATCACTTGGCGGAGCCACCTGTGACTCGGAATCCAGGAAAAACAACCAGCCATGGGTCTCCTCTCTCGTTCAAATCACACGGGCCATTTACATCCCTGAGCTGGAATTTGGACTTGATCTCAGAGTTTACATGCAGGGCCAAGACACATTAGAGGGGAGAAGGGGGGCTGCGGAACTTGAGAAAACTAAAATTAAAGTGATGCAAAACAGACACTGGTGCTATGGGACATGCCAACTCACACTGGGTGCTGGATTTGGGCAGGTGACTTGGGAAGCCTGGTCCATGGGGCCAGCCTCAGGTATCTTGGGGGACAATGGAAGGGCAGTGGGATTTGGGGTCTACACTTGCTGAATCTCCCGCTGTCTCTCCCCCAGGAGTTGAGTGTTGAGTCTGGAAGTTTCAACAGGACACATGCCCTCCATACCTGAACAAGGGATTATTCTAAGACGCTGGGCAGCCAAGTGGGCGTCTTTTGAAAACAGACTTCTGGAATTTCCCAGACTTCTTGCAAATAACCCACAGTACTTTGTCAGGATGGAAAAACCTGAATTTCTTCCTACTCTGTCTGGAATATATACAGTAAAGTCTTTGTGACTTGGCAGGGTGTGCCTGGCCAGGAAGACCTCTGCTCTTGGCGGGGCTCTGCAGCAGTGAACTGGGTGACCTTGAGAAACAGGAGCCTCCAGGGGTCCCTGCCTGCTGATCTGTGGGGTTGGGAGACTGGAGGAGGGCCAGAGGCCCTAGCCTTTGTCCTTAGATTTCCCGAAAGTCAGATGATCTTGGACGTGGTGTACGATTGCTGCAGATGTGTCCATGTTGACTGCCAACTGCTGCAAAGCCTGGACACTGAGGAAGAAAGAGAGCAAGTGGCTGGAGACAGAGCAGGAAGAGCCCTTTCCCCTGATGGGAGTGTCCTACAGTCAGGGGTCCAGAGAAGGGCCTCACCAGGACCCTGAGCTCTGGAGTTCCATGATACTGCTTGAATCTGGGCTATGCCTGGTGAGCCCGCTCTTCCGGTGACCTGTAACACCCACTGTTGCTCCATCTGTAAGCAAGCATGCACCTATGACACCCACTGCAGGCCATCTCCTGCACTGGTCCTGACACCTGCCCAGACCCCTGAGAAGCAAGCAGGAGAATAACCTGAGGGGGTCTGCCATCTGCCGTTCAGAGACCTCAAAAGTGACTTGACTTCTCCAAGGCACTAGTTCTGCATCCAGAGAGCTGGGCTGATCTATGTTCACCTTATAGGGAGGTGACAAGGATTTGGGACCTTAGCATCAGAGCTCCAGGCCAATGACTGGCCACAGCAAGCACTCAACCCAGGATGCTCACTGAGGCCCACAAAGTTTCCAGTCTTTCTCTGCCTGGTGATCTCTCTCTGTGTGAGTTCTCTACAGAGCCTCACCCCACCCTTGACTCCAGAGGCTGCCATATGGGACAGTCACCCTCTGACCTTGGATTGAATTTGGCCAATAGAGGCATCGGACACGGGAGGGCAGACAGAAGGCAAAGCCATGGGTCTCCCTCCTACCTCCACAGCCCCACTGAGCACTCTTTCCCCGAGGGCCCAGGGATGTAACAGTTCCCTTGTGGCACAGCCCTGACCCACCTGTACCAGTGCCCATTGGACTAGCCACTCGTCACCTCCTACACTCCCTGGGTGGCTGTCCACTTTCACACAGCATCTTCTGTGTTGGCACCTTCTGACGAGGGCTGATGGCCTTGACTAAGAAGGAAAGGCTGTTGTGGAGGAGACAGGTGGACTGGAAAGGCCACGGGGACACTGCTACAGCACCTGAGGTTGCCCAAAAGCCAAAAGCAACGAGATGGTGCTGTGGCAGGCAGCCCTAGAGGCTGCCTAGGAGGTGACACTGGAGCAGGAGAGCTGAGAACAGCTAGTACAGGAGCCTAGGGGCTTGAGGGGTGGCCCATCATCAGAGAGACAGAGTGGCCACCTCCAAGGATGTGGAGGGAGGAGCCAGGCAGGATGACACAGGGCTGGGCAGGCCCCCGTCAGGAGCCCAGGGGTTCTGTGGGGCTTTGGTTCCAACACTGAGGACCAAGCAGGGATTGTGGGGCATGTCCGGCTTCCATTTGGGAAAGATCTCCCCCTGCCAGTGGAGGATGGACTGTAGGGAGGGGAAAGGAGCCTCAAGAAGAGTTGGGCACAGCTCCCTCTAGGATGGGAGCTGGGGTTAGAGGTGACAGGTTGTGTCACCCAAGCTGGAGACTGAGTCTTTCCCAGCTTCTTCTGTGCTTTACTATGGGCACATCTTCTAATTTAAGTTCAAGCTAAATTAAAGTAATTTAGCTTCATGGAATCTAAGAATGAATGGATGGTCCAATGACCCCAAAGCAGCTGAAATAAAAGAATTAAAAAGCCCTCTCCATGGAGGGGGATAATGGAAAACATTTATGGGCTCTGACCTGCTCAGCCACCACGGGGCCTAATAAAATCAGCACATTTGGGAACTCTGTCGTATTTCTCAAAACAACAGGGGGAGAAAACAAGAAGTGCCTTAGGTCCTATAGGGCAGGGGTGGCCAGAGCCCTTCCTCACACGTCCCTCCTCAGCAGCTGCAGCTCTAGGAAGAGGCTGGCCTTAATGAAATTATAGAGGATGTCTTTAAGATTCACGTTTTTCTCGTATTACTGAAAAGTGATCATTGTCCTAACAAAGACCGTGTGTCCTGGATCTAATTACTAAATTGTTACATTGTTTCATAATTCTTGTTAGCTGCTTTGGTGAAAGGGTGAGTGAAAACAGCCAGCTCCTCTTTCCGCTTTGATATTTTATTGTCTATGATCTGTACCACCCTGAGGAGCAATCCAGAGGGGCCGAGCTTCACTGGCTGGGGACAGGCATGGTTGTGGGGCTGCTGGGTCTGGATGGAGGTGGTTGGGACCCTGACCCCGTGTGGCTGCTGGCCTGGGCTGGGAAGGGACCCTCATGCTGGCAAGGGGGCTGGCTGGGACTTCCCCGCTGGGTCTCATCCTCGCCCTGTGAGGCCCCCACGTCAGCATGCCTGCTTTCCTCAAAGCTTGAAAAGTGTTTGGGCTCTGAAAGGGTAAAGCAAACAGCAAAAGTACAATGCATTCATCTCCAGAAGTTTCCACTCCTTCAGCTAGGAGGCTGCAAGGCACCTCCCTTGTTAGAGTTTAAGTCATCAGAGAAATGAGCAAAACAGATGTGTCTTAAAATGCAATGGAAACATTATAAGAAAACGGTGAGGACAAGTTACAGTAATTTGTGACTGTGGGTTTTTTTGTGTGTGTGTGTGTGTATGTGTGTGTGTGTGTGTGTGTGTGTGTGTGAGTAAAATCACTGAAAAAGCAAGATTATCCCAATCTTTTCAAGAATCCCTGCAGTGGAAACTGCTGGAGAAGTTTCTATCTGTAGTGGGGCTCACAGGGCCCAGCTCAGGGGTCCCTGTAACACCTGCCTGCTGGTGGGACTCCTGCATGTAGTAGTTGCTCAGTAAATCCCTCCTGAGGGGTCATCACAGAGTCCCAGTTCTTCCTTGGAAGCCGAGTCTTGTCAGGTTCAAAACAGAAGGACAGTAATTATATATTGTCCCCCACCTCAAGTTAGCATGGATTAAGGCCCCCATGAAACAGATCCATCAAATTGGTTCTGGGGAGAACTGCAGTTGTGCACAGCCCAGAGTGGTTCACCAGCACTCACAGGTGGGCAGCCCTCATCAATGGCCAAGGGTGGCAGGGGCATTTGACGTGGGGCACCTCTGGGCCTGCAAGATGTGACTCTACCTTGAGCTCAGTTCAGATCCACTCGCTGGCCTTCATTTATCCCAGTGGATGAGCAGCTGGAGAGGGGTGCTGTGCCAACACGTGGCTCTGAGCATGGCCAGGTGTGCCTAGGCACTCAGATGGTTTCCTCACACACAAGCTCAGGGACCTGCTGTTTCACTGCTGAGCCCTGGCTTCTCCATGGTTTGAGCAATTAAATATGTACAAGATGCTTAGAATTGTGTCCAGCTCTCAGTGTCCTTTTGTTATAATGCATGCCATCCACATGGTACTGCAAACCTTAAAAAAATTGGTTTCCATCTAAGCCTATGCCCCTTGCAAGCCCCTAGTTATGATTAAACATTGTCATTCTTGAACCTATGGGAGCCCTTTTCCCAGTTAGTAAATGATGTGCCTGACTTGAGTTGCAGGACCTGACCGATTCTCTCCATCCTTCACTTATTCACTTCCTCATTCATTCAGATAGAACAACTGTCCCTGACCAGGTCACCATGGGTGTTGGAGGACATGCTGCTGAACAAGATGGGTCCCTGTTGTGGAACTAACTGGGCATCTTTAGCAGCTGTACCCATTCAGAGGACTCAGACCCCCGTCATGGTCCCTGGGGGAGACAGCCCCACAGACCTGTCCCCCTGGGAAGGCAACTCTGACAAAGAAAAATGTCAATGGCACATCCCAGGAAGATTCTAAAAATGCTCGGCAGAAAAAGGCATGGTGGGGCACCTGCTTGTTCTGGAAGCCATGGGTCTGGGGCAAGACAGTGAAAGCTGAGAACTGAACACCAGGCAGACTCTCCAGGCTGCCCCCTCCCAGGCCTCAGCAAGATAGACCCCTGCAGATCCTTGAGAACCAAGACTGGCTCCCTAAGTAGGCTAATTTGCATTTAATAGGGGCACAAATTGCAGCAGCCACTAACCATGGCAACAAGAAACTATATTAGCTGAAATTAAACATGGGGGGGTGTAAAAAATGGAAATACCTGAGAAGTGCAGCCAGCCCTTTCTTGGCTTGGGGGTAGAGGGAGGGTGAGCAACAGGGTCAGAGTCATGGGTATGTGCAGAAGAACTCACACCTGGTTTAATTCCAGGCTGCTGCCATCTTGAAATATCATTAATTGTTGAATAAGGTGACGGTGTTTCCATGGCACCAATCCCTGAAAGCTTTGTAGCTGGGCCTGACGAGGGACTTCGATTGCCCATCCTGTCCTGTGCCTCCAGGACTCCTTTCCAATGTCCTCTTCCTCCTCATCCTATCCCACTTCTCAGGTTGGTGATCAGTGGTGTATTCTTTTTCTTTCCCTATTCATCTGGCCTTTTAATTTAAGGTATAATGTGCAAACAACAAAGTTCACAAATCTTAATGACTTTTATCTATAGTTGAACCCTTGAAAGGTATTAAGCAATCCACTCCCCACCCCAAAAGGCACCCCTGTGTCTCCCAGGTGCCCACCCTCCAGATTGCTATCACCACAGGTATCTTTTGTGGCAGTATTTTATCTCAGAAAGATGTTCTTATTAAATTTCCCAACTTCTCTTGTGGGTTATTCAGGTCTCTGGAAATTCAGGAAATCTCAAGAGGAGACATACAAGATAGAACTACTTCAAATAACTCCCTGTTAAAAACACCCAAGTTGGAAAAGAATCTAAGCCCTTTGAATGATGGAACTCATGGTGCCATCATAGAGGACCATTTCTGCACTGAGATCCTTTGGGCGTCTTAGGCAATGCTCTCAGGGATCTGGAATCATGTATTTGCAGATGATGTATTATCTTAAATTATCTTAATTGTCTCATTAATGTGAACTTGATATAAAGTAGCCTCCTGAAGTACATTACCAAGGAGGGAAGGAGATTAATAACCTAATCAAGCATTTGGAAACAAGTGCCATGCCTCATGCAAAGAGTACTCTGAAAACCTCATTTTAAAATGTAATTATATTGATTGGAAGGACATATCCCTTTGTTTCAGAGAGTGGATCATATAGTTTGAGAGCATTTAGCTGAATTGATAGAATTATATTTAAGACGCTGTCTTCCAAATTGTATCAAAATGGAATGTTCAGGCTTTTACTGAAGAAAGCATCTGGATTCTGGAGCCTTCTGCTGTGTGAATGTTACTGTGGGGTGAATACTGAAGGGACCTCTGCAGCTGGGGCGTGGATGAGGCCCCTACAGGGTTAAGCCCCACCTATGGGTCTGCAGGGAGACTGAGCTTCCTTCCCTGGATGGCGCCTTTCCTGTTTGGAACTAGAAACTTGACACATCTTTAAAAATCTTTCTAGTGTCATATTTGGGTTATTTGAGGGAGGGTTGGGTTTTTGGAAACAAGTCATTTGGAGCTAAGACTAGGAAATGAAAGGCTGGGAAAATAATTCTTCAAGATAATACTCTGGACACGACAGTGAATCCTCAAAGCTGTGAGGCCAGTTCCCTTGCAGGGCTGTGAAAGCTCCAGCCCTGCCCTACATAAAAATGTACAATCTTCTGTCAGTTAAAAGAAAAGTTAATTAATTTAAAAATAAAATATGCCAATTATACGTATTTAAATCATTGTTGTAAGATAGTGGATTGTGTGTAGGTGGTTTTTCTTTCTTTTTTTCCATTTTCAACATGGTTGTTTTGATCTCGTAGTAAAACAGACCCTGGGAATTCTGTGCGGTGACCCTAGAAGGCACAAAGAGCCACGGGCTTCACCTGGCCACACAGGCACAGCCAGCATCTTCAGGACGTGCCGTGCGTGAACCAGACAGCCACAGACCCCAAACAACCTTGGTACCTCTGACCGCCTGCTGAGGGCCTGCACCTGCTGTAGCCTGGGGCTGTCCCTATAGAGATCCTGAGAGACACAAAATGTTTATGAGGTGACAGGAAACCCTAAGAAACAAACTGAAAGGATCCCTATGCTGGATCCAAAAAAGTAAGCTGTTGTGTCAGGGTGGATTCTGGGAGGAGGGACCCTCCCTTTGTGTCCAGCTTAATCTGTGTCTTTGTGAACACTACAGCTCCCGGGGACAAAGCAGAGAAGCCAGTGAGAACCAGGAGGGCCCCTCTGCGTGGGTGACTGATGACACCACTCTAGATCCGAGGTAACTATGACTGAAGAGACAATGGGTGTTCTAGAAGCCTGGATCTCATTAGCAAGTTCCTAACAACAATGGACAGTGTTTGCAAAGTCTGAAGGAAGACGAGGCACAGGGCCTCCAGTGAGGGCCTCACCACATCCCACTCTGCAGGGCAGGGGAAGATGGACCTCAACGCCTCAGGTGACCCTCATGAGGGTCCACCATACACAACGCTCACAAGCATCTCAGCTTCCCATCTGGCCTCGTGGACAGGGTGACTTCTGAAGCAGCCACTCTGCTGGGTCCTGTGGCTCTCACTCCTCCCCAATGTCATTCTAAAATCAGTCTCACCCTACCCCATTGGCCACCCTCAGGAGATCTGCTGCCTTCTTGGGTGGCTTCCTTGGACGTGGAAGATGAAATCCCAGCTCTAATGCAGGAGTTCGCCAACTCTGAAGGCTACCGCCATCTGAGCTCGGGATGGGAGTCTTTGCCTTGTACTAACATGATAGGAATGCGCCTTACTCACTCAGAGAAATGTGTGTTCTCCAATTTTTGTTTTTCAAAACATGTAGCTCTTTTGATCTGTTTCCATGTCCTATGGAGCTTGAGATAAAGGGAAATATTTACGTAATTTGAGAAAAACACGATGATGTGACTGAATGGTAAAAGGAAAATAGCCTCAGGAATATGAAGGGATGTTGGGGACCCTGGCAGAGCCAGAGAGTTCATGCTCCTTCCAAAAGGAACGTGGTCATGACCGACTACCACCATGGAGAAAAATGGACCCAGTGCTGTCTTATTTTCAAAGAAGAGCCGAAGATCTGAATATGTAAAATATTCCCATTTTAGAACACATTATTTATCTGTTTTAAATATACTTCTGAGGAATTTCAAGACAGACATCACATCAGTTATGAGTCTTTGTTTGGATTCCTCCAGAAACTGAGTTTGAGATGAGCATTTGAAGGTAAGGGGTACATTAGAAAAGTGACCCCAGGAAACACTTGTTGGGGAGTAGAGGTTGGGGGGGACCAATACCAGGTGTGTGTATTTCCAGATAAATGCTGTAGCCCTCATAGGTGCTGTCCCACCACGGATTGCTCAGAGATAGTGCGGGTTGGTGTTTTCTGGTATCTATGTGAAGAATTCATTTCTCTTGTCAAATTGTAAAATATAAGGAATAAGAGAAGCCAAGCATGGTGGCGCTCAACTATAAGCTCAGCTACTTGGGAGACTGAGGCAGGAGGATTGCAAGTTTGAGGTCAGTCTCAGCAATTTGACAAGATCCTGTCTCAAAATTTAAAATATAAAAAGGTTTGGGGTATAGCTTGGTGGTAAAGTGCTGATAGATTCAATATTCAGCATCAAAATAAATGAATAAATAAATACTAAAAAATAAAGCAATGAGAAGCCCATGAGAAAACATAAGCCTCATTCTTAAGTTCTCATTAGCTTCAATGGGCGTAAATTAATATGCCAAGTTGCTGTCAGTTTCCAAATGTTGAACTCCGTTTCAGAACTCAGCTCATCACAGGTTGGTAACAAACAGCTCAGAAAACCTGACGACATAGGTGCTGGGACCATGTTCAGAGCATCAGGACTGTGCAGGATGCAGTTCAGGGTCATCCCATCCACAGGGAGAGAGATCAGGGGTGTCTCCTCACCCCTGTCTACCTGAAATGTATTAGGAGCTGCTTCCAGGGTCCTTAGCCCTCTGGGTGTCTAGGTGTCCCCCCGCAGCTAGGCAAGCCATATGTTCTGCACCAAACACAGTCCCACAGTGGAGAGCAGCATGGATACTGTAGGAAGCCTTCAGTGTAGACCTCAGTGCTACGGGAATGTGCCAAATAGCCTCATCTTTCCTCAGCGTGGCTCGGTTCAGCAGAATCAGCACACTCGATTTCTTTCTTTCAACCACCTTAGAATGAACTCATTTTCATGAGAATTGTATTATTTAAATAAATATAAAGTTTAAGCTCTCTATTTCCTCTCCCTAAATCATACCACTGAGTCCAACGCATAAAGACCACTTCAAAATCTGCCTCTGAAGATCTGTTCTCAGTCGTGGATCCCTCCTCTGTTCGATATCAACAGTGGCAGATGATAAACTCTGTTCTACAGGGTGACACCTTCTTTACTAATAGACCATTAAGCTGTCTGAGACCGAGTTCCCACCGATTAAACAGGAAATGCCATCTGTAGAGTCTGGTATCCGTCCAGGGTCTGCACAGGACGGGTCCAGACAAAGAATAAAAGGCCTTTCATTTGTACCCTGTTTCTTTAGTCTTCAGGATGCTTTTATATAAATAATTGAAAGAGGGCCTGGCCATAACTCTGTGGGATAGACCAAATCGAAGGTGGGAGGTCACCCCTGCAGACTAGGGCACAGAAATGGGACAGCAAAGGGACTTATGGGGACTATGTTTGCTGAGGTTGGGTCCCACACCCTTGTCCAGTGCCCTTTCCTCCCTTTAGTCAAAACCAGGCCTCATGTGAGTCTGCTTGGACGCGGCAGCCCCAGCACCCCTGAAGCCCAGGAGTTTCCAGTGAGCTCTCTGCTCCCCCCAACAGGAAGTCGCTGCTCCAGATTGACAGCATGTGACAACTCCACCCTTTGTTGAGCAGCACAGGCCCCGACCTCACCCCCAGGTTGCCAGGGTTCAGTCCATCCATACCTTGTTGTCACCGATGAGTCTGACAGAGACAGAGGGGTTTAATTAAAGACATAATTGGTCCCACGAATGGAAATCCAACAGAAGTGCAATGAATGGGCTCTGTGGCTTGTAGACATTCGTCAGCTCTCGGGGAACAGCCCCCTTCCTCAGAAGCTTGAACGGCCCACGTTAGTGCTCCTCTCTACCACAGTGGGTCTCATCTGCACTGCTTTTGACTCACCCCTCCACAGGGACATTGGGACGTTTTTGGTTGTCTCACCCGAGGGGTAGGGGTGCTGCTGGATCTGTGGGTAGAAGTCAGGGATGAGGCTGAGCAGCTGACTGGCAGCACAGACCCCCCAAAGAGTCACGAGGCCCCGGCTGAGAAATGTGGTGGCCTGGCTCACTGCACAGTGCCCGTGAATCAAAACAAACAAAGTCACACCCCAGAAAAGTGGAAGAAGAAGGGGGCATGCAAGCACAGGAGGCGAATGAGGCTGGGGTCTGGTTTCCAGGCCTTTGCAGGGGAAGGAGGGCTCCTGCTGGGGTTCATCTGTCAGTGTCTTTACCTATCTGCTGCAACTAGATGACTGTTTTGTTTTTCAATGGAAGTTTAAGCCCTTACCTTAGGCAAACTGCATTGAAATATGGATTGGGAGGGAGCAGGCCCCAGCCCCCTCCTGTTCGACTGGCTGCTGGGCCTAAGACGGCGTTGGCCTTTCTTGCCCTAATGGTTCAGTTCTGTTCGATCGTCTCTTATTGAGCGTCTACTGTGTTGGTCACCACAGGCCCCTGGTGGGTGGAAGAACTGGCAGAGAAGATGTGGGGTGAAAGGACGTGGGAGGAGGGTGTGGAGAATGGGTCTCTGAGCAGGAGCTGTGGAGGAAGGAAGGGCAGGTGGCCAGCCAGGTGTTTCTCCAGGGCCCACTTCTCTGAAGCCCAGAGGTCTCCAGGAAAGAATCCTTTCCCTTTTCTTCTTCTCATGCCTTCTCCTTCCACCTGCTTCCAGAAACACTGGTGCCAAGAAGAAAACTAAAGACTTTAGGGTGCTGGCTCCCCAGAGCCCGGCACCAGGTTTTCTAGATTCTTAATTGGAGAAATAAAGGCAATCCTGCCTGCCTCCTGCCTTCTGTGTAAATGAATACATTTCAGCAAACTATTTGAAGACACCCCTGAAGATACAATTGTTCCGGCTGAAATGGACCATCATAGGCTCACTGCGTGGAGCACATCTCATTTACTCTAATCGAATTTTCAGACACTAACTTGATTAGTGTGAAAATGGAGGCCAGGTGTCCAGCAAGGGAAGCGTAATGATGTTAATGATATTTACTGTGTCCAGATCGTCTCCCTTGATCTGGGGCTTGGGAAGAAGCCTGGGTGGTTGGTTATCAGATAAACCTGCAATGAAGGTGTGGATCCTTCAGTGATCAGATGTTCTGAGACAGAGAGAAAGTCTCCTGAGAGTCCACCAGGAGATTCCCCAACACTAGGCGGTACGGGTGCCTCCTGGTTCCTAGCCCTTGTGGCTGGAGTCACTCTACTTTCCAGGGATCAGGTGGGATGGGTTTTGGGTCCTGAAGCAATGACTTGGCTCCAGTTGGTTCCTTCACATTGTTAAGGGAATGACACTTTTATTTCAGTGTGTTGCTTAATCTCAAGGGACCATACAAGAAGGGAAGCTCCATCTGGAGGGACTCCCTTCAGCCAGACGTGCACACCAGGGTGGCCTTATCCAGGAAAGGGCTTCATCCAGAGACAGTGACACAGGAAATTGCAATTTCTCCCCTTTCAAATGATCCATTATCTGCAACATCTTAATAACACAAACAAGGGGCCAGTAATTTGAGCCTGGTAATTAAACAGAAAAGGAGCAACTTAGCTCAACGGTGTCCTGCAGTAATAGATTGTGACATATAATGACACATGAATGAAGGGAATGGGTGTTAGGGGTGACAAGGCAGATTGGACATTGGACAGCCGGCCCTGAGCTTGTCTTTTCCCCACAGCTGCAGAAGGGGTTGTGTTCAAGTAGGATGGCTTTTGTTGGCGAGGGCCTCTGCTGGGGCCTGTGACAGCCAGCCCAGGCAATCTCATTTATCCAGACTGTAAAACAATTAAGTGAAAATGAAATGTCTGTGTATTTCCATTTCTTTTAATACTGGCAAATGTGAAATTTCCTGAAAGGCTTGCCTGGAAAAAGAAGTGAGTCTCAGCTTCTAAAACGATGGGGTGGGGAAGTTCTTGAGACGCTCCTATATGAATTGGGGTCCTGAAAGGCAGAGGAAGGTGGAACTCCACAGGGAACTGGAAAGAAAAGAAAA
The DNA here is from genome assembly GCF_048772815.1 of Callospermophilus lateralis. Lineage (NCBI taxonomy): Eukaryota > Metazoa > Chordata > Mammalia > Rodentia > Sciuridae > Callospermophilus > Callospermophilus lateralis. Next base: position 184,896,938 of record NC_135307.1, on the reverse strand, counting down.
GCAACCACCTCAGCCCGTTGTTCTTGCTACACTTACCGTCTGCCCAGTTATGCGATCCTTGGGACCTGGCCCAGGTGGAGGAGGGCTGTATCGGAAAGAGGATGGTAAATGTTTGGTTTATCCAAATAGCAGGCTTTGTCAGATACCTAGGGGTGTCTGAGCTGTCATCTCCCTGCTGGATTCCAGCTCCTTACCTGTCGAGGCCTCCCCGCAGCCCGTCACAGGGCCTCTCGGCTGTGCCTCCTGTGTCTGTAGCCTCATGTGTTATGGACCTCCAGCTATCAAGCTTGCTCTTGTTTTTTTTTTTTCTTTTCTCATCAGAGATAACCACACAAACAATTTCATTTGTCTTTCATGCAGAGAGAGAAATAGGCTTAACATCCTCAAACACCTGTATGTGGTTATCTCAGTGTTCTTTATCTCTGAGTCTGGAGAATTTTCCACTGAATTTTTGATGTCCCTTTGTATTAGCCACCATGCCCCAATGGCTCTTCCTCCTGCCTCCCCTCCATTCCCACCCACCTGGAGCCCTGTGCCTTCCCGTGGATGTCCAGTCTTCCTATCTCTGTCCCCACCCCAACTGTCTAGCCAGCTCCTTGCTTCCTTCCAGAGTTGAAAAAAAAAAAAAAACAAACTTTTGCCCCTAATTTTCCAAGCCCTGAGTGTGTTGATCTTTGTTTCAGTTTTGCTGGTTAAAGTCTAGGCCACCAGCATCCAGCACAGCCAGCCTGCATCAGGTGGCAAAAACAGACAGGAGCAGAGCTGGGGCACCTGGCTTGGCCACCCTTTGCAGCCCAGGGTCTGCTGTGCCACATGCAGGCAGTTTTCTCAGCTTCCCCTACATGGAGCAGAGGACAGTGGCACTGCAGTGGGCACTTCAGATAGATGCTCTGGAAATGGAAGTCTCCTCTGGCTTCTTCCCATCAAGTGAGGACGGACATGAGTCTTGTAAATGCAGTCCTGGTGGAATGTTGCTTATCATGGTCCACTGGGCCAATAGACAGCCCCCAAAGGGTCACTGTCCTGGTTCTAGTCACATATTTTGGTCGATAGTGGTGCCATCCCACATCATCCAGGTAAGAGGCATCTTAGTGGCAATGGTCAAGAGACTACTCTGAAGTTTCATCCTCTCTGGGACAGATGTTGCTTCCTACCAGGAGGTGGTACTAGTGATCCCCTTCAGGATCTAAGAGATCAGGGATGAGAGTTCCCACCATATCTCTTTGTGGCTCATCATTCTGGCACCTGTGGAAATGGAGATGAGTGGACAGTACCCTGAGCTTGCCCAGGCAGTATAGTAGTCCAGAGTCTGATTCTGGGCTAGGTGTGTCCCCATTTCTAGATCAGATTCATATGGCAGGCAACCACTGGTGGGGCAAATGCATTCTTCCCCAACCCAAGCAAAGGAAACAGAAACCGTTTGCCTTGACATGCAATGGACAATAATGTACATTTGAGGCTTCCCCCAGAGTTGGTCACCTCTCCAACCTCTGTCCTGACACTGTCAGGACCATTCAGACCCATGCAGAGTCTCACAATGGTGCATTGCATTGATCATGCCAACAGAACAAGAGCAGGTTGACCGCTGGAGGCCTGGGACCTGGCCACATGCTGCAGAAGGTTGAGGGGAGCACAGTTGATTCAGGGACCATTATCCTCTTAAAGCTCTGGGGTCCGGTGGTCAGAGGCATGCCAAGCCACTCTTTGCAGAAGAAGTCATAGAGAACATCTGTCCCCAGCTGGCAAGAAAAAACAACAACAACAACAACAACAACAACAACAACAAAAACAGCTCCTGGTGTGTCCTGGAAGGGATAGATTGGCCAACCTAGGGCACCACACTACTGTAGGCTATGCCTGTCCATCACACTTGGTGTGCCTCACCAAGTCATGAGCTGTGTGGAACCCCAACAGTCTTCCCTTCGTTCTTTGGTTCCCTCCTTCCCTTCCTCTTCCCTCCTTCCTTTTCTGGGTCCTCTGTTGGTCACCTGGTTTGTCACAGTGGGAAAGTCTCATTCCCAGAGTTCTGAAACCTCATGGCTTGGTGCAGAGTGATTGCACGGTTACACTGAAGTAAGTGGTAGATTCCACAGAATTGATGGGGTCCTGGTGACTTAATTTTTAAAGTACACTTTTTATTTTTAAATTTGTGAAAGGAATGAGGAGGCTTCTTACTTCCACCAGGAAATGTGATCAGCAAGTGCTCTGGTCACTCTTTCCTCCCTGTCAGCTCCAAGGATTCCGAAAGGCCTCAAGCTCAGTTTCTGAGGAGAAGCCTCACTCCACCTCTGCTCACCCCTGCCACCTAGGCACATCGTTCCTTGCTCTCAAGGGCTCAGAGGGAAAAGCCCCCATCTTTCTGCCCTGGAAGGGGGTTTTAATTGCCTCTGTCACCAGTCTGAACGTTCGAGCAGGTAAGTGCCACATGAAAACTGCTGTGGTTTGTCTTTTGAATCCTTTCCATTTGGCTCTGCTGTGATTTCACCAGCTCTATCAGACTCGGCTCTAGAAACTTCTCAGAAAAATATATATATATATTTATTTATCCAGCCAGTTTTTCACTGCTGATCTTCTTGTAAACCAGCCTGGCTTGGCCTGCTTTGATTTCAGAGGAGGTCTGTGGGGGATGGGAAAAAAAGTATCTACTTTTGCTCACCCCTCTTTTCAAACCCTGGATTTGAAGGTTACATGATAGAAGAAAAAAAAAAGTATTTTAAACACACACAGATTGGTACCAAACCTTTTCCACATTAAACTGTGCTTTTAAAGTTCTGCTTGCAAATAAATGCTCAAAAAGCAGGCCCTGGACTGAAGGACTGTTATGACAAGGCTGTGGACGTCCCTGGTTTAGAACAAAAGCTTCAAGATGTACCCCAGGGGAAGAAAGGGCCTCTGGAGCCACAGTTTATCCAATACATTGGATCCAGATTTCATGCGCCACAAAAATGTCATCCCTGAGACCATGTGCAGAAGCATGTTTTCTTCAGAGTGTCTAAAGTGGAGATTTAAGTATACAATGAAGACAATTAGATGAAATTTGGAAAATGTCAAACCCAGGAGACCTAAGGCAGCTTCAGTCTGGGGCTGGCTCCCGGAGGGAATTCAAGCTCACGAGCAGGGCGGGGAGTTCCTAAAGGGACCACCACTGCCCAGGACCAGGGGGGTCCAGAAATTTGAGTCAATTAAGTGGGGATGGACTGGACTATTTTTTAAAAATCTAATCTTAACATGCCAAGGTGATAGCGGCAGTCCAGGCCTGTCAGTTTTTGTGTGCTTCCGTGTGAGCAGGAGCAAGAGGCACATTCTGCCTGCCTTCTGTGACACTCCTAATACAGCCCCCTCTCTGAGCCACCTCGGTGCTGAGACCCAAGTGAAGGGCTGGTGGGCCTGAGGTTGCCCAGAACGCAGCCCTGGGCACAGAGCCAGAGTGGGTATTTGTGTGTGTGCAGCTTCAAGGCAGAGAACTCCCAGAAGACAAACACAGGCTGAGGAGTGAGAGGGCTGGGAGGACCCACAGGGGACTTGAACCTGAGCCCCTTCCTTGACTGCTCTTCACCAGGAACCCAAGGGTGGGAGCCCTCCGACCCATCATGTGTCCATCCCTTTACTCTGTGTCCCACAGAGTGTTGTCCTGGTGAGGAGGGCCTCCTCCCAGTCACCCCCAGCCAGGGCGGCTCCCATCCGCCAGTGGAATCTCCTTCCTCCTTTGTTCTTTTGAGGGGATGGGAGCTATTACCAATGGAACCCAGGGGTGCTCTACCACGGAACTATGTCCCTAGCCATTTTTGGTTTTTATTTTGAGATAGGGCCTTGCTAAGTTGCTGAGGCTGGCTTTGAACTTGTGTTCCTCCTGCTTCACCCTCCAGAATCACTGGCGTGACCACCGCATCAGGCTGGTCAATAGAATCATCCAAACAAGGGTGCATGAGTGACTGTCAGTCACTGGCATCTGACAGGTAGTGGGGCTTCGGGGCACCCCCATTTCTCTGCACAGTTCTGGCATCTTTGCTCCCATGACTCCAAATGCGGCCAAAGGGCATCAACTTACATCGGAACCTTCCTCAACTGAGCTTTTTGGGTTTGTCTCTTCTCAAGTCAGTTCTGTTTGATCCTTCCAGTATTTGTTGAGGTCCCTCGAATAGCCACTGATGTCTCTGCTCCAGGAAGATATGAAGCCATCTGGCTTTGTCTCCAGTTAGCTATGTTGTGACAAATGACAGCTCAAAGGTTTTGGCCAGCGCGGAACATGGTGCAAAGTGGCCTCATTAACAAAGTATAACGCCGCGTGTGCAGAAGCAATCCATCTCAAAGGTGCCGCATTAATTAGAAATACCTTAACTTCACACAAGGCTGTGGCGGGGGCCTCTGCCATCTGGATACAAGAAAGAGACATTCCAATGGCCCAGTTCACCACCATGCTTTGCAAAACTTTGGTATTTCAGTGTCCCTACCCAACAGAGGCCCATAAACCTTAGCCTGGTGCAAACTTCTCCACCAAAGTTCCTATATAAAACTTCTGCGCTGTGTGAGCGGCACTTCTCCAGGGAAACCAAGTGTGCTTTCCGCTGTGGCCAGGAAGTATGGGAGGTTAGGGAGAATTCTTTTCTTGCCAGACCAGAAGGAAAGGCGACGTTCTGAAGAGCTGGTCTTGTCCTAGGGCCATGGAGGTGTGGGTCTGTGCCTGACCACCTGAGAGTCTCAGCTTCACCCATCTGGCTTCCATGCCTCAGGTGTCTCCACAGGACAATGACAGGAGAGGCAGGTGGGATGGTGTGTGCCTGTGTGTGAAACGCTGGACTTGGGTCTGGGCTGCCCCACTTTCTAGGCCAGCAGCGCGGCTACACAGGGAGCAGTGTTGGAAAGGTGAGCAAGATCAGGTATGAATGGGGTGGGGCAGTTCGGGTGATCCCAGATTCAATGTCCCAGCTCTGTCAGTTATTGGCTGTGGATTTGGGGTCATCCCCATCACCTCTAAGCCTATATTTCCTCATTTGTAAAATGGGAAAAATAATAGCAAGCTTCTAGTACTCACGTGCGAGTGCAGTCCAGGGTATAGAGGCCCCTCTTGGCCAGCGCCAGCTATTATTAGTGTGCAGGGCAATATCACTGGCCTTCGGTTCCCATGGGACTCAAAGGCAAGATCCTGGAAGGATGGGTCTTCTTCCTGAGAGTTTACTTCACATATGTATTCTGGAACTTTCTCATCAGAGGGTGTTGACATTTCAGCTGCTGGCCTTGACCTCTGAGCAGAGCCCTCTGCAAAGCTGCGGGTGGGAGGACCCACCTGGGAATTGGGCTTGTCTGGACTCCTGCTTCGGGGAGCCCTGTGCTCACTGGGGTCAGTCCAGCTTTCTTTATGGAAACGTGGCCTCTCCCTGGACTGGGCAGCTAAGAACAACACGGACTCCAAGAGAGCTTCTGTGTCTCTTTCCGGAAGGCCAGGAGGCTAAGAATGTAAGAGTGTAGGTCAGTGGGTGACCTCAGAGCTCAAAATTCCCGTGGATTCTGATTTCCCTGCTGATAAGATGTAAAGAACATAAAAAAAGTTCCTAGAGATAAGGGTTAAAGGAGATTCCCACGCCAAATCTCTCTCAAATGCTGAGAGAAAGATTCAGAAGATGATACCATATGATTTATAAGATGATAAAATAACCTTGCCTTTTCTCCTCCTGGGGTTATGTTTCTTCCATCTTTGATCCCAGTTCTATCTCCATTCTCAGCTAACATATGTTTGCATGGGTTTAATTAGGATGAAACATTCATGATTCACCACACTTTTTGGCAAATGAAGAAAACGAGCACAGAAATTATGGCAGGAAGCCGTGTTTGCCTGTGGGTCTCCATCACCTGAGGCTTATGGCCAGTCGGCGGCCCTGGGCTTTTGCTGGAAAGAGCAGAGCAGGGGTGACCCCCAGGAGCGGGATGCTCTGGGAGTGAGCAGCACGGCCCTCGGCCCCACAGCCTGGGCTCTGTCCCACCGACCTGACACATTCTTCTTTTGCAGGCAGGCAAAGGCAGGGACACACTTTGGGACATCCCTCTGATGCACCAAACAACTAAATCCAGATATTCTATAGAAATGTGGTACAGCGAGTACTATAGGTGGAGTTTTTCAAGGCTGCTATAATTTGGAGAAGATGATGGATAGTGAGCTTCTGAACGTAGCTGGCATGGGTGGTATGCGGCTTCCATAATAACCAACTGAGTAGCAGCTCCAGCTCCAGCAGATGGCAGGGCCAGGGCCTTGGAGCACCAACCCAAGCCTGCTCAGAAGAGGGACTGCCCTCTCTAAATATGGGGAGGCCTGGTGAGGTGGCCTTTTATGCCATTGCTTTCCCAACCAGACCATTTCCGCCCCCTGGGAGGCAGAAAGTTTGTAGACGGCTGTGAAGTGGCAGAAGCGTATTAGTATGTCACTGTTCTCAGGAAATGGGCAGTTGCCCTTTTGGTGGAGGCAGAGGGAGCCCATGCTGGGTTCTTCTTACTACTCACTTCTGACTTTGGAGTGGGCCTGGCTATGAATCTGCCCCTGCCACAGGCAACAGTGTCCAGGCATCTGGGTGAGACCTCTAAGGGCCACAGGTTTGGAATTTTTTGGCCTGCTCTTGAGCACCTCCATACCAGGGAAAATGCTCACGGCAGAGGCAGCCTCAGGAGCAGAGAAAAAATGCTGGATGGCGGGGAGGCATCTGGCGTGAACAAGCTCACCTAGGAATAAATTCAGCTCAGGCACCAAATGTGCCTGAGGAACACAGTCCAGGGTCCCGAGCGTTTGACATGGGCAAAGCGCTGGGGAGCACGGGGGCCACTCTATGCCTGGCCCAAAGAAGGGAGAGTCTGTTGGAGACAGGACCACACGCATCCCCTGGCTCCAGCAGCCTAGTCTTGAGGTTCACAAGGTCTTCCCCCGTCCATCCTTTTCTCTCTTCCTCCATCCCTTCCTCACCCCCTTCCTCCCCTCCTTTTCCTTCCTTCCTCCCTTCCTTCCTTCTCCTTCCCTCCCGCCTTCTCCCGCGTCTCCTTCCTCTTTCACCTGGAATGCTGAAGTTTGTTGTTTATATGTCGAAATCAACCAGCTAATCGTCAGTGTCTCTCTGTGCTTTGTGAAGAGTCTTGTCTCACCTGAGCTAGGTGCTTACTCACAGGAGATAAAAAGAAATACAGAAAGCCGCAGAAGCATTTGGAGGATGACCAGGCTGTGGCATTGCCTGTTAGGAACTCTAATTTGAAATCATTTCTTAAAGTTCCTGCATTCTTAGCTTCACGCTGCTGCCCGCCCTTCCCCAGCTGCCCGCACCACATGCAGCCCAGGCGGATGTTTTCAAAAGCTCCCCCGGCTCCCCAGGAGCCTCAATTACTTTCTCCAGAGCAAGGAAGGTAGAGAAAAGGCACCAAGACATTCTGGGGAAATTTTAATTAGGTACAAAAAGGCAAATGTGTATCTCAGATTTTTTTTTCAAAAACTAAGATGAAGACGCTTCCCCAGACTACCTGTTGCTGTTCCCGCAGAGGTGGGTGGTCCAGGGCCATGTACCTGAGCCTGTGCAGCCAGGTGCTGTTCTGCTCAAGCCAAAAACACACTCAAAAGATTTTCACCACCAAATGGAAAGAAAAATGTGTTTTTTTATGTCATGTTCCTGTGCTTCCCCCCGCCCCCCTGCTACTAATTACGCTATTTCAGGAAAATAATTGGAATTGGCTAGGAGAAATTAAGAATAGAAACTTGCAAATTATATAAGCTAATGAATCTAACTTTTGGTAATGAACCTAGTTGATACTTAGCACGCATCGCTGGACCCGGCATTAAGCAGAGGAGTCCTCCTGATTCACTTAATTCAACTGAACAATTCTTAATAATTCATAATTAAGTCTGACTCAGAAATGAGAGTCTCCATGGCAATATTGATTTATTTTCTTTTTGTGTCTCTGCCAAATATGGAGAATGACAAGTCTGAATCAGGAAAGCGAGTGGGCCCGGAAGATCACAGAACATGGGGGCAACACGAGGCCTGACCACAGCCTTCCTCTCTGGTCCCCAAAAAGACAAACTTTTAAGTGAACAAAACCGCGTTCAGGTCTTATGCTGTGGTTAGCTTTGAGCTTGAGGTAGCAAGGAGGAACCCATCTCCTGCCTCCAGAGAAGTTGAAGCCCTGCAGCTCGCGCCTGGAAGGGAGAGCAGGCGCCAGGGGCTGGAGACCCTTGCCCCGGCCCTCTTTAGTTTGCCTTCCATGTGCAAGATCACCAAAGTCTGCACAAGGAAGAGGAGTCTAGAGAGGATGTCTTGAAAGCCCTGTCTGCCCTTCGTCACCCTCTCACTGGGCCCTTTGATCGACCACACTGCAGATGGAGGACGCCTGCGATTACTGCGACTTGAGAAACTCCAAATTGCCCTCCGGCTGTGACCGCGCGTTTTTGCCTGCTCCTCATAAAACCATAGCTGTGCTCCTGCTGATCCCTCCTCAGAGACCTGCCATCTGAACCCCGACCTCTGACACCGACGGAAATGAAGTCGACTCCAGGGCGCAGACCGCAAAGCAGAGCTGTTATTTTTAGAACGTATAGTAATGAAAACAGTGAGACTTATAATAAAAGTAATAGGCTCAATTAAAGTCTCTCTTTAGAGATATAAACAGGAGGCAAACAGTGCATAAGCATCGTATTTTAAATGTCCAATTAAGACTCTGCCTGGAAGGGGCTAGAAGAGGAGCCCAACCTGGTCAGGCCCTCTCCAACACTCTCGCCTTGGTCCGTGGACTCCCATAGTGGGACTCGTGTTTCCTCCTCAGGCTCTGCCTGTGGCCGACCCCCAGCCTTCCAGCCAGTTGGGCAGCAGCATGGTATTGATGAGCCTCTGATGCGCATTGAGTGGCTTACCAAAGGCTGTTTTAAATGGCTTAAAAATCATCCAAGGCCCGCAGTAGCTTGCAGATGAAATCTCTGAGGTGTCAGACAGACAGACGGGTGGACAGAGAGCTCCCTCCATGTGGGTGCTGCAGATGAAAAGTTGGGTGAAGCATACATGCTGACCATCCCCACCGCCACCTAGATGGGCCTCCATGAGACCTGAGTGCCGAGTGGGTGTGACTGGGTGTCACAAAAGGAGTGAAGAGGCAGTCAGGCTGGAGTGAATTTGCTGTGTCCCAACAATTTGGGTGACCTCTCAGTGACCTTCCCTTCTTTTAGCTACAAAACAATGATCACCTCTGTTCTATCTGGTTTGAAGATTATGGGGGATTTCAAAGGACTTGGGAAAATCCTTTGGAAAAGCAAAGGGAAAATGTAAGGCCACTGCAAATGAGAGTGATGGCTCTGTTTTGTACTAGCCGTGTGACTTTAAACAAGTTACTTAGCCTTTCTGTGCTTTGGATGTCTTCTAAAATGAGGATGATAGATCAATCTCATAGGGTTGTAGTGAGTAGTAAGTGAGCTAATATGGGGTTCTTAGGATGATGCCCAGCACATCCTGAGTGGTATGCAGCGGCCTCTCGACAATCCTATCAATACCGATATTTTATTGAAAAGAAAATCAAAATACCAGATGTCTTCTTTCTAAGAGGTCAGCCCACCCAGGCAGAAAAAGGAACATGGGGCATGGCTCCACTTCCATGCATGATGTCATGGCACCTTTCAGAAATTCCTGGAGGGCCACTGAAATGACTCCTAAAGGACAAGACCATTAACAACCATGTCAATGGAAAACAATGGTGCCACTGGGCTCGTTTTAAAGACAACATGATACAAACATTGAAACAGTGAGATCTTACATTCAAAGAGGGGATGTTCAATGCATGAACATTCATGCGATAAGCAAACAGCAAAAAAAGCCTTATTCTTTAGAAACCTCAATGCTTGTTGAGTTTTCACTGTGTGCTGAGCCCCTGTGAAGCACTGGGAAGTCCCTGAGCAGAGACACCCTAGACTTCCACAGAGCACCCAGCTTACAGGGGCTGGTGATGGTAAAGCCACGTACTCCTTGGGTCAAGGGAGGCATCAGAGGAGGTGCTGATGGACTCTCTTGGCTGTAGGGAACCAGTGACAGGCAAGACTCAGAGATGGGAGAGGACTTTTGATTGAAGAGGAAGGACTCAGGCCCCCTGGGAGAACAAGAAACATGGGGTGGAGCAACTTTGAGCTGTCCTGACACTGGTGTGCTGGGCACGCTCACGAGGAGCCTTGCACACCATGCTTACAGTGTGGCCTCCCTCCAGGGGTGCTGCACAGTGGGTGAAGGTAGAAGTTCCTCTCCATTCACCTCGGGCCATGTGAAGATCCAACTCCAAGAATGGGACCCAAGCCCTGAGCAGGCTGATAGTGTTAGATTGGCTGCCTTTGGTCCAGGTGAGGCTCTCTGATCTGCAACACTCACCCAAATGCATCCCTTATTTTTTTAATGAGAGAAATTGAAGATCTTGAGTTCTGGGGGTATTCTCCCTATCAACAGCATTCCTGAGATTCTCCATCTAGGAAAACCCAGGAACTGGCAGAAAAAGTGGAGAATCAGGCAGGAGATCTTTTCAATGGAGAAAGACCCAGGAAGGAAGAGAGGGAGCCCCTTCCTCTGTCCTCTGGGTTGAAGAGAAGGTTGAAGAAAGTCTGATGGTTCCCCAGGAGATGAGATAACAGGATGGACCATCTGGATGAAGACACATCCCAGGAGTGTCACCTCGTTGTCCTGGGGAGCCTGGCTGCCCGAGGCGAACACAGTACTCTCCTATTCACAGCAAATACATTAATCAACAGAGGAGCACTGGAGGGGGTGCATGGGTTCCTCATTAATATGTGTTATCTACAATACAGAAGCAACAGGGAAAGAGCTTACGTGCACATCTTGGCACCCCCAGGCTGTCCTAAGCCTCCCACATCCACAGGCAGCCCTGGGAAGCACCCACTCTTGCTGGTTCTGTTTCTGCTTTAATTTTAAGAAGCTATCGATAGCCTGGCCCAAAGATCCCTGTTTTTCTATTCAAGCAGCTTTCTTGAAGTTCAGAAAAATAGAAAATATTCCCCTGGGCGTAAAGAACACACATTTCAAGAATGAGTAACCTGGCAGAGTGAAATTTAAAAGTTGGCTAAAGATAACACAGTTGTCAGGCACAAGGGCTTTATTATCAGAGTTCTTAAAACTAAGCGCTAAGCAAAGTTCTCTCCCCTGTGTGCCCCCAAAGACCATGTACTCGCTCTTAGACTTGGGCTCTGGACCCAAACATGGTCTCCCGGGCCTTCTCGGCTCCATACCTGATTTTTCTCTCTCTCTCCCTATCTCTCTGCAAACAAGCAAAGCCTCTGACACAGCGAGGATTTAAAATGTCAACAATCTCTCAAACATAAAACAAATCAACTGCTTCCAAAATAACAACAGAGCAGCTAGTAGTTACGCAGTGCCCAGGTCAGCCCTACCCGATGGGTCGATGGGTCGCTGCCACCTTCCATTCCAGAAGGGCAGGACCACGAGCAGGGGAAGAAGCTGCACTCTGCCTGTGGTGCCACAGGACGCCCTGCACTCAGACTTCATGGGAAACATGAGTGCTCTTGGCACGGAGACACCTGGACCTCCTTTCTCTCCTTGGGATGCAGCTCTGCTCAGGCTGTGTTGGAACAAGCATCCCACTGAGGAGGAAGCTTATGACTTTATCTCACCCAGGATGGGGTGCGTTGGCACATAGGCAATCAATCACACTGGATTCCTCAAAGGGATTCTGTTGAAAACGGCTCTGCTCTCTATGGGTCTTATTATTCAGAGGGCTAGCGAAGCCATTTTTAGGCCTCAGTTTCCCCACTTAGGAGATGAATCTAGACTGCTCCAGGCAGTGCCAAGATCACAGGGGAGCATAGTTGTGTGGCTGCCCCCTGGTGTCCAGCCTGCCATGTCCAGTGTTCCTTCCTCCCTTGCTCACTCACCCACTCGCCCTTCATTTCTCCATCTGTGCTAAGCTCTGTTGATAGACAGGTTACCACAGGGCACTGAGTTGTGGCCAGGAAAGCCTACCCCATGCAGTGCAGAGTGGAGAGGGTGTTTCCACATGTGGTGAAGTGCCGGAAAGAGGACAGAGCAGTTCATGCGGGCCACTTGTGCCAACCTCCAGGTGTGCCAGGGCATCCTGTAGCACTCATCTGCCAGATTCTGGGCACCATTGCTATCTTCCACCCTGGTGAGGTGAAGAAGGCAGAGGTGACTGCTCACCTCACTCTGTGCTTCTGGTGTCCCCTTAGGAGCATCTTAGGAAGAAACACGTGTGCTTGACCTCTTCCTGTTGTCTAAGTGCTCTCCACAAGTGTACTACCAGTTACGCTCACCCATGCAGGGCATTCTTGGCTTTTGCAGGAATGTTTAGAGCAGCCAGAGACTGGGACCCTGGGCATGTCTTCCAGCATTGAATGGGAGACTAGTTCACTGCAGGGGGCGTAGCTCTGCATTTCAGGATGGGTAATTCTCTGTGGTAGGCTTGTCCTGAGCACAGTAGGATACTAGCAGCACCCCTGGCCTCCCCCCACTAGATGCCTGGAGCACCACCTCCAAGTTGTGACAACTCAAAATGTCTCCAGGTGTTGCAGAATCATCCCCAGTTGTGAACTACTGGATTAAGATTCACATGTGTTATGTCTGATTATGCATAACACATAATCCAAAGGAGGGGAAGAGAAAGGGAAGAAAAAGAAGGAGGAGGAAGAGGAGGAAGGGGAAAGGGATGAGGAAGATTAGGAGGAGAAAGAGGAAGAAGATGTGGAGGAGGATGAAAGAACAAATTGATTAGAAATCTCAAGCAGGTCCAGAAAGAGCACCTCCCTTGAAATTAGCAGGGCAGTGTGAAGAACTCCCAGACAGCCCTGGTGGGCACTGGAAGCAGAGGCAGATGCAAACCTGAAAAATTACTAACAAAGAACAGGAATGGTGACCACCTGTGGGCTGATCCCTCCATGCTGCTGGCTCTGAAGCTGCAAGAAGAACCTTGGAGAAAGGCTGATGAGGCACAGAAGAAGCCAGAACACATGTTTCCTGTCTAAGTTTCAAGGATGTTGGAGAGCTCTGTGGGACCTGGGAGGCCCTGCTGTGCTGAGAAGGTCTTAGCTGCCATTCTGTGTAGATCCTTGGGCCTCATGATGCTGACCAGACATTCCCTGGTGACTAGCCATGTTTGGGGTTCAGCGAGCACTGCTGTACAGATGCCAAATCATTTGGAAAACTCTTTCCTGAGAGTCTTCTTAAGCCTCTTGGGATTCAGCATGTCCAATTAATTCTAGTTGGCATCAAATTAGCATGCTTTACCTAACAATACTCTTTTTGCAAGTGGTCCTCATTGGTTTTCTTTGCCAAAACTCACAGTGGCCCCAAGAAATGGACTGGATCAACTGGCAGAGCAATCCACGCTGGAAAAAGTCCATTTTCGTGAGCACTGAGTTGGCGTGTGCTTTCCGGTAAATGCAGGCGTGGGAGGAACCGTGCTGATGGCTGCCTCGTCAGCTTCCATCCTCTCGCCCTCTCCATTTAACGCACATATATGAGAGGAAAACACATCTCCCCTCTCCTGTCCCCCTGCCTGACTCATGGACTTGAATCTGCTCACTGCTGGCTCAGCTGGAGCTGGGGGGCCCAAACCTTGGCCTCTCTTTGCATATTACAATGCAAAACAGATGGCCTAAGCTGATTGTGCTCTCTTATGTGAGATCTTCCCTTCCTTGAAAAGGGGGAAAGGGTCCTCTTTAGGTCATTAAAAAAAAAAAAAAAAAAAAAAAGTGGCTTAAAAACTGAGAACAGCCGCCCAGAGTGGATTGTTTAACAGAAACTTTTCCAAGGGCTTCCTGCCCAAGGATCGTCTGAGAACCAAGGTGACTGAGAGCCTTGCAGCCCAGCTGGGAGACGGAGGTGAATCCAGGAGGCATGAGCACCCCTACTTACAGACACATGTCCCCTGAACAGAATGGGGTCAGTGGAGGAGAAATGCCACCTTGAGGCCCAGGGCTCAGCTGTCACAGACCTCCCATGCAGTGCTACAGGCTAAGCCACTTGCTTGGGACCCTGCAGACCCAGTCCTGGTGTGGCCTCTCAACAGCCAGATGCTATGACTTTAGGCAGACCCATCACAGGGGGTCAGTAATAACAACTGCCAGGGGTGACTGGAATCAGAGGAAGTGTTTGTGAATCATTTAGCACAGGGCTGGGCTCTGATACTCCTTGGCAGAGCGATACACCAGCCATTGTGACTTTTACCCGTGTTCCCCAGCTCTGACACTTCTACCCTGGGCCCAGCTGTGGAAGGTGCAGTGACTTTCCCTGGGAAAAAATGGAACCAGCAGGAGAAATGCTGAGGACGGTTCAGAATCCAGGCGCCCTCTGCAGTCGAAAACTTGTTAAGACAGGCTGCAGAGAGGAAATCTTGACCAGACTGCAGACAGGCTCATCTGTGAGGCAATAGCACCCTCTCTGGTCAAAGAGCAGGATTTCCTCTAGAATTTTCTCTGAGTTTTCAGGGCACCTGCATCCAAAGAGTAAAGGGTCAATTGGACAGGGCTCATCCAGGGAGGTCAAAGCAAACTCAGTTTCCCCTTGGGTTTGTGGGTCACTGCATTTGGCTCCTCTGAATGGCCCCAGCTGCCATTCCTTCTGAATTTTGGTTGATATGGACAGTGGGGACCAAAGTAGCAGGTGAGCAGGGATCCCACAGCTCACCCTATCCTCTAGGCTTGGTGCATGTGGACCCCCTTGCCCAGCTGCACGCCCAGCTCTCTCTGAACCAGGACTGCCCTAGTGTCATCTGTCTTTTCTTTTGCAATCATGTGGGCTCTGACTGGACTCCAGTGGCCTTCTCCCTGCTATATGAAAACTTGGTGTTCTACTTGGAAAACTCCATCAAGCCAAGTTCTCTTAGCTTCTGGACAACATCTGAGGAGGAGAGAAGTGGGTTATTCCACCCTGGAGCACCCCGGAGCAGCAGAGCCTCTGGGACCCAAGTGCCTGCTGAGAAGGTGGCAGAGTGGTTTGAGTGTGGACTTTGGTGGGTTGTGGCCTCTGCTCAGACACCAGCTCTCTGGTTCTGGGCAGGCCATGTCACCTCACTTTAACCCAGGGTTTCACCCCTTGTGAGGCCACTGTGGGTGTCACTTAGAGCAATCTTCAGGCTGTGCCTGACAACAGCAAGCTCACCATCAGGTCTGCTCCCATGATACGTCCTTCACACCATGAGTGGCGGAATGGCCCCACCCTGGAATGCATCCCTTGTGTGCTGCAAGCCTTACTCATGTGGCCATGGCATCCTTGGGGGCCATCCCATCCAGCTGGGGTTCCTCCACTGCAGAGCAAGGCTCTCACCTGTGCCCCTGCAAGGGCCCATATCCTGCTCCCCACAGCCACTTCTCTGTCCCCATGGAAGCTTGGAGGATATGTTGAGGAGCAGGAACACCCTGCAGTCTTCCTGCTGCTCCCAGGAGCCAGGTGATATTCTTGCTTCTGCACAGCCTGTTCCCCATGTGATGGAGAGCACCTGCTGAATTCCCGGCAAGTGGGTAACATTCCAGGGCAGAGCCCTAATGGAGTCTATTTAGTAGCATTACCTGAAGTTTCAAATGAAATGATGGTGATTTGGTGTTTTCTAGACCACCCAGGCTTGCAAGAGATGTGTGATAACACCCAGGGGTCTCTGATCGCAGCTGGCACCCTTGCTCAGCACATCCAGGCTGTCTGAAACTTGCAGATGCCCCAAACAGCCCTGGGGCCTCTGTTAATGTTGCATTCCTCTCACACTTTGGAAAACTGAGGTCTGGAGGGTGGATGATCTCTGAAGACCCACAGTGGGAAAGTGCCTTGAGAGAAGAGCACCAAAACTAGGAGCAGGTGGCTCTTGAGAGCTCAGAGAGAAAACACAAAGAGCCAGGTCAGAGCTCTGGCCTCCTCCATCACCTGGGCCCCATCAAGGCCCTGGCCTTGGGGTCCCGGTGTTGGGTAGGACTCTTGAGCTGAGGTGCAGGGCAGGAGGGGCTCAGGTGCCAGTGTGGACCCTCAACAGGCCCTGGGGCCCTGCCCCAGATGGAGCAGAAGAGTGAGGATGTGTCTGTGACAGAGCCAAATGAGGCAGTGACTGATGGCCCTGCCAGGCCCTGGGGACACAGGGCAGGAGTGGCTTGCAGACGTTCCCTGATTACAAGGAAATCAAGGCAGGCAGAAGTCCTTGGCCCCCGGCTCTCACCCACACAGGAGGGTTGAGCCCAGCCTCTGTATTAGCACTCACTCCTGAGCAGGCGGGGGACAAGAGAAGAGGGACAGTCTTGCCAAGAGCAGGGAGCCGCGAAGAGGCCACACATCTGCTTCCAATTAACGACACAGCAGCATTCTATTATGGTTTTTTTTTTTTTTAACTCAATGAAAAAACTCTTTTTTCTTAAATGAAATTAAGAGTTTTAAAAGCCACCATATGTTGACTGGTTAAATCCCTTGGCAGCAGTTCATATCATCCAAGTTCTAGGGACAAGTCCCCAAAGTGCCTGGCATCGATTCTGACTGGCCTGGTCTGGATGGACCCAGAGTTGTGCTTTATCTGGAAGCAGAGAGGGGTTCCTCAAAGGAACATTGAGGGGCCATTCCCAAAGGGGCACCTAGGCCCAGTGGCAGCCCCCGCTATCACCAGGCCAGGAACTCTCTCACTTGGCAGCACCTTGGAATCAGGGGAGGGTTTGAGACTCTGCCTATGTCCGGGCCCTTTTGGTTCTCTTAGCCCCTGATTGGCCTGGGAACCTGGATTTAAAACCCTCCCCAGGTGACTTCAATGAACAGTCAAGGAGGAGAATGATTGATTGCGTAGCCTCACCAAGTGTGGTCGGGAGGGTACAGTGCTTTAAAATTCAGCTTTTATGCTGGTAACAGTTAATAGCAATTATTACTATTATTTTGGTGAACAAATTGGGGCTTAGAAAAGTCAACAGGTAGGGCCAGACTGGGCTGAACACCTGGCTTCTAGGATTCCAAAGCCCTTGCCAAGATGGAATCTGTTTTAACTTAGCCAAAGTGAGAACATTAGTGTTATTTCTATTCTAGCCCATAATCAGCTCTCACTTTCTGGTTTTGTTTTTGAAGCAAGAGGGCAGTTTCTGGGACTCAAATGAGGTTGCCAAACACCCAGTATAGCAGTCCAGCTGCACCAGAGTCAGATATGAAATATGATATATATATATTACAGTCAGATAGGAAGCTCTCTTCTTCCCTTAGAGCAGAGGGCAGGGGCCTTCCCAGGACGCTCTGGAAGTATCCTTCTGGAGAGACTGGGTGGCCATCTGTGAGGGCATTACTCTCTCAGTGGTCTTCTGGACCAGGACAGGACCTGAGGGAAGAAGCTGAGACTTTGCAACAGGTGGCTGAGGCCACCTGCATGTTTTGCATGGTGAGCAACCTTGAGCAGGGTGACGGGGAACAGGAAGGGGACTTCTCGGGAGACAACCCAGGTGCAGCATCAGTGCTGTGGGGCAGTAATAAGCATCTCCTTATCCATCACTTTCAGCATCTTCCCTTGACACCTGTCTATACCAATGGTGAGCCACCTCTTAATTCCCCGGGATTTGCCACACAGATTGCCTTCCTTCCCCAGTAGCTGAGTTAGCTCGTGGGCTTGTGTTTCTTGCAGATTCCAAGGTGCTACTGATCTGCTGGCCCAGGGAGACACCAGGAGAACCAGTTTCTGTTGATGCTCTCAACAGTTCAGTGAATGGAGAGGAAGAAACTGAAGAGGGGCATCTTGATTGAGGCCAGGCAACTAGAACCCAGTGGAGGAAACATCAGAAGCTGAACTTGCTGGCCCAAAACCCTAGCCAAGAGCACTCTTCTTACTTTTAGGGTGGCCTTCAAGTAGGGTTCTTTAGGGGATGCAGGCTCAAAACTGGGAAGCTTGCCTCAGCCACTGGATTCTGCATCCCTGCAGTGACACCCATAGAGTGGTGGGAGGCCCTTAAGCGCCCCCATGACTTCACTGTAAGGGCCTCATCTGAGATCCTGGGCTTCAGGGGAATCAGTGACCTCAGCAGCAAAGCTGGGGCCAGGCTGTGGAGGAGGAGAGCTGCTGACACCCCTACTGCATATAGTGGGGTCCCAGAAGGGGCCCTGGCTGGTGGAGAAAAGGATGACTGGCCCCACTGGCAAAATGGAAGAGACGTCACAACTGGGGTTGGCTGGTAAAATCCAGAATGCCCAGTAAATGTGAATTTCAGATGAACAGCAAATACTTTATAAAGAATGCCCCCAATACTACATAGGAACATACAACTACTACTGCTACTAGTACTACCACTAATAATAATAATAATAATAATAATAATAATAATGGATACATTGTTGATCAGAAAGTCACATTCAGATGGGTGTCTTGTATTTTTATTTGCTAAATGTGGCAACCCTATGCAGGATCCCACTCAGAAAAGGGGCTCCAGCTCCAGTGTGACTTTTCAGGGTAGGGGTCCTGGCCCCCAGCTGGCAAGAAGCGCCATGCACACCTGGAGACAGCTGGGGGACAATTTCCTGGATGCAGACCATCCATGTGGTCAAGGTGGTGAGCAGTGCTGTGAGCTGGGGGGGCCTGGACCAGGCAGGGCGAGCACCGGGTGCTCAGAGGCCCCTCTGCTGAGTGCTCTGGTGCTTCACTTTGGGGGCCTCACGTGGGCTTCTTCCCATCATTCTTGGGGGAGTGCAGCCTTGGGTGGATATGGGGAAATAGACCTTGGCAGGGCCTGGGCTGAGAGCCCCCCACCCCCAGCTGGGACAGCAGTTGGTTCAGAGGTCCAGACCAGGGCCATGGTGCGGGGACCCCGCTGGCGATGCCAGTAATGGCTGCTGGCTACTGGGGAGGACATGCTGCCTCCACGCCCGGCGTGAGTCTTGTCTAGAGCTGCACCCCCAGCTGCACCCATGACATGGCCCAGCTTCTCCCAGGGAGGTTCTGCTTCTGCTCTCAGAGTTTTGTGTTTTATTTTTTTTTATATTTTAATTTACTGTTTTATGGTTTTCTTGTAACATGGTAGAACCTGTGTTCCTTTTCTGTTGCTACCGTTGTGAAAGCCTTCACCCGATCAGTGAACTAATCCCCTCTGTTTCTTTTAGACACGTGTTAATATAGGCTTTATTTTATTCTTTAAAAACTTCGTTATGATTATTTTTTGTTGTTTTTGCAGGCCTCCGACATGCTAGGCAAACATTTTCTCACTGAGCCCCACCCGGCTCAGGAATATCAGCTTTTTTTGTTAGGATCTACGATCAATTTGGAATGAATTTCTGTATACATGTGTGGTAAGGATCAAGTTTTTTCTTTTTCTTCTATCTTTCTTTCTTTTTCCTCTTTATGTGAATATTTAGTTTTTCCAGCTCCAACTTGTGGAAAATATTCCCATGAAATTTTTTTCCCACAGGAGAGAAAACATCCTGTGGAATTCCCTTAGCTCCTTATGGAGAGTCTGTTGGCCATACCTGTGGGGTCTGTTTCAAAGCTCATCATTCTGTCCCCTTGATCCATTTCTCAGTCCCAACGCAACGCCTCCTTGTCTTGGCTCTGCTCTAGGGTGTTGTGAAGTCAGGCTTTGAGTCCACTCAATCTACTCTTCTGTTTCATGCTGTCCTGCTGTTCCAGGCCTTTTATATACCCACCTAAATGTTAGATGTAGCTTGTTACATTCACCAAAAGGGCTGCTGAGATTTGGATTGAGGCTGCTTTGAATCTGTGAACAAGCAGACAGACAGTTTTCCAGTTCATGACAGAGTTGTATCTATTTTTTGAAGTCTTTTTAAATTTATCCGAGTGAGGCTTTTTTAGTACTCAACACACTGATCTTGAATCCATTTTGTAAAATTGATCACCAAATATTTCATGCCTTTTGATGGTGCTAAAAATATTTTTAAATTCCTTTTTCTAATTATTTGCTTGTATATAAAATAAAATGGTTCTGTATATTCAAAACAATATCAACGGAAATCCCAGCAAACTTTTTTTTTGGTTAAAAATTACCATTTGTGAGAAATTCATCTTTTAGTTACTATGTCTAATATAGAGCTTTAGAAAAACAGAACTGAGCCGAGCACAGTAGCACACGCCTGTAATCCCGAATCGGGAGGCTAAAACAGGAGGATTTTGAGTGCAACCCAGGTTCAGCAACTTAGTGAAGCTCTAAGCAACTCGGTGAGACCCTGTATCTAATAAAATATATAAAAAAGAGCTGGGGATGTGGCTCAGTAGTTTGGTGCCCCAGGTTCAATCCCTGGTGTCAAACAAACAAACACAAAACAAAACTATTTGATTTCTTGGGATTTTTGCAATATGTACAAATCATGAGATCTTGGCAGTATGGTTTTTAACTATGCTTTCAAATTTCTAGTTGAGATAGAGCTATTGAGTTCCTTTAAACCAATTTTGGTACTCTTTGTCTTTCAAGGGATTTGTTTATATAATCTGACTTGTCAATCTTGTTGGCAAAAGGTTGTTATTATCCTCAGTGCCCCCTGCCTCGGCAGGGCCACCTCTCTTCTCATTTCTGAAGTTAGTCATTTGCTAGTCTCCTTTTCTTGACTGGTCTAGCTAAAAGTTGACCAGCTTTAATGAAGTTTTCAAAAAATTAGTGTCTTTGTTCTGTTGATTTTCCTTTATTCTTTTTGGTCTTTTTTTTTTTTTTTTTCAATTCTGTTCTGGCTATTTCATCTATTCACTTTGGGTTTAATTTATCTTTTTATTGTGCTAAAGGGTGCACAATATAAGATTTACCATGCTAACCATGTGTAAGTAGAGTTCAGTGGCACAGAGTACATTACTGTGTGATTATTACTACCATCTGTCTCCAGAATGCTGTCATCTTCCCCAACTGAGGCATTAGAGAGCGACTCCCCATTCCCTCCAGGCCCCAGCTGCTGACAGCCGTTTTCCTACTCTCTTGACTCTGTGAGTTTGACCCCCTTAGGGGCTTTAAGTAGGTGGAACAGCACAGCATTTGTCGCTTTGTGACTGGCTTGCTTCATTAAGCATAACATCTCCCAGGTTCTCGCGGGTCCTACAGTGTGTTGGAATCTTCTCCCTCTCTAAGGCTCAATAGCATACTGAGGTGTAGCTGCATGGTATTTGGCTCACCCTCCCTCCATCATGAACACCTGGGCTGCTTCCAGTTAGGGGCTGCAGTAAAAGCCCTGCTGTGGGCCTGGGTGTGCAAACATCTGCTCAAGTTCTTGCTTTCACCTCTTTGAAAGATGAAATCGCTTGACGTGGAATCGCTGGACTATGTGCCATTCTCTGAAATTCCTAGGACTCACCATGCTTCCCACAATAGCTACACCAACAGTGCCCATAGGGTCCGCTTGCTCCATGTCCGCCACAAGTGATTTTCCGTCTCACTGTTGTTGTGTTTCAATAGCCATCCTGATGGGTGTGAAGTGATATTGTGGTGGTTGAATTTAATTTTAGTGTTTATGGCCTCTTAGGAACAGAACCCTAGGACAGTGTTTTTCACCAGTGGACTCTGCCACCTTTATTGAGGTTCAGCTTCACTGAAGAGCTGGAAAAACAATCTTTGTATTAAAACCAATGTTTGGATCATTTAGCAGTTACAAGTCTCAACTTTATTTTAAGTGAACACAAAGCCATTTAGAAAAAAACTGGCTAGGCATGGTGGTATACACCTGTAATGCCAGCAGCTCTGGAGGCTGAGGCAGGAGGATTATGAGTTCAAAGCCAACCTCAGCAACTTAGCAAGGCCCTAAGTAATTTAGTGAGACCTTGACCCTAAACAAAATATAGCAGGGGCTGGGGATATGGCTCAGTAGTTTAGTGCCCCTGGGTTAAATGCTCAGTACCAAGAGAAAGAAAAACTGTTAAGTCAAACCACATTGGTCTCCCTCCTGGGGCATTGCACAAGAGATGATGGTAGTGACTTATCAGAGCTGAAGGTTCAATTTCCAGGAATTTTGTAAGCTGTTTGTTAGCCATAGCTATTAGGAAAAATGAAAAATGTCAAATTAATAATTAAATCATATTAAAAATCCAAAGTAAATAATGAAAGTCCTTACTTCCCAGTATTTAACTATATGTTCCTACGATCCTTGGTGTCCACGGTGTCTGTACAGTGGGTTCCTGGGAAATGAGAGGTTACCCTCCTTCACTACTGTCAGGAATGTCACACTGGTGGCTAGAAATTGGCCACCTGGGAATATTTTCGGGACAGAACACAGTCCTGGCTATACTGTTGGGTTGGTTATCTAGACCAATGGAACTGTTGGGAAAACATTCCTCCTGCAGATGAACCCTAATTCGTGTCATGTTTGTTGCTGTTATATTGTGAATAGCACAAGAAAAAAAATTGAGGAAATGTTCTTCCAGGATTCAAAAACTATCATTTAATTCAGCAAGGAAGTCACTCACGTCATTGTCAAGGGAGCGAAGTTTTGACATGTCTTTGTTATTTTACTTTCCTTTTATTAGTTGACATAAATGAAAATATCAACCAACATTTAGGCTGGAACTATAATTGTTTGTCAATGGTGGGAGCCCAATTCTTTGCTGAATTGAATATCAATCAAGCATTCATTCAGAGCCTGATAATGTGATTCTATTGTTGGTGATAGAACTCTAAAAGCTGATAATGGATTTTGCAAGAAATAGTGAGTAATACTGAAATTAAAGAGGGTGGAACCTGAAGCAGGGGGTTGTAGACTTATCCCTTGCAGGTTGGGTGCCACACATCCCTTTGGTCAGCTCAGTGTAGAGCGCACTTAAAGGCACGATCACATACATGTGCATTTGTTTTTACTTTCTGGGTCACATGCTGCTCTCTTCACCTGCACTGTGCGGCTCTGCCTGCACTGGCACCCCCAAGCAGAAAGGACCTCTTTTGACTCCAGGAAGGGGTAAGAGAAAACACAGAGTAGTAAAGCCTGACATTAAAACTCAGGGAAACTAATGTTCAAGGGATGGCCAGAGGGCATGCGAGAGCTCCAGTTGGAAAACACCAGTTTAAGACTCTAAAACTTGCAAGGGGTTTTTGTTATGAATTAACACCACAGTAGAGAGGCTTTCTAAAACTTTTACAAATATTACCATAGAGAAGGAACCTACAAGTTAAATTTCCTATGACACCTTCCCTCCATAGAAGCCTACCCACCTCCCCCACCAACAGGGGGCCAAGTGGCTGGTGTGGGGAACACTGATGCCCACACTCTCTGTGGCCACCAAGTCACTGTGCATATTCAGGAAGACAAGCGGGGGGCTGCTTTCCAGTTCAACGCTGTGTGGTCGTCCTACCACTCTGGCACCAGCCTCCCCTGCCCTGGGGAGGCATGTGGCCTTTCTCAGCCCTTGGAAAGACACATCTATCTGGGTAGATTGGCCTGCTCTCCCAGAAGACCCTGGGTCCAGGCTGACCAGCTTGTCCCAGTCTGCCAGGGCCCTTCCTGGTTTCGATGCTGAATGCCTTGAGCTGCTGTGGATTTGTTTCTCACTGCTGCTGTAACAAATTGTAAATTTCCTAGCTAAAAGCAACACAAGTTTATGGTAGCTCTGGAAGTCAGGAGCTTTAATGTGAGTCTCGCTGGGCTGAAACCATGGTGCCAGCCAGGCCACATCCCTTCGCATACCTCCTGAGTGCTTTGGAGGAAAGCTTGATTCTTTGACTTTCTAGTCTTCAAACCACCTGTGTTCCCTGGACTCTGGCCCCTCCATCCACACCTCTCTGTCTTCAAAGCCATTGCTCACCTCTCCCAGTCTCTTTCTCTGACCTGATGTCCCAGACTTCCTCTCTCAGGGATCCTTGTGAGAACAACAGAATAATTCAGCAAAACCTCCTGCCCAAGACCGTCATCTCAGCCCCTTGCACATAGTGCCGGCCACTACACTGAGCATCAGGTATCAGGTCCTGGTGTAGGAACATCCTGGGGAGATTCATCCAGCCAACAGCCCCAAGAAGCCGCTGGGCCCCAAGCATGGCCAATTGGGCCCGTCTCCCCTTCTTGCTACAGCTCCATCAGAGCCAGCCTTTCCTGCAAGCAGGACCAGTTGACAATCTGGGGGAGGGGATGATTTACACCCAAACTGGGATGGTGCTTCTGTGTTTTCACCCCAGACGTGACCATGATGATTCATCTCAGCCAGCAGCATGACCTTGTGAAAATTAATTAACCTTTCTGGGCCACAATGGGCTCCATCAAATGAGAGTAATAAACCTTCACCTTGGGCATGGGTTGGAGTGGGAGAGAGTGCAGGAGGCCCCTCCCAAGGCCCACGCAAGCCTCTGCACTGATTTAATCAAATTCCATCATCATGAGTTAATTCACATACTACTTTCAATTCAAAGATGGATCCTTGGCCTTGCAATGGCTCGACACTGAGAGCAGCAGGACCAGTACAATGGTTTGGAGAGAAAGGAGCTGCCCAGGACTACAGCTGAGAACCAGAGTGGGCAATGGGTCAGGCAGGGCTGGTTCACAGGACATTGTCCCCATTCCCGTGCTGCACATTCAGCCCTGAGCCTGCCTGCTCTGAGCAGCTCACTAACTAAAGATGAAAGTCTGTGCTGGGATTACATAAAGGCACAGAGCAGACCACAGCACCTTTTCATTAAGATTATGGATATGAAAAAATATGTTCATGTTAAAATTATCATTGATATTATAAATATAAATATTAAGTATGCATCTCTAATAAAACATTCAACCTCAAGGTCATCCTGCTAAGTGAGAAATTGTAAAGAAATCAAAAGGAGACAGAAGCAAGGTGCAGAGGCAAAATGGCTGTTGCTCCAAGCTGCTGACTTTATTTATATCAATGGCACCATTGGTGGTGCCATAGGTCACTGGCACCATTAGTACATATTGCTCATTGTGTCACTATTCAGGTAATAGAGTTAGCAACATTATGCAGCTTATTCCTCAGTAACAAACTATAGTTGCAATATGCAACAATGTTAGGAGCTTTGTGTAGCTCTCAAGAAAGTCCATTGTTTACCCCATCACCCCCTCCTCCCATTATGAATCAGCATCCTCTTATCAGAGAGAACAGTCCACCTTTGGTTTTTTGGAATTGGCTCACTTCACTTAGCATGATATTCTCCAACTCCATCCATTTACCTGCAAATGCCATGATTTTATTCTCTTTTAATGCTGAGTAATATTCCATTGTGTATATATACCACAGTTTCTTTATCCATTCATCTATTGAAGGGCATCTAGCTTGGTTCCACAGTTTAGATATTGTGAATTGAGCTGCTATAAACATTGATGTGACCATGTTACTATAGTATGCTGATGTTAAGTCCTTTGGGTATAGACTGAGGAGTGAGATAGGGAGGGAGGGATCGGGAGCGGGCAGGGGGGCAGGAAAGATGGTGGAATGAGATGGACATCATTACCCTCGGTACAGGTTTGACTGCACATATGGTGTGACACTACATCATGTACAACCAGAGAAATGAAAAGTTATGCTGCAATTGTGTACAATGAATCAAAATGCATTCTGCTCTCATATATATCTAATTATAATAAAAGAATAAATAAATAAAGTCCATTGTTTAAAGTTACTGTTATGTGGACAGGTTCAGGAGCAGCAGAGCTGGGGAAACATTGTGGTTGTGTAGCAAGAGAGTTCCTTTATTTCCAGAAGCTGAATGTCTGAGTTCAAGGTCAAGGCTGATAAGACTCTAACATAGATCCTCCTCATGGAAGGCATCACCACAGCAGCTAAACATCCTGAACCTTTGCACAGAAACTTTCCCAGGCACAGCCATGAAGTCATCAGAGATCACAATCTCAGACACTGCTCTCCCATTCTGTCACTGCTCTCCACAACCAAGGAAAACTTGCTGTCTTGTACATTTCTACAGTCAGAACCCTTACAAGAAATGCCAGTCACAAGAAGACAAAGGCTGTGTTACTCCACTCATATGAGGTCCCGAGAGTTGTCAATTAATAGAGACAGACAGTGAGGCCTGGTCCCTGGGCTGCAAGGGTGAGGGGACCCAGCACTTAATGGGTGCAGAGTTTCAGTTTCACAAGGTGAGAACATTCTGGAGATGGATGGTGTGATGGTGGCAGGACATTGTGAATGTGGTTAATGCCACTGGACTAGATGCACACCTTAAATTGTTTCAGGTGGAATATTTCATGATGTGAACTTTACCAGAATTAAAAAAATAATAAAAGAGATGTGTAGTCTATGTGTGAAAATGCCCATGACTTTGTAAAACCCAAACCAAAGCATCCGAAGTGTAGGCAGTGCTGGTGGCCCTGGAGGAGTGGACTCAGGCTTCCTGCTGAGACCCTGCCAGCATGGACAGCAGGCCTACTCTGGGGGCTCGGAGGCTTGTTGCTCAGGGGACACCTGGGCTTGCACATCCCCTCAAAAGATGCCTTTATGCCCTACTCCAGTACTGTACATGTGACCTTACATGTAGTTGAGATGAGGAGATCACATGTAGTTGAGATGAGGAGGTCACACTGGGTTAGGGTGGCCCCCAATCAAACATGCCTGGTGTCCTTAAAAAAGAAAAGGAGGCCAGGGAAGAAGTTCTGTTGGTGGCAGAGCACGGAGTGGGAGTCCAGAGACATCAGGGATTGCTGGCAACCTGCAAATGCTGAGAGAAGAACAGGAACGGAGTCCATGGGTCTCAGAAGAAGCTCAGCTCTGGTGGCACTTTGAAGGGACCTCTAACCTCCAGCTTGTGAGTGGATAAACTTTTGCAGTCCTTTTTCATCTGGTTTGTGGTACCTTGGACAGGGATAAAGATAACCTGGGGCCCAAGCTCAGGTCCTAGGCAGGCATCAGGGCAATTTGAAGCTCCCTCTCTCCATCCCAGATTCCCGCACTGCCCTGGCTCATAAGTGCTACCTGGAGGAAAAGGGGATCCTTTCTTGGATTCTCTGATCAACTGCACTAGTTTTCCTAGGACTGGAGTTTCCTGGGACAAGGGAGTTTGGGACTGTTATGGTTTGGATGTGAGGTGTCCCCCAAAAGCTCACATATGATACAATGCAAGAAAATTCAGAGGATAAATGATTGGGTTATAGCCTTAGCCTAACTAGTTAATCCCATCAGAGTTTAACTGAAGTGGTAGGGTCTGGCTGGAGGAGGTGGGAATTGGGGCGTGACTTTGGGTGTATATTTGTATCTGGAGATTGGAGTTTCTAATGTGAGCTGATTCCCTCTGCCACACTCTTCCACCATGATGTCTTGCCTCACCTTGAACCTCGAGGAATGGAGCCAGCCACTTATGGACTGAGACCTCTGAAACTGAGGCCTAAATAAAACTTCTGCTCCTTTAAAATTGTTCTGGTCAGATCTTTTAGTCACAGCAGGAATAAAAGAACAGGGGCTAAGATTGTGGTGGGCTTGGGAAAACCAGAAGTTGATGACCCTGCCACCCTTCCATGCTGCAGCCCCTGGAATGCCCCACATGTTGTGGGCAGGGGCCATGGCCCTGGGTTGCCCAGGACTTCCCCAGTCTTAGCTTGTCAGTCTGTCCCAGGTTGCACTCAGTCCTGAGCCACCTAGAAGAAGGTCTCCCATTGCAAGCCCTGGGACGCAGGTGATCCCTCTCACTACAGTAGGCTGCCCTCAGGACCCAGGCCAAGCCTTGGCTGCAATGGCAAATACCCAGGAAGATTTTGGAAACAGTGTGCTTTGGCCCCACATCCAGGGAGCCGTATTTCTTAACTTGGCGTGGGGGGGAGCCTGGCTACTTCTTCTTCTTTTAAAAAAAACTACCATTCTCCACAATCATCATAGAGAATCAATCTTTGTAGACTGAAATGTGAGAAAGAGTACTGCTGTGGCACCTCTACTGCCCCTTCGACAGATGTTATCAGAGGCCTCAGATGCCCAGGCTCACGGTCTTTCTGTGTCCAGGAAGCCGTGGGTAAGATTGGGCTTGACCCCTCCTGGACATGTAGTACCTTTTACCACTCTGTCCTGTCTCCTGACAGGAGGTGCTGGGGATTGAGCCCAGAGGCACTCTACCACCAAGCCAACCCCCAGCCCTTTTTACTTTTTATTTTGAGACAGCATATGTCCAGGCTGGCCTTGAACTTGCAATCTTCCTGCCTCAGTCTTCTATCAATGGGATTATGTGCCACATGCCTGGCCATGAGCCTCAGTTCTAACAAGGACAGATCCAAACTAGGCAGACCAGTCTCCACACTGTTGGGCAGGGTGCATCCTGGAGCACTTATTCTTCTGCCCAGGGGACATGGAGGGGACCCTAAAGAGAGTGTGAAACAGGGATAACCTGACTTGGGCCTAGTGGAACACGGAGAAGTTCCTGCCTCCTCTAAGGCACATGCACTTGGACACGTGCTGAAGGCATGAAAGCCAGCATAGTGGGTGTGTCTTTTAATTAAAAAACACCGTTTTAAAAATTTTGACACAAGCTATTTCCATGTTGGAACATGACGATTCAAATCTCATATAAGTTTTTAAAAATGAAACAGAAAACAACATGTATTTCAATGCTAGAAAAAAGACTAGCCCAGCTCCATCGTCCTTCCCCAGGAGGGAAACTTGGGCGTGCTTGCTCAGCGGCAGATGCTTGGGAGCACTCCGGTCCTGCCTAGGAAACAGCACTATCCAATGGGGCACCTTCCGGGAGGTCACTAACCACACATACGTGTCCACTCAGCCAGTGTTCACATGCCATTTGTCACGGAAAAAAGTGAGTCTGAAGGATGAAACTGAAGCGCATGGCTGGGCTGCTTGACTGCTGCGGAGACCAAGTGCCTTCTTGGGGCACTTTCCTGAGGCCCAGGAAGGGCAGACAAGTGCTCAGGAGGGTGGGGTCTTCCGTGGGCTCCTGCTGTGGCAGTTCTCAGGTCTCCTTGGCTCTACCCACATGCAGCCTTCATTATCCTTTCAGTACCTCTGAAGCTGCACCCAACCTCCTCTAAGGGGACAGACTCACTCATGTGCAAGAGCAGCTCAGAGTGGCCTCAGGAGAGGCCCATGAGCTGGGCCTGGGAGTCACGAACTGGCCAGGTCCATGCACAGTATGGTCAGTCTGTGGGCTACAACCACCAAGCTCAGTTTTGCCTTCGTGCCACGGGCACAGCATGATGCATCTACTAGGGACACCTTCAGCACTGTAACCATGAGATCCTTCCAGGTCTGCCCAAGGTTCTCGTTCAGAGGTCGGTAGGCCATGGGGAAAGGATTGCACGTGTTTCAGGCTTTGTGGCCACTGGTCACCTATGTTACATAGTCTTCTTTGGTTTTTTTGTTTTGTTCTGTTTGGTTGTTGGTTTTTGTTTTATAACCATTTAAAAAACCTTCTGACCATTCTCAACTGAAGGCTAAGGTGCTCCTTTGACCCCCACCCGACCATAGTTGGTTACATTTCACAGTTTATTTCTATTGCTAGAAATATTCAAATTGACCTACCTTCGCTACTGTTGAAAGATGCTGGAATTAGCAGACTTAGCTGCTGTGAGCAGCTGTGAGCAGTGCTGAGCCGCATTCTGGGACGCTCCCAGGGGTGGAGCTGCTAATCTGAGGGCCATGGGTCTTCACCTTTTGTGGGGAAGGCCCCCTCAGAGTTCTGGTTGCTCCACATTCTCAACGATGCCTGGCCTTGTGAAATTTTCAACTGCAACATTCTTTGTAGGTGAGTAAAGTTTCTCTGATTTTGTTTTTAATTCGTATTTTCTTGCTTACTAATAAGGATAAGCACATTTATCTATGTTTATGGCTGTTTGGATATTGTCTTCTGTGAGTAACCTGTTCAAGTACCTAGCAATGTCCCCTACCATTTTTTTCTGGTTGTCTATAGTTTTTTAAACTGGTGATGTGTAGTGATTGTTATGTGTTTGGTATCCTTATTGCTGACATGGTACAAGTCTTCTCCCTCTCTAAGGCTTGACATCTCCCCCTCTGGATGGTGCCTTTTAAGGATCAGCAGTGCCTGATTCATGAAGACAGAGGTTATCAATCATGAACTTCTTTGCTTACTGCTGTCTATCCTAACGTTTGAATTGGTTTCCAGCTTCAGGGTCAGGGGAAGGGCCTATATCATCTTTTAGGAACTTTGTTCTGCCTTATTGAACCCATCTCTTGGTGCACTTGTTTTTACTGGAATTGACCTTTTGTCAATGGTGTGAATTAGTGTGGAGAGACTTTTCTCTTTTCTGGGTCTGGCTCCTATCTCAGAAGGTGGAGGAGACCCACAGGAGGGGTGGTGGACTCCACCCTCCCACAGCCCCACAGGCCACTAGTATGGGTGTCATTTCCCACCACAGCTGACATGATGGTTATCCAGGCAGCCTCCCAAAATATTTGATGTGGGGAGTCACACTTCTCCTTTGGTGGTAGATAGCCCCTGAGATTGTGGCCTCTTGTGTGAACCTGGGTAAACCGGAAGATTGTCAGTGTTTCTGAGTCCATCTGAAAGCTGAGCTTATAAGGCCACCAAGTGAAATGGATTCCCCTTTAAAGAGAGGAGCACACACCAACTGTCACCTTTCTCTAAGATGGGAGGAAAAGATGAGCACTGTAAAATGGTGGGGGGTGGGGAGAGAAAAGCTGGAACAATTCTCTTTTCATATTTTTACCTGTGCATTATAATTGTACATTAAGGTTGGAATTTGTTCTTGTACATTTGTACATGCCTACAATAAACAATATAATTTAACTGGTATCACCCCTAGCATTTTTCCTTTCCCTTTCTTCCTCTCTCCTTTCCTCTGTTCTGCTGACCTCTCTTTGATTTTCATGTGACCCCCCAACCTTTCTTGTCCTTTTTTCCTCTCTGGCTTCCACATATGAGAGAAAACAGGACCACTGACCTTCTGATTTTGACTTATTTTACTCTTAATTGTCTCTGGTTCCGTCCATTTTTCTGCAAATGACATAATTTCATTCTTCTCGTTGGCTGAGTAAAATTCCATTGTGTATATATAGCACATTTTATCCGTTAATAATTTAGTTCTTGTGAATTGTGCTGCTATAAATATGGGTATGCCTGTATCACTGTAGTAAGATGACTTTTATTATTTAGTATAAAAACTGAGGAGTGGTGTAGCTGGGTCACATGGTGGTTCCATGCCTTGTCTTGGAACCTCCATAATTTCCACAGCAGTTTTACTAATTTACAGTCCCACCAACAGTGTAAACATGTCCCTTTTTCTCCACATCCTTTCCAGCATTTATTATTGTTTATATCTTGATAACTGCCATTCTCACTGGTGTGAGATGAAATCTTAGTGTAGTTTGATTTGCATTTCCCTAATTTCAAGAGGTGTTGAGACATTTTCATATATTTGTTGTCATTTTTATTTCTTCTTTTGAGAAATGTCTGTTTAGTTGTCCATTTATTAATTGGATTTTTTTCTTTTTTGGTGTTAAGTTTTTGAACTCCATATATATATTTCAGATATTAATCCTGTATCAGAAAGGTAGCTAGCAAAGACTTTCTCCCATTCTGAATTTCTCTCTTCTCATTGCTAATTGTTTTATTTGCTGTGCAGAAGCTTTTTAATTTTATGGCATCAATTTATTAATTCTTGATATTATTTCCTGAGCTTTAGGGGTTCTACTGAGAAAGTTGCTGCCTGTGCCTATATGCTGTAATGTTGACTGCATGTTTTCCTTTACATGGTTTCTAGTCTAATTTCAAGATCTTTGATCCATTTTGAGTTGATTTTTCTGTAGGGTGAGAGATAAGAGTCTAATTTTATTCTTCTACATATGAATAACCAGTTTTCCCAGCACCATTTGTTTAAAAGGACATATTTTCTCTAGTGTATGTTTTTGAAGCTGTAAGAATTCTTAAGGGCTGACATAGACTAGCAGAACAGCCCAGGACACAGGGCTCCACACTCTCAGGACACCACTGGATGTACAAAAGAAAGACCAGGGAAGGGCAGGAAAACAACGCCAGCCCACAGGCGCAGGACAAGGTCCAGTGAGGGTTCCCAAACTGAAGCACAAAGAGGAAGCAAATAAAGAAAAAATGAAACAATAGTACAGAGCACCCAGAACTGCAGGATAATCTCACATGACCTGAAACTCCTGTGAGAGTAGTTCTAAAATGAAAAGAGACAGGGAACGAGGCAGGAGACATACTTGGAAAATCCTCAGCAACTATTTCTTCAGAAATGGTAAAATGTACCAGTACATAGATTAAAAAAAAAAACTGCAGAGAACTCAAAGCAGGATATGTGCAAAAGAAAATATAGCTGGATGCCTCACAGCCAAAACTTATAGATACACCAAGAAGAGTGGAGATACAGAGACCTTGAAGGCATCTGAGCCACAGAGATGACAATCACAACGAACTGGTACCAGAAGCCAAGACAATGCAACAATCATGTCCTGAGATGCGGGAAAGCTTGGTATGCAGAACTGTGTGTTCAGGGACATCTTGGAAAAATAAAGATGAAATGGAGACTTGTTCAGATAGGCAAATCCTTAATCTCACTGCATTGCACCAAAGAAATATTAAAGTTCTTCAGGAAGAAGAAAAACTGATACCAGTCTTAGAAATCAGGATAGGGTATTTGTTCCCCTAGTGTTGAAGATTAAACACCCAGGAAACACTGAGGCTAACATGAAAGCAAGTTTTATTTAAGAGAGAGGTAAAAATAGACTACTCTGGAGAAAGGGGGATCTAGAGATGAGTGTCCACAGGAGTGGGACCTCAAGTCCTCAAGTTGGAATGGTGAGGGGGGGATCTTCAGGTCCCATCATCCCCACCCACAGGGGAGAGAGAGAGAGAGAGAGAGAGAGAGAGAGAGAGAGAGAGAGAGAAGTTTGCCTTGCACATCACAGCTATGAGGGGTCTCAATCCAGATAACTCTCATACCCCTTTAGATATTCACAGTTAAGGGAAGAAGTACAGTCACAGAGAGTATACCCTACATACCTTGCTGCATGCAACAGAATTACAAGTTCTATAAGAAGGACCCTACTCTTGTGCAACCTACAGTGAAAGTGAAATCTTCAAGTTCTAACATATACATTGTACCTAGACACATCAATTATCACCAAACAACTAACAGAGAAAGTATACTACAAGACCCATTTGTAGATATTTTGAAAAATTCACAACAAATTGATATCCCAGTACACTTTGGCAAGAAAAGACTGTGCCTTAAAAATTCTCATGCATAAAAATAGAAGATAAATTCATTCAAACAGATGCACAAATTCCAGGGATACAAGAAATATTAATATGAAAGATAACATGCCACCTTCTAAATTTCATAATTAATCATCAGCTGACCCCCAATGATATTGAAGTGGATGAAATACTAGATAAAGTCTTCAAAAATGAATATAAAATGATTAATGAATTCTAAGAGAACACAGAAAATCAACTGGAAAGAATAAAGGAAGTCACAACAGGATATGAAGGAGAAATTCAATAAAGAGATAGAGGCATTGAAAAAGAAACAAACAATCTTGGAAAGGAAAGACACAGTAAATCAAATAAAATGTTCACTTGACTGTCACTCTAATAAAACAGACTTGCTGAAGACAGAATCTGAGTCCTGGAATACAAAGTGGCTAACCTTGAACATTCAGACCATATGAAAGAAAAGAAAACAAGTAACCATGACCAGAATATACAAGAACTCTGGGACAACAATAAGAGACCAAATTTAAGAATCAGTCAATTGAGGAGGATGGTGAGACGCAGGTTAATGGAATGGATAACCTCTTCAGGAATATAGTAACAGACAATTTTCCAAACTTGAAAATAATCTCCAGACACAGGATGCATTCAGAACCACAAATAGACAAGATAGGCAGAATTAATGTTGCCAAAATGGCAATACCACCAAAAGCAATATACAAATTCAATATAATTCAATATAATCCTCTTCTTGTTGAGGAATGAGGTGGTTAAATTATCTCTAATGATTTCTGCTCAGTTTTGCCTACAGTTTTGCCTATTTTTTTTTTCAGGAAGCATTAGACACCTGCTGTGAGCTACAGGAATGAAAAGGCATCTCAACACTTCAAACAAATTCAAGAAAGTCTGGGAGCCAACCTACCTCACAGGAATCATGGGGAGATACATGTCAGTGTCAGTGTCTTCTGACCCTGTCTGCCTACAGAAGATATGTGTGCTGGCAGATAATATACCATTCACAGTATGTCTTATCTCAGGATCTATCTTTAAATGGGAAGAGTTTTAAAGATCAGAAGGCATGGATTTTATTCTTGGACTCTAATTATTTTGTGGTGCACCCAAAGTACTGTGTTGGCATGAGGGTAGTTAGAACTTCAGTGGAAAAGGCAAAACCCCAGAACAGCAAGAGGTTGTGGTCAAAGGAGGCTCCCATTTGATGTGTGCTGTCTGCAACCAGCAGACTGACAGATACTCCCAGGTTGGAGGATCCACAGGCCCACACTCTTGTCTTTGGAAATTGGTTGCATTTCAGCTCCCAAGTGAATATTCTTCTTTTTCTATTGTGTCTGTAGCTTTTCTGCAATCCACAACTCCCATATCAGTCAAGGTCTCGTATATATAGAACGAGTCTCTTTTTTTTTTTCTTGAAATAAGATTTGATTTTCATTGAATTTTATGTGCTTATTGATTTTTAAGATAACCATGCACAATTAAAACATTAACCTTAGAGAGTGGGCATCAGTTCTTTCTCCCACCACTTTTCACTTTCAGTTTTTCTTTCCTAGAAATAAACTCTTTCAACAACAACAACAAAAAAGAACTCTCTGGGACAGTATGAAAGTAGTTCTAAGAGGAGCATATATGGCATTGAGGACCGACATTAAAAAAATAGGTATTCCAAATAAATAAGTTTATGTTCCACCTTAAGGTGTCCATTAAAATTAGCCTTATTCTGTGAACCACAGGTTTCCCCAATTTTTCTTTATTTTAAAATTTCTTTATCTGCTGACCCCAGTCTCTTAGGAGTGTCCCCACCCTGTTCTTCAGCCATTACTGGTGATTGGAGCTGACATGTCTCTAGGTATTATTTCTTTTGTTCAAGTTACAGACTTTCTGTAGCTCTATTAATTTTTAAATTTTTTGATATTAATAATTTTTTGCAGTTGAGTATTAAGTTTCAGTGAGAGTTCCTAGTTACTCATCTCACTAAGCAGTAGTCTTCCTGCTTTGTAAGTCTGGTGCTGAGGAAAGACTGGGCCATGCTTTCATTCTCTAATCGATCATCTTCTCCCTCTTGCAATGGTCAATGCTTCTGTAAAGTCATATTTTAGACATTTGTTTAAAGACATGAAATAATGTACTGTCTTTTACAAAGTACAACTAACCTTACAGTAAAGCAACTTAAAAAGAGACTAATATGCTTCATATACAAGATGGGGCAACCTAATATACATTATAACACGAGTCTTTCCAAACAAGTTTACTAAAAAAATATTTCCTGAGTTTAGTGTTAAAAATAAAACAATCTTCTCATTTTAAAAAACCAAGGTATAATTTGATTTGTAAAGTCTATTCATCCCTCCAAATTTTATACATTTTTGTCTTCATTTAGTACTTGAAAATGCATGGTAATCTCCCAATTCCTGCCTAGCCACCAACCCGGCCCAGTGCTCACAGCTACATGGTTGACCTGTGGATCCCCAGCACCTGGTCCTGACCAATACAGAACAGCTTTCCACAACAGGCACACAGACCTGAGACAGGTCCTGAGACACAGGTATTGAAACCACTTGGGAGAGAAGTGATTGGTGTCTTAATATGAGCTATTTGGTTTAAGGCTGTATATTGTTTAAATTGGATGCTATTAATATTGATCTCCCCCTTAAACACAAGGCATATGAAACCTTCAGGGACACTATAAGTCTACAGGACAGAAACTGTACTATCTCTCAATCCACACTGCTAGATGGGAAGACACATGAACAGCCTTTAAAAACAAGGGGAAAAAAGCACACCAAACAAACCAAGATGATCCAATAGTAGAATCCACTGACAATACAGTAGAAGAAATTTCAGAGAAGGAGTTCAGAATGTACATAGTTAAACTGATCTATGACATAAAGAATAATGTAAGGAGTGAAATCAGAGATAAATTTAAAAATGTAAAAGATCACTTAAATAAAGAGAGATATTTTGAAAAGAAATCAAATAGAAGTCCTTGAAATGAAGGAATTAATAAACCCAATTAAAAATTCAAAGGAAAGTATCACCAACCAACTAGACCACATGGAAGCAGAACTTCAGGCAATGAAATCAAAATAGATAACCTTGAAAATAAAGTTGACCATGCATACAAGATGATAATAAACCATGAATAGAAAGTACTCCCTCTAAAAACTGGAACAAGACAGGGATGCCTTCTTTCACCAATTTTATTCCACACAGTCCTGGAAATGCTAGCCATAGCAATTAGACAAGAGAAAAAAATTAAAGGGATATGAATAGGAAAAGAACTTAAACTATCACTATTTGCCAATGACATGGTTCTATATTTAGAAGCCTCAACATATTCCACTAGAAAACTTGTAGAACTCATAAATAAATTCAGCAAAGTAGCAGGATATAAAATTAACACCTATAAATCAAACACATTCCTAATACATTGTGATGAATTTACTGGAAAGAAATTAGAAAAACTACCCCACACATAATAGCCTCAAAAAATAAAATAAAATACTTGGGAATCAATCTAACAAAAGAGACGAAATATCTCTACACTGAAAACTATAGAATACTAAAGAAAGAAATTGAAGAAGATCTTAGAAGATAAAAAGGTCTCCCATGCTCTTGGATAGGAAGAATTAATGGCCATACTACCAAAAGCACTATAAAGTGCTATGCAATTAATATTAAAATGTCAATGATGTCCTTCATAGAAATAGAAAAGGCAATCTTAAAATTCATTCGGAAAAATAAGACACCCAGAATAGCCAAACAATCTTTAGTAGGAAAAGTGAAGCAGGAGGTATCACAATACCAGACCTTAAACTATACTACAGATCCATAGAAACATAAACAGCATGGTATTGGCACCAAAAAAGACACAAAATAAAAATACACAGAGACAAACCCACATAAACACAGTTATCTCATTCTAGACAAAGGTGCCAAAAACATTCCCTGGAGAAAAAATAGCCTATTAAACAAATGGTGTTGGGAAAACTGGGAATCCATATATAATAACATGAAATTAAATCCCTGTCTCTCACCCTGCACACAAGTCAAAGTGGATCCAATACTTAGGCAATAAAACAGAGACTCTGCACCTAATAGAAGAAAAATTAGGCCCAAATCTTCACCATGTCAGCTTAGGACCTGACTTCCTTAATAAGACTCTAAAGTGCAAGAATTAAAATCAAGAATCAATAAATGGGATGGATTAAAACTATAAAGCTTCTTCTCAGCAAAGGAAATATCAATAACATGAAGAGAGAGCCTACAGAATGTGGGAAAATCTTTGCCACCTGCATCTCAAATAGAGAATGAATCCCCAGGATATATAAAGAACTCAAAAAACTTAACATAATAACAACAAATAACAATCTATAAATGCGCTAAGGAGCTGAACAGACACTTCACAGAAGAGGAAATACAATTGATCAACAAATATATGAAAAATGTTCAACATCTGTAACAATTAGAGAAATGCAATCAAAACTACTCTGAGATTTTATCTTACTCCAGTCAGAAAGGCAATTGTCAAGAATACAAGCAACATGGGCTGGGGTCGTAGCTCAGTGGTGGAATACTTGCAACCATTATGGAAAGTGATGTGGAGATTCCTCAGAATGGAACTGCCAGCTATCCTCCTC
Organism: Callospermophilus lateralis; assembly: GCF_048772815.1. Lineage (NCBI taxonomy): Eukaryota > Metazoa > Chordata > Mammalia > Rodentia > Sciuridae > Callospermophilus > Callospermophilus lateralis. The sequence continues at coordinate 184,859,234 of NC_135307.1, read as the reverse complement.
CTCAGTTTATACCCAAAGGACTTAAAATCAGTATAGTACAGTGACACAGCCATGCCTATGTTTGTACCAGCTCAATTCACAATAGCTAAACTATGGAATCAACCTAGATGCCCTTCAACAAATAAATGGATAAAGAGATTGTGTTATATACACACAATGGAATATTACTCAACCATAAAGAAGAAATCATGGCATTTGCTGGTAAATGGACGGAACTGGAGACTATCATGCTAAGTGAAATAAGCCATTCCCCCAAAAAAACCAAAGGTGGAATGTTTTCTCTGATATGTCTTATCATATGTTTTATCATATGATATGATAATTCACAATAGGGGGTGGGTAGGGAAAAACAGAGGTACTTTGGATTGGGTAGAGGAGAATGAAAGGAGTGGAGGGGGTATGGGGTTAGGAAGGCCAGTGGAACAATCAGACATTATTATCCTTGTGCATATATGATTACACGAATAGTGTCAATCTACATCATGTACAAACAGAAGAATGAAAAGTTATAGTCCATTTGTACAAAATGTGTCAAAAGGTATTCTACTGTTACGCATAACAAATTAGAGCAAATAAAAGAAAAATTCCTTCACTTGGTTTCCTTATTGGAGTAGAAAATCATTAATTTGCAGAATATTGACTGTAGGATAAGTCCATGTAATAACATGAAATTAAATTAAATTAATTAACATGAAAAGGTCTGAAATATCTCCAACTTATTTGGCTAGAGAAAAGTGTTTTCTTGAACCTTGGAGGACAATTCATCACTTTGTGCTTGAAGGCATTCCTCAACCAACTTCTTCCTATAGTCTTCAGAGGAAAGCATAGGATCTCTGCTCCCAGGAGGGATTGCTCCGGAAGGAACTCCAACTAGCAGAACGTCCTTGAAGGCAGGCGGCGTGCAGTCCGGAGACCTTGCTCCTCTCCCTCACCAGGCGCTGCAGGGTCTCACACTGGCCCTAGAAGTCACAGCGATTCAATGTGCCAACCCTAATACTGACAGCACTCAACAGCTCTAAGAGCTGCAATGCCTGCACTCCACCTTGACCTGGGCCAGCTGCTGGGTCTCCTCTGTCCCCAAGGGTGATGATGAAGGAGCCCTGTGGGGTTGGGCTAGCAGGGTGCTCACTGGGGGAATCAGCGCCCATGATTCCCAAATGCACTGGGATCAGAGCATTTTCTCCCATTTCTACCCTGATCTTGTCATCCCCTGCTCTTCTTTCTCCCCTTCCTCATCCTCTCTGCCAGGTTTGTTGGCATGTGGCACCCCAGACCCCACAACCCCAATGGGCACCAACCACTAGGAGACAGTGCGGCTTTCTGGAGGAACAGTATCACCTTGGGGAAGTATTAGAGCCATGTGGTGTGCGTGGGGTAGGGGCTTGTAAACGCAAGGATGCTCCGAACCACCTCCACCAGGGATTCTGATCCAATTGTTCTGATGTGGACTGGACATCTACTGTTTTAAGAAAACTGCCTCAGTTGGTTCCAATTTATAGCTTGTTCAAGAACTATCATCCGAGAGCTAAGTGTATGGTGTAATCAGCTTGTGTGCCGCCCATTTGCCAGACAGACAGATCAGATCAGACTCTCAGGTGGCCTGGGTCTTTGTCCCTTGGTGTCATGCTATGTGTAATCTTCACTTGGCTTTGAGGAGGACCCATTCCTTGCTGCTGGCCCCCAGAATGTGGCAACAGTGGCCATGTCCCTCCCTTAATCAGGGTATGTTGTTTGCAGACTGGAGAAGCTCCAGCCACCCCAGAGGGAGCAGCAGCCATGTTGTCACCTGTGGGACCTGAGGGCTGATAGCCAGGGAGCATCAGGAGCTTTTAGAAATGAGGACCTGAGCCCTGCCATGTCCTGGTGAGTGAGCTTGACCTTGGAAATAGACTCTTCTCCTGTTGAGCATGCAGTGGAGCATCCAGCCCTGCCAGGCCTTGGCTGTGTCACAGCTCATGAGACCTGAACAGAGACTGCAAAACCACCCTTGACCCAGGAAATCCATGGGGCAACGGGTATAGTGTTCAGCTGCTAAGTTTCTGGCAGTTTGTTTCACAGCATGAAAACGAATAGGGTCAAAGGAGGAGGAGGCCTGGCAATCTTTGGCCCTCCACTCCAGGGAGCCATTGTCTCTCATTGTGTGTGGCCTCTGAGATGGAACCTGTATGTCTCTACAGCCTCTTAAGCTGTAATCACTAATCTCTTACAATTTACTAGAAACACTGTAAGGTCATTTGTCTGGAAAATTTCCCACAATCTGGATTTTGCCCATGGTGTCTCTGTGTGGCCCCTGAGCATGCTCCCGTGTTCCCTTGACTTCTGAATGCCCTGTCAAAAGACAGCCAGACCTGAGGGCTTGAATGCATTCTGGTTTGACCAGTCTGGGGGAATGGGGAGCAAGAGTCCTCTCTCCATCCCTCAGACCAATGGTGTCTTTGCCTTCTGTGGCCTTTGGAGCCATGTGTGGCTCCTGCCTACATCTGTACGTTGAGTGGGGTGCAGGATAGCGATGCTCTAATTCTTCCATTTCCTCTTTGCTTCTTGGCCGGAGCCAGGCCACCTGATAAAGGTGAATTTCCCTTCACTCTGGGGCACCCCGGAGCATAGCCCTTCTCTGGCTCAGGTTTCTCCACGTGGGCTCCTGGGTCTTGCCCACACCACCTTAACAGGCCGCAATCCTCACATCCTCATTCTCTGTTGTAAGAACGTGTTTCAGGCTCATCTGGGGGCATTTCTTGCTCCAGACAGGGAATCAGCTTTTTCTCCAAGGAATTCTGGCTTGTTTTAGAGGAAAAGGAAGCAGAGACGCCCCACAGCCTGCACTAGGAGGGACACTCTCCACAGCCCCGGGCTGCTGCAGGGCCTTATGATGAGCAGAGCCAGGGGGTGCGCTCTGTGAAGGCAAAGCAAATCCTGAACACACAGGACACTTCACAGAGTCGGTTTGCACCAGATCTCACTCATCTTGCATCTGCCTCTCCTCCTCCGGGTTCACTTCCCCTTTGAAGTCATTGTCCCATTGCCTCTTTCCACAACACACACAAAACACCCTCACAATGGAAACAGAGGAAAATTAGTGTCATTAAAACACGTTTAATATCTTCTCCAGGTTTTTCTTTTAGGTCTGATTTACTAGACAGTCACATGACTGCTTTACCAAGAGTGTCCCTCAGCTGTTCCACCCACTCGATATGCAGTGAGGTGTAGTTGTTCCAATTTGACTGCAATTAGGGATCACTTTAACATTTACATATAATTACATGACTTTAATACATGATTATATAATTTATTACTACATCAATTGATAATTTTATATAATTATAACTAATTTTATATAATTATGCAAAATAGAACTATGGGAAGTCTAGCAGCCACCCCTGGCCCTTCTGCCCCATTGCCTTTCTCTTTCTGGAGTCTAAGGCGTTTAACATTTTAGGCTCCTCCATCCTTTTAAAGATACAGGCACAGTATTTCTGCCTTGGTCTGCCCAGGCTCTACCATAGAATGCACAGGCCAGGGGGCTCAGAAATAGGAAAAATGTATTTCTCAGCGTCCTGAAGCCTGGAAGACACAGGCCCGGCTGCTGGTGGAGTCTGTGTTTAGGCATGGCCCTGCCTGCGGAAAGACCATGTGTCCTCAATAGTGGAAGGGGCCAGAGGTCTTCTGGGGTCTCTTCCCTAAGGCTCCACCCTCACGACCCCCTCTACTTACCAAGCTCCACCTCCAAACATCACAGCGCTGTGGATCAGGGTTCTACCCTCAGGCCCTGGACACAGACATCCCCACCAACTCGGGCCTTCTTCAGCGAGCAGCCACTTTGCACCCCTGTCCTCTGTTTTGCGTCTCTCTGTTAATCACACAGAATCCTGCGAAATCGCTCCACGGCAGAACCAACCGAAACACACTCCTTTTCCAGGAACCCTCCTGGCGTGGAGGAGCAGGAGTGTAGCGACTAGCCTGTCCTCGCTGGGCCTTCGAATGATTTCCAGACATTTAATATTGGAAGAAAAAAAAAAAAAAAAGCTGCAAGTTGAGCCTTTTACCTATGCCTTGTTGTGTTTGTGCCCCTGAATCTTTACAATGTGCTCCTAGAAGTGGGATGGCTGGCTAAGGAAGGAAGACCTGACTGGGCAGGGTGGTGCACAGGGGTCAGCCTGCCACTCAGCAGGCAGGCAGGAAGCTGCAAGTTCAAGGCCAGCCTTGGCAATGTGGTGAGACCCTGTCCCAGAATGAAAACAAAAAAAGGCTGGGATGTAGCCCAGTGGTAGAGCGCACCTGGGTTCCACCCCAGCACCACACACACACACACACACACACAGGCAGGCACAGGACAGAGCTGTACCTGCGGTCCTCTGGTTCCCTCCTGGGAGCTGCGCTGGCTCTTTCCCACCAGCTCTATAGAGAACTCCCGTTTCACCATCCTACCCACAGAGGAGGAAGCTGCCTTTCAAATACACAGCAAACAAGAAGAGGAATGGCCACCAGGTTGTTCTCATCAGTGTTTTTCTTATTCTGAACATGGGTGAGCCTCCTTTTGCTTATTTGGAGCTATTTGTGGTGTGCTCTTCTGAAGTCCCCCCAGGCTTTTTTTTTTTTTTTTTTTTTTTTTTGGTACCAGGGATTAGACCCAGGGGCATTTAACCACTGAGCCATATCCCAGCCCTTTTTACTTTTTATTCTGAGACAAGGGCTCACAAAGTTGCTTAGGGTCTTGCTAAGTTGCTGAGTCTGGCTTTAAACTTGTGATCCTCCTGTCTCAGTCTCTAGAGCCAGTAGGATTACAGGCATGTGCCACCATTCCTGGCCTGAAGTCCCCTTTGCTGTAAGCCTGCCTCCCTCCTCCCAGGTGTAAACCCCACTCCACCCTCAATACACACCTGCCACCCCGATGACTCAGGGTCTGGGTTTGCTTGATTGCTTTTTGTGCTGCATTTTAAATTTCCCCTCCATATTCTGTAGCTCATATGAGCAGGTGTCTTGATCAGGGGCTCACTAGAGCCTGCTCCCCTCATGAGGCAAGAATCTTCCCTTTGCAGGCATGGAGGGGTCTGGCTCTCAAGTCCGTGCTCCACTCTGGGCGATGATGAAAATGAACAGACCCGTTGCCACATCTGTAACCACCTTGAGCCAGGACAGGTCCCCACCAAGTCCCCATTGAACACTCTCGCCTGCACCCGTTATTTTATTAAAGGGCCAAAGGCTGATGTTTTAAAATCTCTGTACACTCTGAATTTAGTCTTAAGAAGATTTTTCCCTTATAGCTCTTTGGTTACTCTTTTAATTCATACAGGACAATCTAGATAAATGTTCTATCCTATCCTTTTATTTGTCAATTATTTGGAATAATGTAGGGTGGAGGACAGTATTTAGAGAGTGCAATCTCTGTGGGGGATGAGCTTTGATAGACACCACTGGGTTGTATTTTTCTAAAACTTTTTAGTACAAAGAAATTTTTAAAGAAAAATTGTAAGTTCATACTTCATATTTTCAATTCAGATTTAAGATTGTAGTATATTATTTAGTTTCTTTGATCCAATATTTAAATTTCTTTTCTATCACACTGCAAATCTTGGCCCTTAACCTTGAATCAAGCAAAAGACATAAGCCAAGAGTTAACTGAGTTATCAGTTGTTTGCTTGTCCTGCACTATGTCTGCGACCATTTCAAACTGCCACTCCAGCTATGGTGTGGCTTTACTTCTCTAAGGTGTTTGTCCTGATCTGTGGTCCTGCTTTGGGGTCAGCCAAATGGCCACTTTCCCCTTGTGCAGAATTTTAGAATTGCTGGTTCCCTTTTGTTACCAAATTTCAGGGATTGTTTTCCTTTTAAATATATTCTCGATTTTTAATTGTCACAAAATATGTGCACGGTTCCAAATCAGAACCGCGTGAAAACCACAGAGCAGCCCTGCTCACCTTCTCCTCCATCCCTTCCTTCCCTTTTGCAGTTTCTTTTCAGCACACAAGGCCCTGGGTAGAGCGATTCCTATTTCACTCGCCTCTTGACTAATTTTTCCCCGTGTTTCTTTAAGGAGAGCCCCGGGAGTTGGATGGGGGTGGGGGTGGGGGTGGGGTGGCAATTGTGGCCTGCATGCTGTCAGATCCGAGTCTCTTGCGCTTTCCTTCTAGCCAGCAACAGGGGACAACTGCCTGCCTCTCATTGTCAACAGAGCCGGCAATCAAACCTTATCATTTTTTCAATTTGATAAGTGGCAATTTTAATTAGTGTTTCTCAGGATAAATGAAGCTAAGCATCTTTTCATATGATTAAGGACCATCTGTACTTCTTTTACTGCGAACTCTGTTTATACCATTTCCTGGATTTTTAAAATTAGGTGTTTTTTTTTTTTTTTTTTCTGTAATTCTACTAAGACATTAAGTGACCTTTCCATATTAAAGATGCAGTGTTTTTAGATTGGTCCATGTTATAGGTATGCCATTTTACTCACTGCTGTTGGTGGGTAGCTTTGGGCATTCCTGCAGGGGAGCAGCCCCTAGGGAGTCCATGATGAATAGGACAGCGGGTTTCCAGACTGTGCCTGACCCCAGCTACTCCACATGACAAAGCAGCACTTTGCCGTGGGTGCTCCTCGCTGGTACAGTGCTGAGGCTGAAGGACTCCACGCCTTGTCTGCAGAAGTCGACCACCACCCTCTGCCGCGCCACCACCAGGCACAAGCTGCTCCATTAACTGTGCCAGTCAAAGCGGGCACTTACCAAGTGAGGTCAGAAGCACACGGATGATGGGCACTTCGACCCCAGGGCAGAAAACCAGGCCCATGAGCTTATCCAACTGCCCAGACTCCGAATGAACAGCCCCTCACTGAGGCCCAACCGGGAGCCCCCAAGATGGGTTAGTGCAGCCCACCTGGCCATCAGACATCTGAGGGACAAGGGACGAGCCTCAGGCTTTGTTCTGGGGCTTCTTCTCAGCTCAGTCTCTCTCTGGACTGGACCACTGGGGACTGCCTGGCTCCCGCACCCTGGCCTGAACTAAGTCTGCTCTCTGACCACTGGCACCCTGACGGGTTAGCACTTTCATCTGACCTTCTGTAGTCATTCATTTGCATTCCTATAGCTCTCCACCTTTGCCCTGGGCACAGCATCCTGTGACCACCTCAACTCTCTTTAGTCTTTCTGAAACCTGTATCTCCCACTGTGTGCATGTGATGTGTGATGCGTGTGTTACTGACACTAGTGATTAAGATTGAAATAGAAGAACTTGTGATTGCCCAGGTTTTGACCACCAGGTGACCTACCAGGACACCATGAATTGCTGCGGATTAAAGAGACATAATGTGTGAATTTATTGTTATTCAATAGATTCTGATACTATGGAAAGACAAGGGTGTTTGATCTATGTTGGAGGCAGAGCTCACTCACAATGCCCCAGTGAATTTATTGTTATTCAATAGATTCTGATACTATGGAAAGACAAGGGTGTTTGATCTATGTTGGAGGCAGAGCTCACTCACAATGCCCCAACTGATCATTGGAGATTTCAGTCCTTCTAACTCAGAACTGTTGTGAATGATGCTGAATATAAATAATTCAGGTGTGAGATAGGAGACTAGAAAGAAAACAAAAAGGAAGGGCAAGAGAATATACTCTTAATCTGAACTTTTGTATACCTTTTTGGGCCTCCACAAGGTAGTCTCTCTCCCAGGCCTGTCACTCACAAATTTTGGGGGAATCTATAAATCTACCTATTTATCTGTAGATCTATGCTCTTAGTTAACCCAAAAATAAACAAACAGAGATAGAACATTTCAAGAAACCTGTAATTTCAGGAACATTCCAGTGTTACTTACCTATCAGATAATGGAGACCACATCAGCTGAAGGGCCCTGGAAATGACCAGAACACCCCAAACCATTCAAAGATCAGCAAACTGATGCCATCTCTACATATCTTTTCATTCAAACCCCCAATTTTCCTTTAAAAGAAGAGCCAGGAACCCCCAAATGCATCATATTCTTGAGACGGCTGCATTCTCCCTTGAATGTGTGTTCCTTGCTCTGCTCTGAGATCTCTGAGCCGGAACACACTCATGTTGAAATTCTCCCTCTGATGTGTATCAAGAACCCTGGTGGTGCTGAGGTGAGCTCGACTTCACTCTGGGAACTCCTGGGGACCTCTCCTGGAGAAATTCCTTCTCCCACGATCTGTGTGTGCAAATGTCTTTTGGGAGTTTCTGGGGCTGGAGTGGTTGAGGTTATCGATTCATGGATTGCTGCCACTCTTTCTCCAGGGTGGCTGCGCCAGTCCACACTCTCATCAGCAACATAATGGGCCAATGATGCATTTTAAAAGAATTAATATGCACAGATTATGAAAACACAGGTTATGATGTTAAATGTCAAACATCCTGTATGAACCTGGTCTCTTTTGGAATCTCCACAATCTTTTAACACTGTAAAGGGTTTTGAGATCAAAGTGAGCAAGAATTGCTGTTTTGGAGGAAATTTAGGAGAGGAACAGCAGCCACAAGTGGCAATGTGACTCCTTCCTGTCTAACATGAGCAAAGTTCATTCTAAAGCACAGAAATTCTCAGAAACACCAGAACGCAGTGGAGAACACCAGGTCAAAACAGCTATTGGAGACTAGGAGCCTCTGGACCATGGCCTGTTCCACAGGGCATTAGCACAGATGCAGCAGGGGTTTAGTCATTAGCTAGTAAACTGTTCCTGTGATTATTGTGGCTATTTTATGTTGTTTTTTTTTTTTTAATACACAAACCACAAAACACCGTCTCCATCCCTTCAAAATTACAGCTCCCATGTCACTGTTCAATTTGAAAATGCAAATTTGGGATGTACTGAGTCACACAATTCTGAATTGATGAGGTAAAAGCAAACTAATTGCTCTGTAGAAATACAAACCAATTGCTTGGAAGCAGGTGCCTAGGATTGGGGCCAGGAGTCACCTCCACAACTAAGCTGCGTCACTTTGCATCTACACCCTGACAGGCTGCACCTGATGGATGCCCTGACACCTCCCTGCTCTCCTCCTCTGTACAAAGTAGAAAAAGAGGGCCCCCTTCACATTGGCCGCCATCAAAAGGGGCAGTGTGTGAAGCAGAGAGTCCTTGGCACAGGCCAGAAGAGGTCAATTCCTCATCACAGGCAGCACTCTGAGGGTCCTGATCCTTCTGCTTTCTCTCACAGAGAGCTACGGGGCTCAGAGACACAGTCAGCAGTTCAGTGCTTCAGAGACTTCTGGGGGGAAATTGAATAAAGAACCAAGGTCTGAGCATAAACAGACCCAGGCCAGGCAGAAGCATGCAAAACCAACGGTGCTGCATCAGCCTCGTGGTGGACAAACGCACACAGGCTCCCAGCTTGTGGATCAATCCTAGGATCAATCACCAAACACCAGGGCCTTTGATGCACCTGAGGGTTAAATGAAGGTGGAGTGAAAACCTGGACCTTTGTTCACCTGGACCATGTGCAAATGTGAACTTGCATTTTTATTTTGACACAAGCACCCCTAAGTAAGCAATTAACGTGGAATCACTAAGAAACAAATAAGCTGTAATGTTTTGAGGATTTTGAAAGATAAAGCCAGCTTCAACAGGAAAGCCACCTGCCTGCGCCCTCTGCTGGGCAGCAGGAACATTTTTCTTCTACCAGGTCTGCCCAACTCAGTCGCAGTCCCTCCAGCCGCCACCAGAGGGAACCCTGATCGCCTCCAAGACTCAGGCTCTGCAAAAGGAGCTCAAGGTAGAGATACCTGCTTTCTAGGGAAGAGCCACAGTCTCCCAAAAGTAAAGACTGGAAAAGAAACAGTGTACCCTCCCTGAAGTACACCATTCAGGTGCTCAACATTTACCCAATCTTGTTAAATCCATTCCATCCACTGTCCCCCTATAGTTAAGTAATCTTAAAGCATAACTCAGACCAGGAATGCAACATCCTATAAATTATTCAGTGTGTCCTTCCTCCAGAAAGGATTTTGTAAATATTTTCCCCAAACTACAGAAAAAACATCACATCTAATATCATGACCACAAACCCTTAATGTCACTTAATAGCCAGGTGATTTAATGGCTTCCAGGTGATCTTACAAAAGCTTCCTGGCTAGGTGTCTATTGAAACCCACTTGCTCACAGGCACGCTTGATGCTGTCTGTCTCCACAGGTCTTCTGAATTCAGAGCATCCCCCTGTGCTTGAGGTTTGTTTGTTTCCTTGTTAGGTTTTCTCTTTGTTTAACTTTGACAAAACATTTTGTTGAAGAAGTTAGATGCCTGCCATGTTCCACAGTCCCCTGGTGTGTTTCAATGGCTCTGGCACCCTGTGCTCCTGGAACCAGCTGTGGATTCCTGTTGTCTCCCACCCAGAGTAATGGAGCACAGGACATGTCACCCTCTGGCCTCTGTCATCTTGTTGGTGGAATAGGCTCCATGATCATGAAGTTCACTGTCCCCTTCGACCTAATGGTGTGAGAAGCCACTCAGGAGTGAGGGCTAGATCACCCTTTCACTAGGAACTGCCTAAGGACAGTTTTTTCATTGTATCTTTCCTTGGGAACATATGAGCTGGGATTTGCCTATTGGTGAGAACAGTAAGACCAACAGCATGCTGACCTGGAAGGCAGGTTGCATAGGAAAGTCAGGATCGGTGCTTTATTTGATCCACATCACTTTCCCTAACAAAGTGTTGGTCTCTCAGCTCCTTAGGTTTTGTTTGGTGGTGTGACTGAGCTGAGGACTGATCCCAGCACCCTGCACACACTAATCAGGCACTCTAATCCTGAGCTCTGCAAAGATCCAGTATCTGAGTCATTTCAATCCTTTCTTTTTTCTCTAATGCAAACTGAAGTACTCTTAGAGTGCCCTGTGCATCAGTGAAGCCCGACCATCATTCTTAAGGATGAGCCCTGGCTGCCCCAGGCAATGGGAACCTTTCCTCCATGCCTCCTGCACCCAAGATCATTCACCAGGGTCCAGGGAGCACCTCGCCTCGTGGTGAGGAGTGGAGGTCCAGCTCAGCTCTGCATTTCCTGCCAGAAGTGGCAGCAGCCCTTTGTTCCAGGAGCTCGGGTCCTGAGCATGGTGAGCTGAGGAGGGACAGTGTGAGGCCTCTGGTGCAGGACAGACCTCCCCATGGTTCCTGAGTTCCAGCAGTAGCATCGAGATTTGCAGTGCATGAGAAAGAGGAGGCATGAGACATCAGGGGCATCAGGATTGGGAGGCACTCCTGGGGTGCCTGGCAACTATAGATGCCTCTACCCTGGCCATGTTCCCTCTGCCCCATCACCCACCATGCAGAGTCCTCTTAGGGACACTGCTGGCCCAGTTCAAGAAGCGCCATGTCTGTAAGTCCACCCTGCCTAGGCTGTGTCCCCACCAGTGTTCAGTAGCCCATGAAATGGTGATGCCAGGCTGTCCTGTGCCCTTCTCACACTCCCCAGTAAGACATCCTGTGTCCACCTCAGGCCCCTTTCCCCTGAGCTCTCAGTGCCCTGGGGTCCTCACTGTATACTTCCATCCATTAGAGTGGGCTTCAAAATGTGGTGTCTGCTCTATCCCCAGCATGTCACAGCCTTATCGCTGCATCCTTCCACTCCTGCTTGGTCACCCAGGAAAGCCCTGTGGAGGAGGAGGGCCCAGCCTGGAGCAGGCTGCTCCAGAGCAGTCAGAGGCATTCAGAGCTCAGCTAAGGGGCAGGTGTGGTAGTCTCCTCCTGTGTTGTGTGTCCCTCTGGTGGCAAGCTGAAGAATTGCATGGGAACTTTCACTTCCACACCAAGGCTCACACAAGGGACTCCCTGCAGGTCCCCAGGGCTGAGGCCTGGAGGGTGGGTCTCTCAATCAGGACACAGCCACTAGAGCCCTGGGTCCCTGGCAGGGCTTCCAAATCACAAAGAATTCAGATCTTGCTTCAGCCCAGGTCTCAGTTGGCTGGAATATGAAAGCATGGCATTGAGCCCTAAGAAACAAGACAAAGTGGAAATCCTGAGGAAAGGCCTGATTTTTATAGTCAAAATGCTTCACTAACACCCATGACCCCACTCAGCACTCTTGGTGGTGGACAGGGCCTCCTTGCAAAGGACAAGGGGAGCCAGGAGCAAGGGTGGTGAACATTAAGGGCAAGTTCACCTGCCTGGCTGCAGAGCAGGAATTAACTATGGGAGCTAGGAGGTCAGCACTCTGTGTTGGACCCCACCTTTATGCAGGCCTGCTGGCATTTCCTCAGGTGTCACCTGGAAACCTCTGTGTGGCCAACACTCTGTCCTTAGTCTGTCCACTCCTGGGTGCTCCTGCTGCCCTTTGGCCTCTCTGCTGCCATGGCTGTTACTCTGCCACCAGGGCCCACTTATGGTCAGCCAGTCTGAGCCAGAGAGAGAGATGATAATCCTTAGCATGAGCCAGAGCAAGAGCTGGAGGGGGAAATACTCAGTGGCAGTGACGATGGTCTTGATGTGCTGTCGGTGGTCTGGACACAGCTGAGGAAAGAAGCTCTGAGCTTGATGAGTCTCAGTAGAAACCAGAGAGAGAGAGACAGAGAGAGAGAGAGAGAGAGAGAGAGAGAGAGAGAGAGACAGAGAGAGAGACAGAGAACACAAAGGGAACCAGTGCTTCAAGTACATCAGAACAGAACCTTCAAGAATTCTGGACTCCTAACCCCAGTGTGACCTGCACATGCTGGGACACTCAAAGGAGAAGAAATTCCTGAAATAATGAGAAGTGAGGATTTCCCTGGAATTTACATTGAGGCACTAACCACAGGAAACTCAGAGCACAACAGGTACCAACATGCAACAGACCCAGAGCAGGAACAGGTTACCCATCATTTAGAATCCACAATAATTGAGGACAATAAAAACCCTGAAAGGAGCCAGAGGAAATATCCCCTTCCCTAGACAGGACCAGAGATTGGAATTCCATCTGACATTGACCTTGCTTCAGACCCTGTATTAGGGTTTGGAGATGAGGTGTGCCCCAGACTTCCTGTGCTAATGAAGGAATCTTCAGAGGTGAAATGAATGGATTGTGAAATCTGGAGCCTCAGCAGTCCTTTCTTATTTGGACAGTCTGAGTATTAACTCTGGGTTCGTGGGGTGTGGCTGGAGCAGGTGGTCCCTGGGCCCAGGCCCTGGAATGCATATCTTCCTCACAGTCTCTTACCCTCTCTGCTCCTTTACCTGCCATGAGTTGAGCAGCTTTCCCCACCATGCCCTCCAGCCACTATGTTCTGTCTCACTTTGAGCACAAAGCAATGGCACCAGCCAAGCAGGGACTGAACCTCAAAACCATGAGCCAAAGTCAACTTTTCATCCTCTCAATTGTTCTTGTCAGCTATTTTTGCCCACAGGGGGCAAAAGCTGACTAACACAGAAATTGGCACTAAGGGTGGGGTCCTTGCAATAACACTACCTGACCCTGTGGTTCAGAAGCATTTGGATCTAGTTGCTGAGAGAAGTCTGGAACAGGTTGGTGTTGCAGGACAGAGAAGCCTTACAATGTAGTAAGCAGAGCTTAATGGGTGATTCTCACTTCTGATTCTCAGAAGACCAGAACACTGACAGAAATATGGCCAGGGCTTAGGCAGTTCAGAGGGGAGTGGGGACTCTATTGGCAATTCATCTGCATGTCATTTGCGTTATATTCTGGGAAAGAACTAGTCTTCATTTTCACCATGTTCTGAGACTGTGTGAGGCCGAATTCAAAAGTAATTGGCTAACTAATCTGGTAGAGGAAATTTCAAGGCAGGACAGTTTTTAGTCAGTGGCTTGGAATTAAATAAAATTGATAAACCTTTAGTGACATTAATAAAGAGAAGGAAGGACAAAACTCAAATTATTAAAATGTATGATGAAAAGGAAGTATCACAATGGACACTACTGAAATACAGAAGATAATTAGAAACTATTGGAAAATTTATACTCCAATAAAATAGAAAATGTTGAAGCCATCAACAAATTTCTAGACACATATGTTCTACCCAAACTGTATTAGGAGAACATACACAATTTAAACAGATCAATTTTAGCAATAGAATAGAAGATGCCATCAAAAGCCTACCAACCAAGAAAACCTAGGACCATCTGAGTTCTACAAGTCCTTTAAAGAAGAATTAACACCAATCCTCCTCAAATTATTCCATAAAATATAAAAGGAGGGAGTCCTACCAAACTCATTTTATGAGGCTAGTATCACCATGATACCAAAACCAGATAAAGACACACCAAGGAAAGAAAACTTCAGACCAATATCCCTGATGAATATAGATGCAAAAATTCCCAATAAAGCCAGGCATGGTGACACATACCCATAATCCCAGTGGCTTGGGAGGCTGAGGCAGGAGGATTGCAATTTCAAAGCCAGGCTCAGTAAATTAGCAAGGCACTTAGCACTCAGTGAGACCCTATCTCTAATAAAATACAAAAAAAAAAAAAAAAAGGGGGGCTTTGAATGAGGTTCAGTAGTTATTCACCCCTGGACACAATCCCCAGTACAAACAAATTCTCAATAAAATTCTGGCAAATCTGACACAAAAACATGTTAAAAAGATAGGGCACCACGATAAAGTGGGGTTCATCCCAAGGATGCAAGGATGGTTCAACATACAGAAATCAATAAACATAACTCATCACATCAATAGACTTAAAGACAAGAAAAACATGATTATCTCAGGCTGGGGATGTGGCTCAAGTGGTAATGTGCTTGCCTGGCATGCGCGGGGTCCTGGGTTCGATCCTCAGCACCACATAAAAATAAAATAAAGATATTGTGTCCACTGAAAACTGAAAAATAAATATTAAAAAATTCTCTCTCTCTTCTCTCTCTTAAAAAATGAAAGAAAAACATGATTATCTCAATTATGTCAAATGCAGAAAAAACATTTGACAAAATACAGCATCTCTCCATGTTCAAAACACAGAAAAAATAGGAATAGTAATAACATACCTCAACATGATAAAAGCTATCTATGCTAAGCCCCGGGTGAACATCATTCTAAATGGAGAAAAAGTGAAAGCATTCCCTCTAAAAACTGGAATAAGACAGGAATGTCCTCTTTCACCACTTCGATTCAACATAGTTCTTGACACTTTAACCAGAGCAATCAGACAGATGGAAGAAATTAAAGGGATACAAATAGGAAAAGTAGAACTCAAATCATCACTATTTACTGATGATATGATTCTATATTTAGAAAATCCAAAAGTTACACCATTAAACTTCTAGAACTAATAAGTGAATTCAGCAAAATAAAAGGATAAAAAATCAACACCCATAAAACAAATGCATTTCTATATCTTAGTGATGAATTCACTAAAAGAGAAATTAGGAAAACTACCCCATTCACAATAGCTTCAAAAAATAAAATAAAACAAATTCTTGTAAATCAATCTAACAAAAGAGGTGAAATACCTCTACAATGAAAACTACAGACAGTAAAGAAAGAAATTGAGGAAGATCTTAGAAGATGGAAAGATCCCCCAAACTCTTGGATAGGAAAAATTAACATTGTCAAAATGACCATACAGAGTTATACAGATTTAATGCAATTCATATAAAAATTCCAATAATATTCTTCATACAACTAGAAAAAACAATCTTGAAATTTATTTAGAAAAATAAGAGACCCAGAATAGCCAGCAATCCTTCATAAGAAGAGTGAAGCAGGAAGCATCACAATACCAGACTTTAAACTAAACTACAGAGCAATAGTAAGAAAAACAGCATGATATTTACACTAAAATAGACCTGTAGACCAATGGTACAAAATAGAAGACAGAGGCCAACCCATATAAATACAGTTATCTCATACTAGACAAAGTTGCCAAAAACATACATTGAAGAAAAAATAGCCTCTTCAACAAATGGTGCTGGCAAAACTGGAAATTCATATGTTGCAAAATGAAATAAAACTTCCATCTTCACCCTGCACAAAAATTAACTCTGGGTCATTTTTTAGGAGGATCCAAGGTGGCAGGCCAGAGGGAGGCAGCATTCGGTGTCGCTCTGTGACCTGGGACTCAAGTAGTGAGAATACTGATTCTCTGTGAGTGATATTCCTGCTCCTGTGCAGGAATCAGAGCCACTAAGCTAGTGCAGAGCTCCAGACTTCAGTGTCAGAGTAGATCTCCCAACTACTCACCCACATAGGACTACCAGGTGCCCAACCAAGTAAGACCATCAGCATCAGCACCCACACAGAACAGCATCTCTCCATGTTAAAACACTAGAACATGTTTAGGCCACCCACCCAAGCAGAAATCCCAGAGGCCACTCCCATGCAGGACACCTGGCAGCTTCCCACATGCAGGAACTCCAGCCGCCACTACAGTGTGGATGCCATCTACCAACGTAGGGCTCCCCTGGTTGCCTACATCTTGGGACTCTGCAGCAGCAGAGATAGTCCCCTACATACAGTAGCCTGCCTGCACCCAGGGACTTCATACAGGCTCTGAAGTCAGCCAATAGCCATACATTAAATTAATTAAAATTTTCTATGAATTAAAGGATGATATAAGAGAGCAAATACAGACAGCAAAAGATCATTTTGATAAAGAACTACATAAGCAAATATAGGAAGCAAAAGATTACTTCAATCGCAAGATAGAGTTTCTAAACAACAACAAAAACAAAAACCAAATGGAAATTCTTGAAATGAAAGAAAAAATAAACCAAATTAAAAGTTCAATTGAAAGCATCACCAACAGATTAGACCACTTAGAAGACAGGACCTTAGACAATGAAGACAAATATATAATCTTGAAAAGAATGTAGACCACATAGTGAAGATGGTAACAAACCATGGGCAGAACATTCAAGAAATATGGGATAGCATAAAAAGACCAAATTTTAGAGTTATTGGGATAGAGGAAGGTATAGAGTTCCAAACCAAAGGAATGAGCAATCTATTCGATGAAATAATATCAGAGAATTTTCCAAACACGAAGAATGAATTAGAAAAACCAAATTAAAGAAGCTTACAGGATGCCAAATATATAAAATTACAACAAATCCACACCAAGCCATATTATAATGAAAATGCCTAGCACACAGAATAACGAGCCTGAACATTAACTTCAGCATATTATAGCTCTGAAGTATTAGCTGGCAATCACTAATGATAAAATAAGTTGTATTTTTACAGGCTACAGGATATTTATCATCCTTTCTTCTTAATTCTCACATTTAAGGAGTCTATTAGGTCTGTCAGTAATGTAAATAGTCTTGGAAAAATCTATTTTAATAATCTTTCTGACAATTGTCCATATATAGTCTTAATCATTAAAGATCAGCATAATTGTCTGGTTTAGGTTTCTCATATGCTGTCTTTTTCTTAAAAGATACTTCCAGGCAGCCTGTTTACCATAGACTCACCATATAGGTATAACTGACCATTACAGTTAGTGTAATTAATCTAGTCTTGTGGGTGGACTTTCCAGTTCACTCTGCAAAGCACATTAAAGGTGGACCTGGGGGCTGGGATTCTGGCTCAGTGGTAAAGTGCTCACCTAGCATGCACAAGGCACTGGCTTAGATCCTCAGCACCATATAAATGTAAAATAAAGATATATATATATATATATATATATATATATATATATATATATATATATATATAACCTAGAAAATGGGTCCATACAAGTCTTTTCATAATTTTTACTTACCTGACAAGCTCATGAAGCTGCATGGCTATAAACTCTGTAGTTGGAAATTTACTTTCCTGTGCCAGGTGTCTCAGTCATTATCATGATGACTGGTTTAAATTTTCCTTTGAAATTTGATTTAATTTACTACATCATGTTCAGTAACATTAAGACTCTCAATATTACAATTTAAGAAAAAAATTTACAATATTTTCTAAGATCTAGTGTGTCTCTAGGGTCCTGTATTCCCCCTTTTCTTTATTTAATAAAATTGAATAAAGGCTTGGTGTATGCCATACTATTATTAGTTTAAGTTATAGATAATAGTACAAGTATTTAAATGATAATAATAGATTTACTTTATTGATCATTGTAATTTCCCAATATAGATTAGTTTATCTATCTTAACAATTTAGAAAGAACTCTAAATCTCTTTTTGAGAGAACATCTCAAAATATCTCTATATTTTAGAATATTACTTATTAATTAGGTGTATTTGAATTGTCTTTAAAAACAAACATAATTAAGGTTATTTTCCAGTGTAGGGAGCAGTATATAAATCTTACCATATTTTTTTATGGATAATAGATCTAGTTAGAAAACTTATATAATATCAATGAATTTTCAAAGTTGGTAATCTTTATTGATCAAAATTAATATACAACTTTAATTTGGAGAACTTTAGTCCTAATAAAATGTTGTCCTAAATCTCATAATTATCCAACAAACAAAATATATAAGAATCAACAATGTCTTTGAGTTAATCAAATTTAGTCTCCAAGAACAATTGTCAAAATTGGGATTTAAGTCAGCAGTTTAATATATTTAATGTTTAACCAAGAATGTAAATTTATTCACCAAAATTAATCTTTGTCTTAAACAGTAAGAATCATTAGGCAATAAAGACCTTCCTTAAAGGAAATAAACTTTAAGGAAATAAACATTTTAATAGGTTTTTATCATGTCAAAACATGGACAAAATCTTGGCTCACATTAGTATAGTAAAATTAGGAAAATAGCCTAAAATATCCTTGAATAAATCAGTTAAAATTTTTATAGCATATAAAATCTCTTTTTAATTGTTTTAACTTTTTATATCATCTGTTTAGATAATGATATAAAAATATTTTTATTTAGAAAAATATTTTTATCATTAAAATCTGGAATATAAAGATCTTGTTTTACCCAAAGATGATTTCTTGTTTTTCTTAAGAACTCCAATATGTGCTTTCTCTCTGTTGAAGCATCTTTTTCTTCTAGAATTTTTTTCTGGTTATACTTTGGAACAATATCTGAAAACCTTGGAATCTAAACAAATTATTGTACCTTGACAAGAAGAAATATCAATGAAAATATAGTTAAAGTCCTTGGATATTTCTGTACTAGAATTATATTTGTTTATCATCTTATAAAGTTTGTACAATAATTTTGAGGATTAGAAATTACTTGAAGGTTGTATTTTCTTTTGAAAGCAAATTTATAGGAAAATACTTTTATCTCAAATATCTGTAACTACGAGGCAGAGTATCCAATAAATGCATGTACAAAATGAATAAATTATGGTTTTCTGTTGAAGAAAAACAATTAGACAAATATATATTAACTAAACAATTAGACATATGTTAATTATGTTATAGATTAACAACTATAGGTTATCTAAATACCTAGAAATATATATATATATATATATATATATATATATATATATAGAATAAGAACATAACTTATAATTGTATTAACTTTATGTAACCATGTGGTTTTTAAAATATTTGAATCCACTTCAATTTATTTTTAATTAGGGGTGCACTCTTATATGTGACATCACTTGATGTAACTGAAATAAAATCCTTATGTATACATATTTATTTTTTGTAATTATGTAGCCAGGCATGAGAACAAGGATTTTTTTGTTCATCACAGGAACATTGCCGGCCTTTATTCCTGTGGTGAGTAAATGTATCCCCATAACCTCCAAAATTAAAATCAAAATATAAAGAAGTATATTTATTATCTCTCATCAATAGAACATTATTTAGTAATACAACTATAGAGAAAAGTCAAGTTATTTAACTCAAAACAAACTCAAATTTAGGGCTGCAACATAAAAACCTGTGGAATTAGATTCTGTCTGAAAAAATATCTTTTGTTAGCATTTACAGGTGAGCATTCCTAAAAATGCAGGCTCTGAGCAGCTCTAGTAGCAGAGGTCTGAAACAGGAAGTATGGGTAAGGAAGGCAGGACCAGAAGTCCTGTCTAAGTGACAATGGAAGAACCAATGGGAAACCCGTGAAAATGTGGGAGGTGGGACCAGGAAGCCTGTTCCTCCACACAGGCATCTGTGGTTACCATGGTGACGGAAATAGCCTGGAGTCTGTTTTCTATTGTTGGGGGAAAAGTTCCCTGAGTTTCCCTAGCTGGTTGCATTTCCTTTGATTTTTGTCTGCATTCCCCCCCACCCCCAGCTTGTGTCCTCCCATATTTCCTTGTAGCACATGAGTGCTTTAAAAATGATTTTAGCAGCAGCAGACGCCAGTGTTACTATCAGATCTTAAGGCAGTCTGCTTCCCTCATCTAGGTCAGGTCACTTAAGGGTTAAAAGCACTACTGACCATGGGTCTAGTTACAGACCCCATAGCAAGCAGCAGCTAAAGTCTTTTGTCCCCAGTGGGTGAGTTACAGCCATCCTGATCTGGTAGAACAAGAATGTAACAAAGAGGTTCAGTATAAACTTTCTGAGTATTCACAAAAATAATAGAAAATTAAAATTTATCTCTCTCCAGGTAAAGAATCCTTTTATCAAGTCTCATCACAACATTTTTCTTCTCTTTTTCTCACTCTCCTAGAGCAGACTTCTAGAACACAAACCCAAAAATTCTTTATAAAGAATCACAAAAACAATATAAAAAAAGTCCTTAAAGGTGCTCTTTCCATGGGAGAGGACTCAACTCAAAATCATAGCCAATTCATTATCTTAATAACTCTTTAAATTTATGTAAAGTATCTAGAATTATAAAAACAATTTTTTTTCTAAAGACAAATTATTCCCCAATATTAAAAAGTTTTACTTCACATATTTTTTCCTTCTGTCTAATTCACTTACTTTCTACAATTTAGCCCATAATACTCAGCAATCCTAAGCATGCTTAACTTCTGGAGAGAAATTTCAAATTTACTAAACGTTGAAAGTTTATCTTTGAGGTCCCCAAATATGCCACCATTTGTCGCTTTCCCTATGACAAAAATACTCCCCGACTTTTCACCCACTCAGGAACATCAATTGCCAAGTTGCATGCAGCTAAAACACTCAGAGTCACTCCAGGGGAACGAGGCTAATTGGGCTGTGTGAAATAACCACATAAGAGACAGAAATACCTTTTTCTTTGGGGGTACTGTTACGGCTCCTCTGACCTTAAGGGTCCTCAGAAAGAGAGAGAGAGCATAGGCTGACCCCTTTTATTGAGGAAAAGCTATTCAAATGAGGCAAGGAGTCAGGGGCTAAATCCAGCTTCTTGCTGTCTGCTGTCAACAGGTTGACTGACATCTAGGTAGGCCACACCCAAGGGCAGAGTAAGAGAGGTGTTTCCAGGGAACCTTCTATCCTAAACAGGGCAAGGGGTTATATTACAAAGGAACAGGTGAGCATAGCTTCACCCATGGGGATGTAGGAAGGCATGCCCATGCACAAAGCCACAGTCCCTTGCACCCTAGAAGACAAGGGCTATCAGGATCACAGCTTGACCACTGGATGCCACAACAGTCAGCAGGGGAGTCAGACACAGTCTCAAGTTCATTCAACCTCCCACAAAATTCCCAAAATAAACAAAAATGGCTTGGAACACAAGTCATGTCTCAATAATAACCCTGAATGTTAATTGCCTAAACTCACCACCAAAAGACATAGATTGGCAGATTGGATTTAAAAAAAAATAAAAGAAGACCCCAAAATATGCTGCCTTCAAGAGAGTCATCTCATAGTAAAAGACATCCATGGACTGACAGTGTAAAGTGAGGAAAAAAATGTATTGGACTGTAGAAACAAACAGGGGCTTCTACCCTCATAAGACAAACTAGACTTCAAGTCAAAGTTAATCAAAAGAGACAAAGAAGAACATTTCATACTGCTTAAAGGAACCATACACCAACAAGACATAATAATTATAAATATATACACCCCAAACAATGGAACATCTACATTCATCAAACAAACTCTACTCAAGTTCAAGAGTCAAATAGACCACAACACAATAATTCTGGGTGACTTTTAACACACTTCTTTCACCACTGGATAATCTTCCGAGTAAAACCTGAAGAAAGATACTATATAACTCAATAAAATAATCAATAACTTAGCATTAACTGACATATATAGTATTTTAACCATCAATGAATGAATACACTTTCTTCACAGCAGCACATGGATCCTTCCCTAAAATAGACCATGTATTATGCCACAAAGCAACTCTTAGCAAATACAAAAAAGTAGAGATTTTATTTTATCCAATCATAATGGAATGAAACTAGAAATCAATGATAAAATTAAAAAATAGGAGCAACTCCAACACCTGAAGACTAAATAATATGCTCTTGAGTGAACAATAGGTTGAAGAAGATATTAAAGAGGAGATTAAAAATTTTAAAATATAAATGAGAACACTAATAGAACATATTGAAATCTCTGGAACACTATGAAGGCAGTTCTAAGAGAAAAGTTCATTGCATGGAGTTTATTCCTTAAGAGAAGACAAAGTCAACAAATAAATGACCTAACCAAAGCCCCAGAAAAAGAACAACAAATCAACTCCAAAAGCAGTAGAAGACAATAAATAATTAAAATCAATGAAATTGAAACAAAAGAAATCAATGAAATTGAAACAAAAGGCATAATTGAAAAAAAAAATGACAAAACAAAAAGTTGGTGCTTTGAAAAATAAGTAAAATTGATAAACCCTCAGCCATGCTACCAAAGAGAAGGAGACAGAAAACTCAAATTACTAATGTCCATGATGGAAAAGGAAATAACATGATGATGGCACTACAGAAATACAGAAGATAATTAGAAATTATTTTGAAAATTTTTATTCCAAAATATAGAAAATTTTAAAATTTAAAAAATGTCTAGAGCATTAAAAATTTCTAGAGTCATATGATTTGCCCAAATTAAATCAGGATGATATACACAATTTAAACAGATCAATTTCAAGCAATGAAATAGAAGATGCCATCAAAAACCTACCAACCAATAAAGGCTCAGGACCAGATGGATACACAGTTGAGTTCTACAAGACTTTCAAAGCAAAACTAATACCAATACTCCTCAAATTATTTAGTGAAATAAAAAAAAGAGTGAACACTTCTAAATTCATTCTATGAGGCCGATATCACCCTGATTTCCAAAAAAGGCAAAGACACATTAAAGAAAGAAAATTTCAGACCAATATCTCCAATGAACATAGATGCAGAATTCTCAATAAAATTCTGACAAATCAAGTACAAAAACATATCAAAAAGATAATGCACCATGATCAAGTGGGGTTCATCCCAGGGATGCAAGATTCGTTCAACATATGAAAAATCAAAAAAAAATGTGATTAATCACATCTATAGACTTAAAGATAAGAATCCTATGATCATCTCAATAGATGCAGAAAAAGCATTTGACAAAATACATCACCCACCCCTTAATGATCAATATACTAAAAAAACTAGGGATAACAGGAACATATGTCTACTTTGTAAAAGCTATTTGTGCCAATCCCAGGCCAACATCATTCTAAATGGAGAAAAATTGAAAGCATTCCCTCTAAATACTAGAGCAAGACAGAGATACCCTCTTTTACCTACCCTATTTAATATAGTTCTTGAAATATTAGCCAGAGCAATTAAGAGGGATAAGAAATTAAAGGGATATGGATAAGAAAAGAAGAACTCAAGTTAGCACTACCTGTGGATTACATGATTTTATACCTGGAAATCAAAAAAAAAAAAAAAAAAACCCTCTAGAACAAATAAATGAATGCAGCAAAGTAGCAGGATATAAAATCAACACCCATAAATCAAGTGCATTTCTGTACATCAGTGACAAATCCACTGAAACAGAAACTAGAAAAGCTACCCCATCTACAATAGCCTAAAAAAAAATCAACTTAAGAGGTGAAAGACCTCTACAATTAAAATTACAGAACACTGAAGAAAGAAATTAATAAGAACCTTGGAAGATGGAAAGATCTCCCTTGTTCTTGGATAGGCAGAATTAATATTGTCAAAATGACCATACTACCAAAAGCACTATACAGATTTGATGAAATTTCAATCAGAATCCCAATATCATTCCTCATAAAAATAGAAAAAGCAGTCATGAAATTCAACTGGAAAAATAAGAGACCTAGAATAGTTAAAGCAATCCTCAGCAAGAAGAGTGAAGCAGGTGGCAGCACTATAGCGACCTTAAACTAAACTACAGAGCAATAGTAGCAAAAACAGCATGGTATCAGCACCAAAATGGACAATGGTACAGAATAGAGGACACAGAGACTAACCTACATGATTGCAATTACCTTATATTAGACAAAGGTGCCAAAAACATACATTGGAGAAAAGATAGACTCTTCAACAAATGATGCTAGGAAAACTGGAAGTCAATATGCAGCAAAATGGAGTTAAGCTCATATCTCCAACCATGCAAAAACTCAACTCAAAGTGGATCAAGGACCTAGAAATTAAACCAGAGACCCTGCACCTAACAGAAGAAAAAGTAGGCCCAAATCTTCATCATGTTGGATTAGGTCCTGACATCCTTAATAAGACTCCTATAGCAAGAATAAAATCAAGAATCAATAAATGGGATGAATTCAAACTAAAAATCTTCTTAACAGAAGAAAAAATCAGTGAGAACAGAGAGCCTGTATTTTGGGAGCAAATCCTTATCACACTCACATCGGATAGAGCACTAATCTCTAGGATATATAAAGAACATAAAAATCTTAAAAAAAAAAAAAAAAAACCAAATAACCCAATCAATAAATTTGCCAGGGAACTGAACAAACCCTTCTCAGAAGATAATATACAACCAATCAACAAATATATGAAAAAATTTTAACATCTTTATCAATTAGAGAAATCCAAATCAAAACTATTCTAAGATTTCATCTCACTTCAGTCAGAATGGCAGCTATTAAGAATACAACAATAAGTGTTGGTGAGCATGTGGGAAGAAAGGCACACTCATACATTGTGGGTGGGACTGCAAATTGGTATAAGCACTCAGGAAAGCAGTATAGAGATTCTGTGGAAAACTTGGAATGGAACCACCATTGACACAGCTATCCTACTCCTTGGTTTATACCCAAAGGACTTAAAATCAGTATAGTACAGTGACACAGCCACATGGATATTCATAGCAGCTCAATTCTGTGGAACCAACTTAGATGCCCTTCAACAGATGAATGCATAACAAAATGTGGTACATATACACAATGGGATATTACTCAGCTTTACAGAAAAATGAAATTGTGGCATTTGCAGGGAAATGGATGGATCTACAGAATATCTTGCTAAGTGAAATAAGACAATCTCCAAAACTCAAAGACCTAATGTCTTCTCTGATGAGCAGATGCTGATCCATAGTGGGGGTTGTAGGGAAAAGTGAAGAAACTCTGAATTGCACTGAGGGAGTGAGGGAAGAGGTGGGGCATGAGGGTGAGAAGGACAGTAGAATGAGACAGTCATTATTACCCTACGTACATACATGATTACACTATTGTGTAACTCTGCACCATGCACAGCAAGAAGAATGAGAAGTTGTGCTCCATTTATGTACAATATGTAAACGTGCATTCCACTGTCATGGATAGCTAATTAGAAAAAATTTAAAAAAATATAGAAGGGATACCAATAGAATAGAGGAAGGGGATCAGGGGGAGGGAGGAGGGAGGAACAGTACTGGAGAATAAAAATGATCTAGCCATACTATTTTATTGTGTGTGTAAATGAATATTTTATAATAAAACCCACTGTTATGAATAATTATAATGTGCCAATAAAAAATAAAAATGTACACATTAAAATTAAACAGAATTAGAAATCATACAGCATCTGCTGTCAGGCCTCATGAAATTACACAAGACTTTGATAAGAGAAAGATATTTGGGCTATACAAAATATTTGAAGATTAAATATCCCTTCTAGATTACACATGAGTCAAAAGTTAAATCTCAAGAGAAATTAATAAATCTCAAGAAAAACCAAATGAAAATAATAACACAATTTGTATAATCTGGGGATATCGGGAATATAAGAGGGGCCATGATGGACATGCTCTGAACACCTCTATCCATACAAACTGGATGACCTGGATGAAATGGACAATTCCTGACAGACACCACCTGCCAAGGCTCAAACCAGAAGAAATAGTTGGAACTGGTTTATATCCTCAAGGGGGATTGGTCCAGTAACTAATAACCTTCTCAAACAGAAAGCCCAGGCCCAGGTGTGTTCACAGGTGAATTCTATCAAACATTTAAAGATAAAATTTCACCAATTCTCTGTGGTCTCTTTCAGAAGACAGAAGCAGAGGGATTTCCTACTAACCCATTCAAGTAGATGTTCAACAAATCCAAACAAGGACATTGCAAGAAAACTACAGACCACTATGTCTCAGGTATTTAGCTGCAAAAATCTTTAGTAAAATATCAGCAACTTGAATCTGACATTGCATATAAAAGATTATATGGCAGGATCAAGGGAAGGACCCAGGTATGTACAACTGGCTTGAGATCAGAAAATCAATTAATATAATCATTACATCCACAGGCCAAAAGTTGAAAACAAACAATCATGTCAGCAGATGCAGAAAAAAACAGGAACAAAATTCAATGCCTAGCATGGTAAAAACAAAACAAAACAAGAACAAGAACAACAAAAATCTCAGTAAACCATGGTTAGAGGGGAACTACATCAACCAGATAAATGACATCTATAAGATGTCATTTCTATAAGAAAACTAACACTCTACTTAACAGAGAGGAATTTAAAAGTTTTCCCATTGGGATCAGAAACAAGGTGAGGATGTCCCCTGTCCTCATTCTTATCCACATGCTGTTCATCATAGATAAGGCAATACCACCAGGAAAGACAAGCTCTATTGATCCATGAGGAAAAGATAAAGCTGTCTGGGATGACTCTACTGTCTGTGTAGGGAATCCCAAAGAAGCAATAAAAACATGGGATGCTCTGAAGCGATGGTACCAACACTGCAGGGACAAGGTGGACAGACAGATGTCCTATGTCAGTCACTTTCCTGCACACCAACAACACACAGGGGGAGTCTGAGATTAAAACCAAAAGAAGACTTACATTAGCACCCCAAAATGAAATGCATAGGTGGCCATCTACAGAAACCCCGCATCAGGTACTTCCCCTGTTTAGAAACAAGTTATCTGAAGGACAGTAGCTTGTTGCTCTAGAGTGGGCAGTGGGCACTCCTACTCCAGAGCACAAGTGCCAACCATTCAGAGCAACCTGTTACTGTTCCTGATTTGAGATATTACTCCCCGTCACCATTTTCTCCTTTTCTCGAGTCATTTGGCATTTCTAGAACAATTTAAAATTTGTTCCACATTCAGTAAAGTGCAGCATTATTAGAAACTCAATTTTTAAAAGCCATATATCTTTAGGAATATTGAAGCGAGTACTAGACAAGCAGTCAGTGTACATAGGTAAATCGAATCAGGTCAGATCTAGGAGATTTTGAGTGAGTCTGGGAAGTTGGAGACTGTCCCAAGAGGGACCTTATCAAGAACCTGCCCCTGCTCCAAACTGTTGCCAAGGTAACCTGTCCCAAGAATTTCCCCTCCCTACAGGGAGCTGTAAGGTTGTTAATGTGTCCTTGTCTACTCCACCATGCCCTTCCCCCTTCAGCCCACATATTTCCCATTTTTTTGGTCACACCACTGAGCATTTCTGCCCCTAGACATGTATGCAGGAAGGAGAAAGATAAGGGGGGAAAGGCAGGAGAACAAAGGAAGCCTAGGACACATAAAAAGGGCAGAACACCTCATTCTTGGGATACTATGATACCAGCTATGGCCCCCTTCTCCCTCGCGGGAGATGTCTATGTTACCCCTTTTTAAATAAACCCTGCTTCATATGCTTGCCTCATCATGCTGTTCAAATGTTCAAACTTCAACATGTGGGGAAGCAGGACTTGTCACCAGTAACTGGCGGTATCATATTTGGAGGTTCTACCGAGGCCTACAGTGAGGTAAGCTCCTCTTCACATGCCCCACATCTATTTGAAGTGCATCTCTCTGTCTCTTTCATTTTGGAAGATGATGGGCAGTAGTTGGCTATTTAAATGCAATTAGTGCAGCAGTCACTCTTCAAGACTCAGGTGAAAGGTTTCCTGGCCTAGGCAGCTCTCAATCACCTTTTCAATACAGAGCAATCAGGTTGGGTTCTGCTGAAACTGCTTCCTACTCTTCTGTCCAGGCCTGGAGAGCAATTGGTGTGAGTACACAGTGTCCCTAGTCCCAATGTGCCTTTGATGTGTGGAGGTGAATGAAGGAGTATGGAACAACTGTGGAATTTATGGCCTGGGCTAATAAACTCCGGCAAAAATCCTAAGATTCCTTCTCTGAAAACACCTCCCGACTGCCCTAAGGGGTAACTAAGGTGATGGTAGATGAGTGACACTGAGGAAAAGCCCCAATGACATTTGCCTTCATTCAGGACAAGCAACACTCCCAACCCCACATCCATTTCCTCCTAGATGCTCCCTTTGTAATGCCAGATACATGGGACCCCAATAGACCTACAGGAGCTGAATCTGATGCAATCACACAAGAGGCTTTATTGCAAGCTAGAGCCTGGACTCCCAAACGTTCCCAATGCAGTGGTCCCAGGGAGGGAGTCCCGGTCCTTTGTTCAGTGAGATTTTATAGGTTTTGGGAGGATACTCTATGTGTCACAACATCACACAGCAAATCTTCCATACCACAGGAAAATCGAACAACTTTTAACATTGATTAGCACATTCACTGGTGGGAACAAGTTGGGTAGGGGTGATTAGTTAATACAAGGGGGGAATTCCTTTGAACTGATTGGTTGAAGACATGAGGGGTGCATGTACTAAACTACCTGGTTTCCCAACATCTTATCAACCACCATAACCACTGGGGAGTGATCTGGCATCCCAGGTATTTTCCCTGTCTCATGCTGATTGGTGGTTGCTAGGGGGTTGCTATGGGTCCTCACCTAGCCTAACTGAGTCAGGGACACCTGGCATTGCAGATATCTCCTATTATTTGCAGACAACTCAGCAGGGTAGGGATGTGCCTAGGAGTGCTCTGTGGGTTTTTCCAAGGACAAGGGTCACAACCTCTTCCTTAGGACAGTCCTTGAGGTAGAAGCTGCTGTTATTTATTTATTTTCAAAAATTGAGTCACATCAGTTTCTTATTCCCTTCTTTGTCTGGAAACTTGGGGACCAATCACGGTTCCCTCAGTCGGGGGTCTATATGGGCAGGCCCTATATCTTGGTAGGATTCTCCTTCTGGGTCTAGGGCTTGATAGTGGGTATGCAGAACCATCATCTGAACTGTGTTTACTCTTTCCTTGATGAAAGCCACTAGCTTGTTCACAAGTAGTCCTACTAAGGTTGACACCAGGGTAATTTTAGAGTAAATAGTAACCCTCAGGTGACAGTCCTCAACTTCCCAGACTCACTAAAAATTGGCCTTAAGACTTAATTTACCTATCAACACTGTCTATTATCTATTTCTTGCTTCATTCCTCCCTCTAATTTTAGGAACTCCTTATTGCTGTAAGGAGAAGGGGTAATGGCTCATTCTGGCTGCTTTAGAGTTGAGAGGGGGCATCAAACGTGAGGGGGTTCGACAACGTGGGGGACGTGAGTTCCCTTATAGAAGTCAGTTTGGTTTGAAGTCTGGTTGGGGAAGAACAGGTTGTAAAGTCATTTGGGGATGGGTGTTTCTATGAGAGAAACAAAAACCATGAGTACTGAATAAATGTTGCAGCAGCTGGAACATGTTGATGTATAATAGAAGTTTCCTCACCAGGCTATAACATCCCCAGTTATCAGAAATGTAAATATAACATTTAACTTTTAGTGTCCCAGATGTCCTTCCCAATAAGATACAGTTTAATAATTTAATGTCCTCTGATCTTGCAAAATCCTTTTATTGGTATTACCTCTGTGTCTAATAGAGAAACCTTTAATTCTGTTACTCAGGGCTGGATAATTATACTAGCAAACACCAAGCCTTCCTGTGTAGGTTAGGAATATCTGTAGGCCTTAAACTAAATACTACTCTGGCCATTCTCTTGATAGTTTCTTTTGATAGTTATGAGGCATTCCTGCCTAAGAATCTCTTTTGTAGACTCAAGTCTTACTTATTCTTGGGGGCTAACAGAAGGTGTATACCTTAAGTTACATTTAACTATTATTATCATTTAAAATGCCCAGGAATAGCTGTGTGTTGGTTTTAGCTGTCTTTTCTAGGTGTTTAAAATGAAGCATTCAAACTGACTTTTGTTTCTATCTATTGTTAACAGTCAGCTGAGTTTCCATGAGAACCCTGGGGAACTTTGGAGCAGCTTCTCAGTTCTGCTAGTGCCATTTGCGCTAGAATGGGTCCAGGTCTTGCTTCACCATGTGGCTTCCCTTGGAAACATTAGGGATGTCTCCCTTCTCCGATGACCCTCCTCTTTATAGCAAATGCACTGACTGGCTTTCTGTTCTCTAGTGGTCTCATTAATCTCTCTGATTGGGAGGTTATGTGGCCCAGAGTTGCAAAGCTCTTTAAAGAAGTCCCCTGTTCCCTGGGTTCAGAGTGACTCAGAGGACAAGAGACAAATATTGGTTTTCTTTGCCCTTTTAATTTAAATTTAATTTTAAATCTTAATCTTAAACATCCAGCAAATAAATCTCATCAGAGTACTGGGCTTTAAATGTCTACCTCTGTATCCTTTAGGTGATAACTTATTATCTTAAATTAACCCAGGTTGTGTGTTCTTAAAGCAGTACCTCTGCAAAACATTAACAGACAATCTTTAGACCATTTTTAAGAAAACTACAAAATAAAATTAGCAAGAGTAAAAACATATTTAGTTCATGTAATAGCTACCTTGAACATTGGCAGAGTTATACATCATATCCCCTGTTTGAGATCCTAATAATCTTGACAAAAGCCAACTTTTGGACACAACTTTAAATGTTCTGAAATCTGACCTACTTCTTTCTTAGTCATTCTCACATGTAGCAAGATGGGACACAGAGTCTTATCTCAAGTAAGGCAGGGCTCTTCATAAATATTAAGTAAAGTGCTGTAGATCTTTGCTTTTTTAAACATCATGTTACAAAGCCTACATAGATTGTTGCTCAAATTCACATGAATATTAGCTAAAACAATATGATATCACATCTAAAACATGAATTAAAGAAAGGATGAAAGCATTTATCATTTTGTAAAAAAGTAGCAAAGTACTTTTGGGTTTTACAATATTAACCTTTACACAGATTAGGTTCTTGTTAACTAAAAAATACATTTAAATTGAAACCCAGTATAAAAAGTAACCTAAATTTTACATATCTTATTGATAACAGGTCCAGTTATAGAACATCAAATGATAAAAATAAATCTTCAATATGTTTTTCTTTTAAGCCTAAAATTACCATTCAACTTTAGAACACCAACTTGATATAATGCTCTTTTAAAGCTTCTGCTTTACAGAATTGTATACCCAGAGGATATGAATACATTAATATAAAAACATTAATGTTATTGTTGTGCTATTAACCAAGTTTAGCTTTTAAAGACATAACATAGCACCATTCTCTAAAATAATAGTTCTTGTGTAACTAGCTATTTAATTCCTTTAAGATTTCTTGCTCTAGAAACAAGAAATAAAACTTAATAAAACATAATTTATGAGTAAACTAATGTTTTAAGAAATTTTTGTCCTTTTAACATATGTCTGATTGTAAAGATAAAAAATACACAGACCTTCTTTATCACTTACTTAAACTCTCTTATTTACTTCATCACATAAAGACCTTCTTATCCAGGAACACTTTTATTTTTCTCTATACTAAATATGATTTCCATACCTAGAACCTTCTAATTTCTCCTTTCCATCTGTTAACCTCCTTTTCTGTTCACATTTTGAAACATTCTTGTAAATTTCTGAATTTAGGCATATTATTTCTTTTTAGAAATACATTATTTTACTTACAATACTCTTAATTCAGACAATTGAAACTTTTGGTCCTTTGTAAATAGAAATCTTTTATGAACCCTAGTATATAGAATCACATCTGTTTATCATTTCATTTTCATAGATATCACTGATGACAAAGCAACTTTAAACCTTTTTTCTTCATTTACCAACTTACAAAAACATCAATAATGTTATCCAATGCAATTCAAGGAGTTAAGAGTACTCAATGATATATTTAACATTTAGCATTTTAACCTTCTAAATCAATCAGATATCTAACAAAAGTACTCATAAGTGAGTAATTCCATGTCAAATCTACAAATCAATCAGATATCTAACAAAGGTACTCATACATGAGTAATCCCATGTCAAATCTACTTTACTTATTTTATCAAAACATCAGATAAGTGTATTGAACAGTGTTAGCCACTTCTTCCTTGTTGAAGAAAAGTCCTAGAAGCAAAGCATATCAGGCATTTCATAGACATCAATATTTTATTAGTTTTTTAACATCTAGAAAAACTTGTAAGCTTAATTTTAAATACATCTTTGCTTTCATCTGTTTACCCAATTTAAATTGAACTGTTTTTAATCACATGAATCAAAGATATTTGGATCCATTTTTAAAAAATTTTTATGAGTGTTCCTCATATATCTGCCAATTTTCATATCATGTGCATGATATATGGACATACGCACATACAGACATACAACACATAACACAAGTGTGCACATATAACACAATAGTAAAGGCCTTGTAGCTTTTTGCAGGTGAAATCTCCATTGTAATGTTTAAAAACTCCACTGTGGATCAAAAATAGAACTGATCAAAAAAACTTTAACCTAGGTCTGTAGGATCAAAATCATGAGCTCAAAAAATACATAATCTAAGAAAAAGCAAGAGTCCTAAAAAAATTGACCAGCCAGTAATTAGTAAATACCATACAATTTACTTTTTGGTTTAGTCTAGTTTGAATTCAGGTAAAAGACACCTTTACTCTTTTTTTTTCCTTTTTGCTTCAGATCAGTCTCCTACTGAGCTTGCAGGGTTCTTCCATTTGCATTTCAACTTAAGTCCTGGCTGAGGTCTGGAAGGAGCAGGGAAAACTGTTATTCTGAGCAGAAATCTCATGCCTAAGGCATTTTAACCAATGCTAAAAATTATGATACAAGCAATAGAAAACATTGCTTCCCTAATCCCATTTAACAAATTTCATATCTTTACATCTTGTTTTGCCAAAGGAAAAATTTTTCCTACACTAGGAAAACTTGCTCACACACCACTGAAAATAGGATTTTACTTGATAATATAAAAGCTACCATCAGAAGAAATTCTTTCAGGATCATTAAGCCACTTCCTTTGTTCTGAAGTTCCTATAGTAGTATTAAGTTACATTAAATGACCTTAAAAATTTTTCAAAAGAGAATCACACACTACCATCAATATCTAAAATTAAGCTTTAAAAATTCCCAAGACTGTTGCTATTCAATGTCATTCTAATAAGCCAGAACCCCCAACCCAACACTTTCCTTCCCCAAGCCCTACACTCTGAGGGGAACAAATATCATACCATGATTTACTATCCTTGCCCAAATTAATGCACTGGTACACCCAGTGAAATAATCCCAGGCTACCCAATTCAAAAATTGGTAAAAAAAAAAAAAAAAGTGAATGATTGAGAGTTACCTGCCAATGTGGAAGTAGAGTTCTTTAGTTTTCCATCCTAAGTATTTAAGTTCTCTGGCATGAATTATCTGAAATCGTAAATTAAACAATTACCTAAACCCAACTTTTAACTGCAAGATTGGGCAATTCTTCATTAACCCATTCAGATTCCAGATCATTACAATAAAATGTCATCTTTTAGACACAGATTCAGCCAAGATCATTCCCAAGAAACAATCTATAATATCAACACATTATTGCCCATGTCTTAAAGGTGCAGAAACAGATAGAAAGAGATGTCATAATCCTTGCAGTGCAGCGAAGAAAGGCGAGAGTTCCCTGAAGCAATAGGGGCTTTGGCAGCTGCTGGGAGTCTTCAGTCCCTCCTTTTACTTACAGGATTAGCTCCTCTGGTTTGGTCCAACCCCAGGCACCAGGCATGCTCCATATCTCCTAACTTTCCAGTAGTCAGCTCTCAAAAGTTAATCCTCCACATGTGGTTGTTTGGAGTGCTAGGCTTCCCCAAAAAAAGCAGAGTAGGGGCTCCTCTAGAGTCACCTCTGAAACTTTGGTTCCTGTCCTTGAAGCCAATTAATGTCAATTTAATAATGAGACAGGGTTTTGAGAAAAAGAAAAAGGGAGATATCAAAGTTCTTAGATCCCCAGCGGGCATTTCCCCCTGCAGTGGGTGCACTCAAGCCAACTAGGGGAAGAATAGAAAACATTGCTTCCCTAATCCCATTTAACAAAGGGGAGCAATGTTTATCAAAGTTCTTTAAAACACAGCTCAAAGGGGTGTAAGAGGTGAGAATAGAAAAGCTGGCGATTCTATTGACTTTTGGTCCCTTTCAGGGAAGCAGGAGAAGCATACCAGGGACAACTTCAGGCCAAAATTTAGCTAAAGTTACTCCACATATCTAAGGCAGATCAGAACATGGGACACTGCATCTGTCCAAAGTAAAACAATGCCATCACATTAACAGAGACACAGACAGAAAGACTCACAAAGACATAGATTCCCTATTCAGACTGTCGACAAAAATGGAAGTGGGGTGCTGACCAAAGCAACTGGGGTCTTCCTCTCAGACAAACATATTGGGGGAGTATCCCCCTCAGATTGGGTCTGACAACCCCAGATTAGGGGAGTATCCCCCCTTAATATTGGGGTCTAGGACCTCTCCCAGGAACCCTGGCTGGCGACCCTATAGTGTGTCCACCAAGGCCAGTTGCCAGCCCAGAATACAGATTCTATGGGCATAGTCAGAACAAAGCAGACATCAGACACACATCAACTGTGCAACCAGCATGCTAGCTTCATATAAGAGGTTTGAAGCATAGAAGCTAACTAGTGAGATCAAAATAAACACACAAACTCAATTTATCTTTTTCTTTGACCAGGTCTGAGACAGCCCTCCCTCTGGCTCCTGCCTTGAGCCACCCGGTGGGGCAGCAAGGCTTACTCAGGGCTAGCAGGAGAGAGAGAGATAGGGCATGCCAGAGAGTGGCCTTTTATTGGGGAACAAGAAATTCAGGGGAAAATTCCATCCAATGAAGGTCGAGGGGGACAGCATTCCAAGGTCAGGGTCAGTGATTGGTCTCAGGGTCAATGGTCAGTCACACCCCTGCATGGATGGGCTTTCACACCTGGAAAGGGTAGGGATTAGTTCCGACACAGAACGCCTCACACCCAATCAGGGAGGTGCCCAATCAAGTGCAAGAATGGCTTCCCACACACATGAATAACAAACAAGGGTCTCCCCTTGGGGTGGTCCTGGGGTTTAGGGGAGCCCAGACAAGCCCCCGGTGGTAATGCAAGATTTGTGGGACCCCAATAGACCTCCAGGAGCTGAACCTGATGCAATCACATGAGTCTTTATTGCAAGCTCGAGCCTTGACTCATAATTGTTCCCAAATCAGCGGTCCCAGGGAGTGAGTCCTGGTCCTTTGTTCAGTGAGATTTTATAGGTTTTGGGGGGATACTCTATGCATCACAACATCGCATAGCAAATCATTTCATACCAAGGAAAAATCAAACAACAACTCTTAAGATTGATTAGCACATTCACTGGTGGGAACAAATTGGGTAGGGGTGATTGGTTAGTACAAGAGGGGGATTCCTTTAAACTGATTGGTTAAGCCATGAGGGGTGTATGTGCTAAACTACATGGTTTCCCAATATGTTATCAACGACCATAAACTACTGGGGGGTGATCTGGCATCCCAGGTATTTTCCCTGTCTCATGCTGATTGGTGGTTGCTAGGGGGGTTGCTATGGGTCCTCACCTAATCTAACTGAGTCAGGGACACCTGGCACTGTAGATCTCTCCTGTTATTTGCAGACAAACAACTCAGCAGGGCAGGGATGTGCCTAGGAGTGCTCTGTGGGTTTTTCCAAGGACAAGGGTAACAACCCCTTCCTTAGGACAGTCCTTGAGGTAGAAGCTGCTGTTATGTATTTATTTTCAAAAATGGAATCACATCAGTTTCTCACCTTCCTTTGCCAATCAGACACACTAGCAATTAAGATTGTAGGGCTGAGAGAAAGACAAGGGATGATTAGGAAGAAAACATCCAGGTTTCCTTTGTTCACATAGTTAGCCTTCACAAGCAATTTAAAATCTCCCATTACTCCTCCTATACTCAGATGTACTTGATGTATTTTTAAAAATGCTGCAAGAGGGAGGCACTCTATTTTAACCAAATCCTCCCATAAATTCCTCTGGAAAATGGTGTTTGTTATGTGCTTAACAACCAATAGATATTCCCCTTACCCCTTGGAGATTCATTTAGTCTAGGGGACAGCAATTAGGCACAAATGGTTAAGACATATACAATTATTCTCTTTTTTCATAATCAGGAGTTATAGTGGCAGGGAAGAAAGCAGTAATGTCCTTAAGTCTGAATCCTCCAGGGTCTCTGGCATAGGGCAAACTGAGACCCTAGCACTTTGTCAAAGAAAGCCAGAAATAACTTTGGCAAAGCCAGGTGATGAGAGTTGGGTTTTCTGGACCATACTGAAGCTCAAGTTTAGGGAGATGTTCCTAATATATCAGATAAAGAGTTTTCTCTGATGCGAGAGAAAACTTAAAATTTCCATCACTCAGGTGGGAGCTTATCAAATCACTTTGTAGATTGACCACCAGTCTACATACTGAGAAATTACAAATGATCAGGAAAGTGCCTTATTTTTATGTGTTGTCAGGCCTAACCTCAATGTCTACCAGGAGAGAAGCCCTTAAAATCACCTACTGAGGAAAAGAAATCAAGGGGATCCCCCCAATTTAAATAAAAACAAATTCAGAAAAATTTTTGGAGGATCTAAATAAATATATTGGGATGTTTCAAAACTTATGCCAGGTGCTTGACCTCACCTGGAAAGATATTATATTTTTACTTAGCCAAACTTTAACCCCAATAAGAAGGAGGCCACCCTAAAGCAAGCAGTTAAAAAATTTGTGGATGGACCTACATCTTGCCCATGTCCCAGCATCACAAACTAGAAACAAACCTAGTTATTTATCAAGAACACAGGAAGTGCTCAGAAACAACTTGACTGGGACCCAAATAATGGACAGGATGTTTAGAAGATTACACATTTACAAACGTTGGTCCTTGAAGTCCTCAGGAAGATCAAGCAAAAGCCCATTAACTATTCCAAGGTCTCTGAAATTACTCTGGGCCCCAGGAAAACCCTGCTATTTTCATGAGAAACTCAGGGAAACAATAAAAACAACACACTAAATCCTGAATCCATAAATGACCACCTTCTTTTAAAGTATAAATTTACCAAAAATTTTAATCCCACTCTGAGTTATAAACGTCTTTTTGATGATTTAAGACATTAAACAGGGCAGTAATTTGAACCCCTGTTCTGAACATAACTATGGAGCAAAATTTTAGCAATTTGTCACTGCAGTCCTAGGAATGGTCACAGAAAATAATGTACCTGCTCAATAAGAAGCTTAATATCATAGCTTTGTTCTCAACATTAATAGAAAATAAGGTATCATAATTTTCAACATCCAAAACTATCCAATTACCAACAAGAAAAAAAGTGGTTAAGAACCTATTCCACCAACAAGATGACAGAGGCCACAGGGTCACCTGTCCTGTGCCCCAGTCCTCTGGGTGGGAGACAACAGGAATCCACAGCAGGTTCCAAGAGCGCAGGATGCCAGAGCCATTGAACCACACCTGGGGTCTCTGTAACATGGCAGGCATCCAACTTCTTCAACAAAATGTTTTTCCAAAGTTAAACAAAGAGAAAACCTAACAAGGAAACAAACAAACCTCAAGCACAGGGGGATGCTCTGAATTCAGAAGACCTGTGGAGACAGACAGCATCAGGTGTGCTGTGAGCAAGTGGGTTTTTTAATATTCCACAGCCATTAAGCTTTTGTAAGATCACCTGGAAGCCATTAAATCACCTGGCTATTAAGTGACGTTAAGGGTTTGTGGTCATGTTATCAGGTGTGAAGTTTTGGGAAAATATTTCTGGAAAATATTTGGTAAAATTCTTTCTGGAGGAAGGAAACACTGAATACTTCATAGGATGTTGCATACCACGTCCCAGATTTGCTTTAATATTCATTTTTTTTTTGTATATGGAATTTATTGTTTTTCTTTTTCTTTCTTTCTTTTTATTAGTTACACATGACAGTACACTAAGGAGACAATGTGGGTGGGATGGACTTAAGAAGATTGGGTAAATGTTGCACACCTGGATGGTGGACTCAGGGAGGGCACACTATTTCTTTTCCAGTCTTTACTTTTGGGAGGCTGTGGCTCTTCCCTAGAAAGCAGGTGTGAATCTCTACTTGTGAGCTCTTTTTGCAGAGCCTGAGTCTTGGAGGCGATCAGGGTTCCCTCTGGTGGCTGCTGAAGGGCCTGCGACCCAGTTGGGCAGACCTGGTAGAAAAAATGCTCCTGGCACCCAGCAGAGGGCGAGGGCGGGTGGCTTTCCTGTTGAAGCTGGTTTTTCCTTTCAAAATCCTGTAAAGGTTACAGTATATTTGTTTCTTAGGGATAGCACGTTAATTGCTTGCATAGGGGTGCTTGTGTCAAATAAAAATGCAAGTCCATGGTCTAGGTGAACAAAGGTCCAGGTTTTCACTCTACCTTCATTTAACCCTCAGGTGCATCAAAGGCCCTAATGTTTGGGAGTGACCCTAAAGCTGGGAGCCTGTGTATGTTTGTTCACGCAGAGGCCACTGCAGAACCCAGTGGATCTTTCATGCTTTTGCCTCTCCTGGGTCTGTTCATGCTCAGATCTTGGTCTTTATCCACTTTCCTCCCAGAGTTCTCTGAAGCACTGACATGCTAACATGGCTCTGAGCCCTATGCCTCTCTGTGAGAGAAAGCAGGAGCATCAGGCCCCTCAGAGTGCTGCCTGTGATGAGGAACTGACCTATTCTGGCCTGTGCCAAGGACTCTCTGCTTCACATACTACCCCCTTTGGTGGTAGCCAATGCTGAAGGGGGCCCTCTTTGTCCACATGCAGAGCACTCAGGAGAGCAGGGAGGTGCCAGGGCTATGGGCGTCCCAGCTGCACCCATCAGGTGCAGCCTGTCAGGGTAGACTTTGCAGGGAAGACACTCTGCTGTTGAGGTACCAACCCCTCCTGGCCCCAATCCTGGGCTGAGCTGTGGGCAGTACCCCAGGTTGAGGTGGGTACCTGCTTCAGTGTGATTGATTTATATTTCTACAGAGCAATTAGTTCACTTTTACCTCATCAATACAGATTTGTGTGATTCAGGACATCCCAAGTTTGCATTTGCAGATCTAATATGGTGATCAGCATTATATTTTGGAATAGAAGGGCATGGGCACTTAGGGTTTGTAGATGAAAAATGTAAAATAGCAAAAATAGCCTTGCAAACAGTTACTAGCTGATGAGTACATTCCTGCTGCATCTGTGCTAATGCCCTGTGCAAAGGTCCATGTTCCAGAAGGGGTCAGGGGGAGCTTCCAACAGCTATTTTGACCTTGTGTCCTGGGTCTTGGGTCTCTGAGAATTTGTGTCCTATAGAATGACCTTAGCTTAAGTTAAATAGAGAAGCAAGTAGATCCCTTGTGGCTGCTAGAAAACAGACACCTTCCACTCAAAATCTTCCAAAACAGCAATCCTCACAGTTTTTGGTCTTGAGATCTTTATAGCTCTGAAAAACCCTGATGTTCAGAGAATCTTTGGGTAATATAGGCCATATAGATGAATGGATAAATTGAGGGACTGATAGATATACATCTGAAGAGGCCACCAGCAACTCATTGGGGTTTCTTTTTCCTGTTTGGAAGGGTGTAAGCTATCTATGAAATCAAAGTCAAGAATAGTTAGTGAAGGACAAATGACAAAGTCAAAATTAGTTTTAAAGGGATGGAACCCTGATAGGTTCAGTCCACATAGGAGCTGGAGCTAGAAAATTAGAAAATCAAGGCTGGGGCTGTGGCATACTGGTAGAGTGCTTGCCTAGCACACACGAGGCACTGGGTTCAATACTCAGCACCACATTAAAATAAAAAGATAGTGTGTTCACCAACAATTAGAAACTCACTCCCATGGTGTATTTAAGGGGGCACAGCAAGGCAAGGATAAGTCTTCAGGGCTGGAGTCTTGTTCCATGATGTCCTCCAGTCAGCATGTTGATCAGCACCTTGGCGGGTCACACCTATCCCAGAGAAGCACTGCAGCTTCAGCACGTCACCCCATCTCTGGTGCTGTCTGGGACATTTGGCAGAGCTCAAGAGGGCTCACACTGTGCCTGGGTGGTCAATCAGAGAAACGTCCACTGGAATACCCCAGAAACCAGGGGCAGCTCTGTACACCACTGAACCCACATTAGAGGAAACTCCACCCTCCAGGGGGGAGACCACCCTACCCTGGGTGACAGGGGGAGCTCTGTACACCACCACACCCACTCTAGAGTGGACTCCACCCTCCAGAGGGGAGGCCCCTAAACCCTGGATATCAGGGGGAGCTCCCCACCACACTGCACCCAGGGTGGAGGGGACTCCCCCCCCCAGGGGCAAGACCCCTCTCTCCTGGGTCATGGGGAAGCTCCCTTAGGCACCATACACAGGGTGGAGGGGACTCCCCCCTCCAGGGGACAGACCCCTTTCATCCAGGTGGCAGAGGGAGGTCCTTACACCACTGCACCCAGGGTGCAGGGGATTCACCTCACTAGGGAGGAGAATCCTTTTACCTGAGTGGCAGGGGGAGTGCCCCACACCATAGCACCCAGGCTAGATGGGACCCACCCCTCCAGGTTGGAGAACCCTCTAACCTGGGTGGCAGGGGGAGCCCTGAACACCATCCACCCAGGCTAGAGGGGACTTGCCCCTCCATGAGGCAGAATGCTGTCACATGTGTCACTGGGGTAGCTGTGTACACCACCACACCCAGGGTAGAAAGGACTCCCCTCAAGGGTTGGAGAGCCCTCTAACCTGGGTGGCGGGGGAAGATCTGTACACCATGACACCCAGGGTAGAGAGGACTCCACCCTTGAGGGGGGAGAACCCTCTAACCTAGGTGGCAGTGGGAGCACTGTACCCCTTCTCACCCAGGGAAGTGGGGATGCTCCCCTCCATGGGGGAGAACACTCTAACCTGGATGGCAGGAGAGCTCTGTTCACAAACACCAAAAATACCCAAATAACCCAATCAACAAATGGGCCAAGGACCTGAACAGACACTTCTCAGAAGAGGATATACAATCAATCAAGGAATATATGAAAAAATACTCATCATCTCCAGCAATCAGAGAAATGCAAATTAAAACTACTTTAAGATGCCATCTCACTCCATTAAGAATGACAGCCATTATGAAGTCAAACAACAATTGCTGGCAAGGATGTGGGGGTGAGGGGTTGAAGGAACACTCATACACTGCTGGTGGGACTGCAAATTGGTGCAGCCAATTTGGAAAACCGTATGGAGATTCCTTGGAAAGCTGGGAATAGAACCACCATTTGACCCAGCTATTCCTCTTCTCAGACTATACCCAAAGGACCTAAAAATAGCATACTACAGGGACACAGCCACATCAAAGTTTATAGCAGCACAATTCACAATAGCTAGACTGTGGGGCCAACTTAGATGCCCTTCAATGGATGAATGGATAAAAAAAAAAAAAAGTGGCATTTGTACACAAGGGAATATTACTCAGCACTAAAAAATAATAAGATCATGACTTTTGCCGGGAAATGGATGACTTTATAGTGAAGTTAGCCAATCCCAAAAAAAAAAATGCTGAATGTTTTCTCTGATATAAGGGGGTGACTCAAAATGGGGGAGGGAGGAAGAGGATGGAAAGAAGATTACCTCTAGATAGGGAAGAGAGGTGAGAGGAAAAGGGAGGGAGAAGGGGAATTGCAGGATGGTGGATGGAGACCCTCATCATTATACAAAATACATGCATGAAGTTTTGAGGGAAAAAAAAAGAATAGTGTTACCTTACATTAGGTAGGGAGAAGTGACAGGAGGGGAGGGAAAGGGTTGGGGGGATAGGAAAGATAGTATAATGAAACAGACATTATTATTACTGTGTGTATATATGTGACTGTGTGAAGAATATGATTCTGCAACGTGTACACTCAGAAAAATGAGAAATTATATCCCATCTGATTCAAATGTATGATACATCAAAGTCATTGTACTGTCATGTGTAACTAATTAATACAAATTAAAAAATTAATTAAAAAAAGACATAGTCTGGCCGATTGGATTTAAAAAAAATAATAAGAAGACCCCAAACTATGCTGCATGCAAGAGAGTCATCTCATAGGAAAAGACATCCAAAGAGTGACAGTGAAAAGTTGGGAAAAAAACATACTGGACTGTGGAAACAAACAGGGGCTTCTAC
This sequence comes from Callospermophilus lateralis, assembly GCF_048772815.1. Lineage (NCBI taxonomy): Eukaryota > Metazoa > Chordata > Mammalia > Rodentia > Sciuridae > Callospermophilus > Callospermophilus lateralis. The sequence goes on along the minus strand of NC_135307.1, from coordinate 184,816,869 downwards.
CCTCGTATTAGACAAAGTAGACTTTAAGCCAACGTTAATCAAAAGGGATAGATGAGGACATTTCATAATGCTTAAGGGAACCATACACCAACAAGACAAAATAATTATGAATATATACACGCCAAACAATGGAACATCTACATTCATCAAACAAACTCTACTCAAGTTCCAGAGTCAAATAGACCACAACACAATGATTCTGAGTGACTTTAACATACCTCTTTCACCACTAGATAATCTTCCAAGCAAAAGCTTCAGAAAGACACTCTAGAACTCAATAAAATAATCAATAACTTAGCATTAACTGACATATATTTTATCCATCAATGCGTGATTACACTTTCTTCTCAGCAGCACATGGATTCTTCCCTAAAACAGACTATGTATTATGCCACAAAGCAACTCTTAGCAAATACAAAAAAGTAGAGACTTCATTTTATCAGATCATAATGGAATGAAACTAGAAATCAATCATAAAATTTAAAAAATCAGGAGCAACTCCAACACCTGGAGAGGAAATAATATGCTCTTGAATGAACAATAGGTTGCAAAAGACATCAAAGAGGAGATTTAAAAATTCTTAGATGTAAATGAGAACACTAATAGAACATATTGAAATCTCTGGAACACTATGAAGGCAGTTCTAAGAGGAAAGTTCATTGCATGGAGTTTATTCCTTAAAAGAAGACAAAGTCAACAAATAAATGACCTAACATTACATCTCAAAGCCCCAGAAAAAGAACAACAAATCAACTCCAAAAGCAGTAGAAGACAGTAAATAATTAAAATCAATGAAATTGAAACAAAAGAAATCAATGAAATTGAAACAAAAGGCATAATTGAAAAAAATGACAAAACAAAAAGTTGGTGCTTTGAAAAATAAATAAAATTGATAAACCCTCAGCCATGCTAGCAAAGAGAAGGAGATAGAAAACTCAAATTACTAATGTCCATGATGGAAAAGGAAATAACATGATGATGGCACTACAGAAATACAGAAGATAATTAAAAATTATTTAAAAATTTCTATTCCAAAAAAATAGAAAATTTTAAAATTTAAAAAATGTCTAGAGCATTAAAAAATTTCTAGAGTCATATGATTTGCCCAAATTAAATCAGGATGATATACAAAATTTAAACAGATCAATTTCAAGCAATGAAATAGAAGATGCCATCAAAAGCCTACCAACCAACAAAGGCTCAGGACCAGATGGATACACAGTTGAGTTCTACAAGATTTTCAAAGCAAAACTAATACCAGTACTCTTCAAATTATTTTGTGAAACAGTAAAAGAGCAAACACTTCCAATATTATTTGATGAGGCTGATATCACCCTCATTCCCAAACAAGGCAAAGACACATTAAAGAAAGAAAACTTCAGACCAATATCTCTAATGAACATAGATGCAGAAATTCTCAATAAAATTCTGACAAATCAAGCACAAAAACATACCAAAAAGATAATGCACCATGATCAAGTGGGGTTCATCAGGGGATGCAAGGTTGGTTCAGCATATGAAAATCAAAAAATGTGATTTATCACATCAATAGACTTATAGATAAGAATACTATAATCATTTCAAAAGATGCAGAAAAAGCATTTGACAAAATATATCACCCCTTCATGTTCAATATACTAGAAAAACCAGGGCAGTGGACATTCCTGCTCCAGCGCACAAGTGCTAACCATTCATAGCAAATTGTGACTGATCTTGATTTGAGATATTACCCCACCACACACTGTTTTCTTCTTCTCTCAAGTCATCTAGCATTTCTAGAACAATTTTAACTTTGTTCCAGACTCATTAAAGTGCAGCATTATTAGAAACACAATTTTTAAAAGCCTTAAATCTCTAGGAATATTGAAGCCAGGATTAGACAGGCAGTCAGTGTACATAGATAAATCAAGTCAGGTCAGATCTAGGAGACCAATTTTGAGTGAGTCTGAGAAGTTGGAGATTGTCCCATGAGATACCTTATCAAGAACCTGTCCCTGCTCCAATCTGTTGCCAAAGTAAACAGTCCCAGGAATTTCCCCTCCCTACAGGGAGCTATAAGGTTGTTAAAGTGTCCTGGTCTACTCCACCCGACCCTTCCCCCTTCAGCCCACCTATTTCCCACCTTTTGGCCACACCACTGAGCATTCCTGGGTCTAGTCACATACACAGGAAGGAGAAAGATAAGGGGGGAAAGGCAGGAGAACAAAGGAAGCCTAGGACACATAAAAAGGGCAGAACACCTTGCCTTTTGGGATACCCTGATACCAGCTATGGCCCCCTTCTCCCTTGTGAGAGACATCTATATTACCCCTTTTTAAATAAACCCTGCTTCATATGCTTTCCTCATCGTGCTTCTCTAATGTTCAAACTTCAACATGTGGGGAAGCAGGACTCGTCACCAGTAACCAGTGGTATCATATTTGGAAGTTTCACCGAGGCCCACAGCGAGGTAAGCTCCTCTTCACATGCCCCACATCTGTTTGAAGTGCATCTCTCTGTCTCTTTCATTTTGGAAGACGATGGGCAGTAGTTGGCTATTTAAATGCAATTAGTGCAGCAGTCACTCTTCAAGACTCAGGTGAAAGGTTTCCTGGCCTAGGCAGCTCTCAATCACCTTTTCAATACAGAGCAATCAGGTTGGGTTCTGCTGAAACTGCTTCCTACTCTTCTGTCCAGGCCTGGAGAGCAATTGGTGTGAGTACACAGTGTCCCTAGTCCCAATGTGTCTTGGATTTGTGGAGGTGAATGAAGCAGTATGGAACAATTTTGGAATTTATGGCCTGGGCTAAACTCTGGTGAAAATCCTAAGCTTTCTTCTCTGAAAACACCTCCTGACTGCCCTAAGGGCTATCTAAGGTGATGGTAGATGAGTGACACTAAGGGAAAGCCCCAATGACATTTGCCTCCATTCAGGCCATGCAACACTCCCAACCAGCATCCATTCTCTCCTGGATGCTCCCTTTGTAATGCCAGATTCATGGGACTCCAATAAACCTCCAGGAGCCAAATCTCATGCAATCACACAAGAGTCTTTATTGCAAGCTAGAGCCTGGACTCACAACCATTCCTGATGCAGTGGTCCCAGAGAATGAGTCCCGGTCCTTTGTTCAGTGAGATTTTATAGGTTTTGGGGGGATACTCTATGCGTCACAACATCACACAGCAAATCATTTCATACCGTGGGAAAATCAAACAACTCTTAACATTGATTAGCACATTCACTAGCGGGAACAAGCTGGGTAGGGTTGATTGGTTAGTACAAGAGGGGGGGATTCCTTTAAACTGATTGGTTTAAGCCACAAAGGGTGTATGTGCCAAACTGAAGTGGCACCCACTCTCTCCACAGAAAAAATCTTAACTGGGCTTCTCCAGAAATTCTCACCATGAGTGATTTGGGGAATGTCAGCGAAAGAGTCTCTGAGAAAAATTTCAATGTGGATAAACTTCCTATTTTCCTGTTGCGCTATTCTGCTTGGCCACTGGCCAGGAAGATACCAGCACTCCAGGTGCTGTGCACCCCCTTAATAATTTGTCACAAATGTATCCAGTATAGTAGTTTGTAGAAATGTGCAAACAAGGTTTCTGGCCTTGAGCTGGGCTTCACAGAGATGTATACATTTTCAAGATAAGAGAAGATACCAATTGGACTCCATGGTAACTGCTGGCAGGGGAAGAAAGAAAGGAGAGAAGAAGCTCTCCCTTTCTCAGGTGTTGTCCTTGAAGTGTTAACTTGCCCAAAACAGTGAAACAAAAAGCTGCTTTTGTGTAAAACTTCTGCAGACTCTGAACTTCTGAGCCCCTCCACTTACATGCTGGGTATAAAACTTTGAAATTACCTGTATTCTGGGTTCAGGGGATTCATTGATTACAGCAAATGCTGTGCCCTCTGAACCTGGCTGTAGCCAAATAAAACTGTTTCCTGCTATCTTCAGTGCATTGCCTGTTTTGTCTCTACAACAAAACTACATGGTTTCTCAACATGTTATCAACCACCATAAACTACCGGGGGAGGGGGGGGTCATCTGGCATCCCAGATATTTTCCCTGTCTCATGCTGAGTGGTGGTTGCTAGGGGGTTGCTATGGGTCCTCACCTAGCCTAACTGAGTCAGGGACACCTGGCACTGCAGTTCTCTCCTGTTATTTGCAGACAAACAACTCAGCAGGGTGGGTATATGCCTAGGAGTGCTCTGTGGGTTTTTCCAAGGACAAGGGTCACAATCCCTTCCTTAGGACAGGCCTTGAGGTAGAAGCTGCTGTTATTTATTTATTTATTTTCAAAAATTGAGTCACATCAGTTTCTCCTTCCCCCCTTTGTCTGGAAACTTGAGGACAAATCATGACTCCTTCAATTGGGGGTCTATATGGCCAGGCCCTACATCATGGTAGGATTCTCCTTCTGGGTTAAGGCTTGATAGTGGATATGCAGAACCATCATCAGAACTGTGTTTACTCTGTCCTTGATGAAAGCCACTAGCTTGTTCACAAATGGTCCTAGTAAGGTTGACACTAGGGTAATTTTAGAGTAAACAGTAACCCTCAGGGGACAGGCTTCAAACTTCCCAGACTCACTCAAAATTGGCCTCCTGACTCGATTTACCTATCTACACTATCTATTTCTGGCTTCATTCCCTCCTCTTATTTTAGGAACCCCTCATTGCTGTAAGGAGAAGGGGCGATGGCTCATTCTGGCTGCTTCAGAGTTGAGAGAGGGTGTCAAACGTGAGGGGGCTTGACGACATCGGGGATGAGGAAGGGGATGTGACTTCCCTTTTAGAAGTCAGTTCCGTTTGAAGTCTGGTTGGGGAAGAACAGGTTGTAAAGTCATCTGGTGATGGGTGTTTCTATGAGAGAAACAAAAACCATGAGTACTGAATAAATGTTGCAGCAGCTGGAACATGTTGATGTATAATAGAAGTTTCCTCACCAGGCTATAACATCCCCAGTTATCAGAAATGTAAATATAACATTTAACTTTTAGTGTCCCAGATGTCCTTCCCAATAAGATACAGTTTAATAATTTAATGTCCTCTGATCTTGCAAAATCCTTTTACTGGTATTACCTCTGTGTCTAATAGAGAAACCTTTAATTCTGTTACTCAGGGCTGGATAATTATACTAGCAAACACCAAGCCTACCTGTGTAGGTTAGGAATATTTGTAGGCCTTAAACTAAAAACTACTCTGGCATTTCTCTCAGTAGTTTCTTTTGATAGTTATGAGGTATTCCTGCCTAAAAATCTCTTTTGTAGACTCCAGTCTTACTTCTTCTTGGGGCCTAACAGAAGGTGTATACCTTAAGTTGCATTCAACTATTATTATTATTTAAAATGCCCAGGAATAGCTGTGTTTGGTTTTAACTGTCTTTGCTAAGTGTTTACAATGAAGCAGTCAAACTGACTTTTGTTTCTATCTATTGTTAACAGTCAGCTGAGTTTCCATGAGAACCCTGGGGAACTTTGGAGCAGCTTCTCAGTTCTGCTAGTGCCATTTGTGCTAGCATGGGTCCAGGTCTTACTTGACCATGTGGCTTCCCTTGGAAGCATCAGGGATGTATCCCCTCTCCAGTGACCTTCCTCTTCATAGCAAATGCACTGATTGGCTTTCTATTCTCCAGTGGTCTCATTAATCTCCCTGATTGGGAAGTTATGTGGCCCAGAGTTGCAAAGCTCTTTAGAGAAGTCCCCTGTTCCCTGGGTTCAGACTGACTCAGAGGACAAGAGTTGAATATTGGTTTTCTTTGCCCTATTAATTTAACTTTAATTTTAAATCTTAATCTTAAACATCCAGCAAATCAATCTCACTGGAGTACTGGGCTTTAATGTCTATCTCTCTATCCTGTAGGTGATAACTTATTATCTTAAATTAACCCAGGTTGTGTGTTCTTAAAGCAGTACCTCTGCAAAACATTAACAGGCAATATTTAGACCATTTTTAAGAAAACTATAAAATAAAAATAACAAGAGTAAAAACATATTTAGTTCATGTAATAGTTACCTTGATCTTTAGCAGAATTATACATTATATTCCCTTTTGAGATCCTAGTAATCTTGACAAAAAAAAAAAAAAAAAAAAAAACAACTTTTGAACACTAGTTTAAATGTACTAAAATCTGGCCTACTTCTTTCATAGTCATTCTTACATGTAGTAAGATGGGACACAGAGCCTTATCTCAGGTAAGGCGGGGCTCTTCATAAATCTTAAGTAAAGTACTGTAGTTCTGAAGCTGATCTTTTTTTTAAAAAAATCATTTTACAAAGTTTGCATAAATTGTTGCTCAAGTTCACCTGAATATTAGCTAACACAATATGATATCACATCTAAAACATGAATTAAGTAAAGGCTGAAAGCTTTTAAACTTTTGTAGAGAAGTAGTAAAGTACTTTTGTTTTATAATATTAACCTTTACACAGATTAGGCTCTCATTACCTTAAAAATACATTTAAATTGTACCCCAGCATTTAAAGTAACATAAAACTTTACATATCTTACTGATAATAGGTCCAGATACAGAACATCTAGTGATATAAATAAATCTCCAATATGTCTTTTCTTTTAATCCTAAAATTATCATACAACTTTAGAACACCAGCTTGATATAATGCCCTTTTTTATTGTTGGTTGTTCAAAACATTACATAGTTCTTGACATATCATATTTCACACATTTGATTCAAGTGGGTCATGAACTCCCATTTTTACCCCATATACAGATTGCAAAATCACATCTGTTACACATCCACTGTTTTACATATTGCCATACTAGTGTCTGTTGTATTCTGCTGCCTTTCCTATCCTCTACTACCCCCCCTCCCCTCCCCTCCCCTCCCATCTTCTCTCTCTACCCCATCTACTGTAATTCATTTCTCCCCCTTGTTTTGATTTGCATTTCTCTGACTGCTAGAGATGGTGAGCATTTTTTCATGTACTTGTTGATTGATTGTATGTCCTCCTCTGAGAAGTGTCTGTTCAGGTCCTTGGCCCATTTGCTGATTGGGTTATTTGTTTTCTTATTGTTTAATTTTTTGAGTTCTTTGTATACTCTGGATATTAGGGCTCTATCTAAAGTGTGAGGAGTAAAAATGTGTTCTCATGATGTAGGCTTCCTATTTACCTCTCTTATTGTTTCTCTTGCTGAGAAAAAACTTTTGATATAATGCCCTTTTAAAGCTTCTACTTTACAGATGTGTACACCTGGAAGATATGAACTCATTAATAGTACCACAATTACATTGATGTTTTAATATTAACCAAGTTTAGCTTTTAAAGACATAACATAGCACAATTCTCTAAATTGATAGTTATTGTTTAACTGGCTGTTTAATTCCTTTAAGATTACTTGCTCTAGAAACAAGAAACAAAACTTAATAAAACACAATGTTATGGGTAAACTAAGGTTTTAAGAAATCTTTGTCCTATTAACATATGACTGATTGTAAAGACAAACTTAAACAGACCTTCTTTATCACTTAAACCCTCTTGTTCACTTAAAGACTTTCTTAACCAGGAATATTTTTTCTCTTTTATTAAATATTATTTCCATACCTAGAATCTTCTAATTTCTCCTTCCTATTTGTTAACCTCCTTTTCTGTTCACATTTTGAAACAATTCTTGAAAATTTTTGAATTTAGGCAAATTATTTCATTTTAATAAAAAGAAACACTTTATTTGACTTACAGTACTCTTAATTGGAACTGTTGAAACTTTTGGGCCTTTGTTTATAGAAATCTTCTATAAACCCTTGTATATAGAATCACATCTGTTTCCCATTTCATGAAAACACAATGTCTAGATATCACTGATGACAAAGAACTTTAAACCTTTTTTCTTCATTTACCAACTTACAAAAACATCAATAAGGTTACCCAATGCAATTCAAGGAGTAAAAGTACTCAATGGTATATTTAACATTTAGAATTTTAACCTTGTATATCAATCAGATATCTTAAAACGTACTCATTAATGAGTACTCCCATGTCAAATCTACTTTACTTATTTTATCAAAATATCACACAAGTGTATTGAACAGTTTTAGCCATTTTTTTCCCTGTTGAGGAAAAGTCCTAGAACCAAAGCATATCAGACATTTCATAGACATCAACATTTTATTAGTTTTTTTAACACCTAGAAAACCTTGTAAGCTTATTTTAAAGACATCATTATTTTCATCTGTTTACCCAATTTCAGTTGAACCATTTATCATGTAATTCAAAGATATTTGGATCCATTTTTTAAAAATTTCATAAGCACTCCTCATTTATCTGCCAATTTTCATATAATGTGCATGATATATGGACATACACACATACAGACATACAACACATAACACAAGTGTGCACACATAACACAATAGTAAAGGCCTTGTAGCTTTTCGAAGGTGAAATCTTCATTGCAATGTTTAAAAGCTCCACTATGGATCAAAAATAGAAGTGATCTGAAAAACATTAAATTAGGTCTATAGGATCAAAATCATGAGCTAAAAAAAAAAAAAATACAGAATCTAAGTAAAAGCAAGAGTCCTAAAAAAAATGACCCACCAGTAATTAGTAAATACCATACAATTTACTTTTTGGTTTTGTCTTGTTTGAGTTAAGATAAAAAACACCTTTACTCTTTCCCCCCCACCCCCACCCCCCCACCCCCCCACCCCCCCCCCACCCCGGGCTTCAGATCAGTCTCTATTGAACTTGCAGGCTTCTTTATTTGCATTTCAACTTAAGTTCTGGTTGAGGTCTAGAAGGAGCAGGGAAAACTGCTATTCTGAGCAGAAACCTCATGCCTAAGGCATTTTAACCATAAGTCATAATTTTCAGGTTTGGATGTTGAAAATTATGATACAAGTTTAAGATACAATTCACAAAATTTCATATCTTTACATCTTGTTTTGCCAAAGAAATGATTTTTCCTACACTAGAAAAACTTTCTCACACACCACTGAAAATAGGATCTTACTTGATAATATAAAAGCTAACATCAGAAGAAATCACTTCAGGATCATTAAGCCACTTCCTTTGCTCTGAAGTTCCTATAGTAGTATTAAATTACATTAAATCACAGAAAATAATTTCAAAAGAGAATCACACACTACCATCTATATCCAAAATTAAGCTTTAAAAATTCCCAAGACTCTTGCTATTCAATGTCTTCCAATAAGCCAGACCAACCCCCAATCCAACACTTTTCTTCCCCAAGCCGTACACACTGAGGGGGACAGATACCATACCATGATTTACTATCCTTGCTCAAATTACTGCACCGGTACACTCAGTAGATTCTTTCTAGGCTACGCAATTCAAAAACTGGTTGAAAAAAACTGAATAATTGGGAGTTATCTGCCAACTTGCAAGTAGAGTTTTTTAGTTTTCCATCTTAAGTATTTAAGTTCTCTGGCATGAATTATCTGAAATCGTAAACTAAACAATTACCTAACAATTTTTAACTGCAAGATTGTGCAATGCTTCAAAAAACTCATTCAGATACCAGATTGTTACAGTAAAACATCATCTTTTAGACACATTTATATCTATAGGTAGCCCATTCAGCCAAGATCATTCCTAAGAAACAATCTATAATATCAACACATTATTGTCCATGTCTTAAAGGATCAGAAACAGATACAAACAAAGACACAATAACAGACAGACAGAAAGGAGCTCCAGACTATGGCTGACACACAGGAACCTTTAAAACAGACAGACCAGATAAGAGAAAAATCTCCCCAAGTTTCCAACTCCCATTTAATTATGACTCCTAAACGGGTGGCACCAATAGATGTTCCCATGAGTGGACAAGATGTTCTCACAGAGGGGCAACAAGAAGTGTAAAATCAAAGGTCTTGGTATGGTGACTTTACTGCATTCAGTGTCCCCCATTTTTAAAATTAGACAGAGATGGGGTAATCCTTACAGTGCAGGGAAGGAAGCCGGGAGTTCCCCAAAACAAAAGGGCTTTGGCAGCTGCTGGAAGTACCTCAGTCCCTCCTTTTACTTACAGGATTAGCTCCTCTGGTTCATCTGACTCCAGGCATGCTCCATATCTCCTAACTTTCCAGTAGTCAGCTCTCAAAAAGGTCATTTTACATTTTCTGCATGCAGTTGTTTGTAGTGCTATGCTTCCCCAAGAAAGTGGAGTGGGGGGGGGCTCCTCTAGAGTCTCCCTGGGTTGCCAAAATTTGTAACTGAAAGTTCAGTTCCTGTCCTTGAAGCCAATTAATGCCAATTTAATAATGAGGACAGAATTTTGAGAAAAAGAAAAAGGGAGATATCAAAGTTCTTAGATCCCCAGCAGGCATTTCCCTCTGCAGTGGATGCGCTTAAGTCAACTGTGGGAAGAAAAGAAAACTTTGCTTTCCTAATCTTGCTTAACAGAGGGAAGTAAAGTTTATCAAAGTTTTTAAAAACACAGCTCAAAGTGGTGTTAGAGGTGAGAATAGAAAAGCTGGTGATTCTATTGACTTTTCTTCCCTTTCAGGGAAGCAGGGGAAGCATACCAGGTACATTTTCAGGCTAAAATTAAGCTAAAGTTACTTCACACAGCTAAGGCAGATCAGAACTTGGGACACTGCATCTGTCCAAAGTAAAACAATGCCATCGCACTTAACAGAGACACAGACAAAAAGACTCACAAAGACTTAGATTCCCTTTTCAGACTGTCGACAAAAACAAAAGTGGGGTGCTGGCCAAAGCCAACTGGGGCCTTCCCCTTAGAAAAACAGATTGGGGGAGTATCCCCCTCAGATTTGGTCTGATGACCCCAGATTGGAGGAGTATCCCACTCAGATTGGGGTCTGGGATGTCCCCCAGGAGCCCCAGCTGGCAACCCTATCATGCGTCCACCAAGGCCAGTTGTCAGCCCAGAATAGATTCTATAGGCATAGTCAGAACAAGGAAGCTAACAGTACAACAAAGAACAAACAAGACTCACAGGTTTTAGACTCTCCGTTTTGTGGGTCCTGGGGTCTAGGGGATCCCAGACAAGCCCCCAGAAGTAATACCAGATTTGTGGGACCCCAATAGACCTCCAGGAGTCGAACCTGATGTAATCACACAAGAGTCTTTATTGCAAGCTCGAGCCTGGGCTCACAACCATTTCTGATGCAGCAGTCCCAGGGAGTGAGTCCCAGTCCTTTGTTCAGTGAGTTTGTATAGGTTTGGGGGGGATACTCTATGCATCACAACATCACACAACAAATCATTCCATAGCACGGAAAAATCAAACAACAACTCTTAACATTGATAAGCACATTCACTGGTGGGAACAAGTTGGGTAGGGTTGATTGGTTAGTATACAAGAGGGGGATTCCTTTGAAATTATTGGTTTAAGCCATGAGGGGTATACATGCTAAAGTACATGGTTTCCTAACATGTTATCAACCATCATAAATTACTGGGGGGTCATCTGGCATCCCAGGTATTTCCTGTGTCTTATGCTGATTGGTGGTTTATAGGGGGTTGCTATGGGTCCTCACCTAGCCTAACTGAGTCAAGGACACCTGGCACCACAGATCTCTCCTGTTATTTGCAGACAAAACTCAGCAGGGTGGGGATGTGCATAGAAGTGCTCTGTGGGTTTTTCCAAGGACAAGGATCATGTCCCCTTCCTTAGGATAGGCCTTGAGGCAGAAGATGCTGTTATTTATTTATTTTCAAAAATGAAGTCACATCAGTTTCTCACCTAGCAATTAAGATTGTAAGACTAAGAGAAAGACATGGGATGATTAGGAAGAAAACATCAGGTTTCCATTGTTCACATAGTTAGCCTTCACATGCCAATTTAAAATCTCCCATTACTCCTCCTATGTTCACATGTACTTAATGTATTTTTTTAAAAAATGCTGCAAGAGGGAGGCACTCTATTTTAACCAACTCCTCCCATAAATTCCTCTGCAAAATGGTGTTTTTTATGCACTTAACAACCAATAGATGTTCCCTTACCCCTTGGAGATTTCTGTAGTCTACAGGACAGCAATTAGGCACAAAAGGTTAAGACATACACAATTATTCTCTTTTTTCATAATCAGGAGGTATATTGGCAGGGAGGAAAGCAGTAATGCCTGAAAGAAGAAGCGACACAAGACAAATCACAAGAGAAGTTCCACTTTATTACAAAAGGCTGAGGGCTTATATAGATCTAAGGAGAGATAAGTGACGGGTTGAAAAACCAGCCTCTACCTCAGAGCAAAGCCTGTCCAAGGAAGGGACATGACCTTTGTCCTTGGAAAGACCCACAGAGCACTCCTAGGCACATTCCTACCCTGCTAAGTTGTTTATCTACAAATAACAGGAGAGATCTCCTGTGCCAAGTGTCGTCCCTGACTCAGTCAGGCTAGGTGGGGATCCATAGCAACCCCCTAGCAGCCACCAATCGGCATGAGACAGGGAAATACCTGGGATGCCAGATGACCCTTCCAGTAGTTTATGGTGGTTGATAACGTGTTGGGAAACCATATAGTTCAGCATGAACACCCCTTTTGGCTTAAATGAATACCCCTTTTGTAACCAATCACCCTTACCCAACTTATTCCCACTAGTGAATGTGCTAATCATGTTTTAGAGTTGTTATTTGATTTTCCCGCGGTGTGTGATGATTTGCTAAGAGATGCTATGATGTATGTGGGGGTCCGTGCCTTCTCCAAAGAATGTGTAAAACTGCTGCAAACCCTGGGCTCGGGGATCTCAGCGTCCCCAGTTGCTGTATGTGCGCGGAGGACCGAGCTAGCTCACAATAAACACCTCTTTGCTGCTTACATCGATCTTGGGTCTCTGGTGGTCTTTTGGGGGTCCCGAATTTGAGCATAACAGGGTCACCCATTTATTGGTAAGTTTTTCCAGATGTCAGTTCCAGAGCCCACAAAATTAGTTCTTATTGGGGCTAAGGTTCTCCGCCAGCGGGATTTGAATATTGGCACCCGCGGGAGTTTTTGCACCCACAGGAAAGGGAAAGGCAGGAAGAGAAGCTCCTCAGTCGCCATGTTGGGGTTTTTGGGGTGTGGCTGCCATTATACCTTTTCCCAACAATACCCCCAAGTCTGAATACTCCCAGTTCTCTGGCATAGGGCAAACTGGGACCCTAGAACTTTGTCAAAGAAAGCCAGAAATAACTTTGGCAAAGCCAGGTGATAAGAGCCAGGTTTTCTGGACTGTAATAAAGCTCAAGTTTAGAAAGACGTCCCTAATATATCGGATAAAGAGTTTTCTCTGATGCAGGAGAAAACTTAAAATTTCCATCACTCAGTAGGAGCTTCTCGCTCAAGTCAGTTTGTAGATTGGCCACTAGTCTACATCCTGAGAAATTACAAATGGTCAGGGAAGTGCCTCATTTTCATGTGCTGTCAGGCCTAACCTCAATATCTACCAGGAGAGAAGGCCAATCAAGGGAAACCCCCCAACTTAAATAAGAACAAATTCAGGGAAATATTTGGAGAATCTAAATAAATACATTGGGATGTTTCAAAACTTATGCCAGGTGCTTGACCCCACCTGAAAAGATATTTTGTTATTACCTAGCTAAACTTTAGCCCCCAATAAGAAGGAGGCCACCCTAAAGCAAGCAGCTAAAAAATTTGGGGATGGACCTACATCTTGCCCAGGCCCCAGCATCACAAACTAAAAACAATCCTAATTATTTATCTAGAACACAGGCAATTCCCAGAAACATCCTGACTGGATCTCAAATAATGAACAGGATGCTTAGAAGATTACACATTTCCAAATGTTTGTCCTTGAAGTCTTCAGAAAGATCAAGCAAAAGCCCATTAACTACTCCAAGGTCTCTGAAATTACTCAGGGCCCCCAGGAAAACCCTGCTACTTTCAGGAGAAACTCAGGGAGACAATAAAAACACCACCCTAAATCCTGAATCCATATAGGGCCACCTACTTTTAAAGGATAAATTTACCAAAAAGTTTACTCCCCTCTGAGTAATAAACAGGTTTTTGAAGCATTTAAGATGGGGCCTTAATTTGAGCCCCAGTACTCAACTTACCTATGGAGCAAAATTGTTGCAATTTGTCCTGCAGTCCTAGGAATGGTCACAGAAAATAATGGACCTGCTTAGTAAGGAGCTTAATATAATGGCTTTCTTCTCAACATTAATAGAAAATAAGGTATCATAATTTTCAACATCCAAACCTGTCCAATTACCAACAAGAAAAAAATGCCTAAAATGTTTAAAATGCCTTAGGCAGGAGGTTTCTGCTCAGAATAGCAGTTTTTCCTGCTTTTTCCAGACCTCAGCCAGGATTTACATTGAAAAGCAAATGAAAGAAGCCTGCAAGCTCAGTAGGAGACTGATCTGAGGCCCAATGAAGCAAAAGTAAAAGTGTCTTTTACCTGAATTCCAACTAGACTAAACCAAAAAGTAAATAGTATGGTACTTTACTATTTACTGGCCCATCATTTTCTCTAGGACTCTTGTTTTTTCTTAGATTCTGTATTTTTTTTTGAGCTCATGATTTTGATCCCACAGACCTAGGTTAATGTTTTTCTGATCAGTTCTATTTTTATTCAACTAGGGAGTCTTTAAACATTGCAATGAAGATTTCACCTGCAAAATGCTACTAGGCTTTCATTATTGTGTTATGTATGCACACTTGGGTTATGTGTTGTATGTCTATGTGCATATGTCCATATATCATGTACATGATATAAAAATTGGCAGATATAAGGAGCACTCATAAAATTTAAAAAAAGATCCAAATACCTTTATTCATGTGATTTACAATGGTTCAATTTAAATTGGGTAAACAGATAAAAATTTTACAATTAAACTTACAAATTTTTCTAGATGGTCAAAGAACTAATAAAATGTTGATGTCTATAAAATGTCTAATGTTTCTTGGTTGTAGGACTTTTTTTTTTTCAACAAGGAAGAAGTGGCTAATACTTTTAAATATACTTCTCTGAGATTTTGGTAAAATAAATTTGACTTGGGATTACTCATATGTATGGGTAATTTTGTTAGACAACTGATTAATTTATAAGATTACAATGCTAAATGTTAAATATACCATCAAGTATTGATGTTTTCATAAATTGGTAAATGAAGAAAAAAAGAATTTAATGATGCTATGTCATTGCTAAAAAAAATGTTACAGATGATACCACTGTTGGCCGGTGTCGAGTTCTTGCTTCCCCAGTGTTGAAGAATAACACCAAAGAAGCACGCCGAGGCAAGGTCAGAATAGAAATTAGAAGTTTATTAAAGGACAGCAGAAAAGACTTCTCCCGGAGGAAGAAGGGGACCCAAGAGGTGGAATCCATGGAAGTGTGGTTGTTTCCCCTTTTTATAGTTTTGGTGATGAAATGTAGGTTGGAGGCCCGAGAGGTGGAACACAGGTGGGCTTAATTATCACCTTTTGGGATGGGCTATCTCCAAGTCTGTTGGGGGCTGTTTTCCTGGGCTCCATTAACATTTCTTTGAGGTGGACTTTGGCCTAGGGCCTTTTCGGGACTTCATTAACATTCCATGAGTTGTCCTGAGTCATTCCCTGAGTCATTCCCAGCATGGCCTCCATTTTAGATTTCACTCGATATTAGACCCGATTTACCTAACTACACTGACTACCTAATTTTAAATCTGGCTTCACAGGTTCCATATACTTAAATGTTGTGTTTTCATAAAATGGTAAACAGATGTGATTCTACATATAAAATTTTATAGAAGATTTCTACATACAAAGGCTCAAAAGTTTCAACTGTTCCAATTGAGAGTACTGTAAGTAAAATAAAGTATTTCTTTTTTATTCAAATGAAATAATTTGCCCAAATTCAAAAATTTTCAAGGATTGTTTCAAAATGTGAACAGAAAAGAAGGTTAACAAAGGGAAGGAGAAATTAGAAGGTTCTGGGTATGGAAACTGAAAGACCCTCCGAGTCCCTGTCCAAGGAAGAACGCATGAGACACTGGCTGCAAAAAACATGAGGCAATTTATTGATACACAGGCGCCTGTGGGTGCTCAGCAAAACCTCAGCCAGAGCTTTGGTGAACTGGCACACTGGGCTTTGGGGTACAGGTCTTTTATAGGATAAAGGGGCAGGTTTCGCGCGCGCGGTAAGCAACAGGTTTCTTATTGGTTATTTTGAACCCAGCATATAGATTACCTAAAGGGCAAAGTTGTTCTTCACTTTATGTTATCAGTTCCTATTTGCCTAAGAATGCCCTGGGACGTGGTTTTTTTTTTGTTCTTTTCCAACCATCCTGTCCTTTCACAATAGACTACCCTTAACTGATTAACAGATAGACCTCTCCGGTGTTTAGTGGGTTAGCAACACGCCCTGATGGTTTTACAATGGGGCCTGGGGTTTCTGGGCTGGGGTCTTTCATTCCCCCCTTTGTCTGGAAACTTGGGAACCAATCATGGTTCCCTCAGTTGGGGGCCTATTTAGGCAGACTCTACATCTTGGCAAACAGTAATCCTCAGGGGACAGTCTTTAACTTTCCAGACTTACTTAAAATTGGCCTCCTAGATCCAACCTGACTCGATTTACCTATCTACACTGCCTTTCCATTTTTGGCTTTGTTCCCCCCTAATTTTAGAAACTTTATTGCTGTGTGGAGAAGGGGCGATGACTCGTTCTGGCTGCTTCAGAGCTGAAAAAGGGGTGTCGAACATGAGGGGGCTTGAAGACGTGGGGGGCGACTTGGGGGGCGTGAGTTCCTTTTTAGAAGTCAGTTCCATTTGAGGTCTGGTTGGGGAAAAACAGGTTGTCATCTGGGGATGGGTGTTTCTATGAGAGAAACAAAAACCATGAGTACTGAATAAGTGTTGCAAAAGCTGGAACATGTCACTATACATAAGTTCCCTCATCAGGCTTTAACATCCTCAGTTACCAGGACTGTAAACATAACATTTAACTTTTAGGGTTACAGATGTCCTTTCCCTTAAGACACAGTTTAATAATTTAATGTCATCTGATCTTGCAAAATCCTTTTACTAGTTTGACCTCTGTGTCTAATAGAGAAATCTTTAATTCTGTTACTTAGGGCTGGATAACCATACTAGCAAACACCATGCCTACCTGTGTAGGTTAGAAATAAAGGCCTTGAACTAAAAACTACTCTGGCAGTTCCTTTTGATAGTTATCAGGCATTCCTGTCTGAGAATCTCTTTTGAAGCCTCCAGTTTACTTATTTATGGAAGTTACATTTAACTATTATTTTATTTAAAAATGCCCAGGAATAGCTGTGTTTTGGCTTTGACTGTCTTTGCTAAGTGTTTAAGATGAAGCAAGTCAAACTGACTTTTGTTTCTATCTATTGTTAACAGTCAGCTGAGTTTCCTTGGGAGTCCTCGGGAACTTTACAGCAGCTTTTCAGATCTGCTAGTGCCATTTGCGCTAGGATGGGTCCAGGCCTTGCTTGATCATGTGGCTTTCCTCGGAAGCATCAGGGATGTCTCCCTTTTCTGATGACCCTCCTCTTCACAGCAAATGCACTGATTGGCTTTCTGTCCTCCACTGGTCTCATTAATCTCCCTGATTGGGAGGTTATGCGGCCTAGAGTTGCAGAGCCCTTAGGAAAAGTCCCCTATCCCTTGACTCAGACTGACTCAGAGGGCAAAAGCCAAATTTTTAATTTAAAAACTTGATCTTAAACATCTAGCAAATAAGTTTTAACAGCCTTATATTAAGAATACTGGGCTTTAATGTCTATCTCTATATCCTGTAGGTGATAACTCTTTATCTTACATTAACCCAGGTTGTGAGTTCTTAAATCAGTACCTCTGCAAAACATTAACAGGCAATCTTTAAGCCATTTTGAAAACTACAAGATAAAATTATCAAAGAGAAAAAACATATTTAGTTCATATAATAGCTACCTTGAATTTTGGCAGAGTTATACATTATAATTCCCTGTTTGAGATCTTAGTAATCTTAACAAAAACTAACTTTTGGACACAACTTTAAATGTACTGAAATCTAGCCTATTTTTTTATAGTTACTTTCACATATAGTGGGATGGGACATAGAGCTTTATCTCAAGTAAGGCGGGGTTCTTCATAAATCTTAAGTACTGCAGTTCTGAGACTGATCTTTGCTTTTTAGACATCATTTTACAAAGCCTACATAAATTGTTGTGAACTTGAGCAAACATAACATAATATCACATCTAAAACATGAATTAAAGAAAGGCTGAAAGCTTCTAACCTTTTATAGAAAAGTAGTGAAGTACTTTTGTGTTTTACAATAAAACCTTTACACAGATTAAGCCCTCATTAACTTAAAAATACACTTAAGTTGTATCTCAGTGTAAAAAGTAACATAGAACTGTACATATCTTATTGATAACAAGCCCAGTTATAGAACACAAATGATTTAATTATATCTCCAACATGTCTTTCTTTTAAGCCTAAAATTACCATACAACTTTAGAACACAGCTTGATATAATGCTCTTTCTAAAGCTTTTACCTAACAGACTTGTATACCTGGAAGATGTGAACACATTAATAGCACCAATTACATTGATGTTTTTATATTAACCAAGTTTAGCTTTTAAAGAGATAACATAGCACAATTCTCTAAAACAATAGCACTTGTTTAACCAGCTGTTTAATTTCTTTAAGATTACTTGCTCAAAAACTTACACTTATAAGCAACTTACACAGACCTTCTTTATATCATTTACTTAAACTCTTTTAATTACTTAATCATATAGACTCTTATCCAGAAACACATTTTCCCTCTATGAAATCCATACCTAGAACCTTCTAGTTTCTCTTTTTTATCTGTTAACCTCCTTCTGTTCACATTTTGAAACAATACTTGTAAATTTTGAATTTAATCAGATTATTTTATAGACATAAACATTTTGTTAGGTTTTATTTTTGAACACCTAGAAAAACTTATAAGCTTAATTTTAAAGACATCTTTACTTTCATCTGTTTACCTAATTTAAATTGAACCATTTGAATCACGTGAGTCAAAGATATTTGGATCCATTTTTAAAATTTTTTATGAGCGCTCCTCATCTGCCAATTGTTATATCACTGTATGATATATGGAAATACACACAGACATATTGACATACAACACGTAACACAAGTGTAACACAACACAATAGTAAAGGTCTTGTTGCTTTCTCAGGTGAAATCTCATTGCAATGTTTAAAAACTCCATAGTTGATCAAAAATAGAACTTACCAGAAAAACATTAACTTGTCTGTAGGATCAAAATCATGAGCTCAAAAAAAAAAAAAAAAAAAAAAAAAAATACAGAATCTAAGAAAAAAGCAAAAGTCCTAGAAAAAATTGACTGGCCAGTAATCAGTAAATGCCATACAATTTACTCTCTGGTTTAACCTAGTTTGAGTTCCCATAAAAAGACACTTTTACTATTTTTTTTTCCCTTGGGCCTCAGATCTGTCTCCTACTGAGTGCTCCAGGCTTCTTCTATTTGCATATCAGCTTAAGTCCTGGCTGAGGTCTGGGAAAACTGGAATTCTGAGCACAAACCTCATGCCTAAGGCATTTTAACCATAAGTCATAATTTCCAGGTTTGGATGTTGAAAATTATGATACAAGTTTAAGATACAATTTATAAAATTTCATACCTTTACATTTTCCTTCACTAGAAAAACTTGCTCACACAAAACTGAAAATAGGATCTCTACCATCAGAAGAAATTTCTTTAGGATCATTAAGTCACTTTCTTTGTTCTGAAGTTCCTAAAGTAGTATTTTCATTAAATCACCTGGAGAAAATCTTAAAAGAGAACTACACACTACCATGTATATCCAAAATTAAGTTTTAAAAAATTTCCAAGACTGTTGCTATTCAATGTTATTTCAATAAGCCAGACCAACGTCCCAATCCAACTTTTTTTTTTTTTCCCCTGAATCTTATACACTAAGGGGAACAGATACCAAATCATAATTTACTATCCTTGCCCAAATTAATGCATTGGTACACCTAGTGAAATCTTTTCAGGCTACCCAGTTCAAAATTGATGAAAAAATAACACTGAATGATTGGGAGTTACTTGCCAACTTGGAAGTAGAGTTCTTTTAATTTTCTTTATCCTAAGTATTTAAGTTCTCTGGCTGAATTATCTGAAATCACAAACTAAACAATTACCTAACCCTAACTTTTAACTGCAAGATTGTGCAATGCTTCAAACTCATTTAGATACCAGATGTTACAATGAAACATCATCTTTTAGACACACATTTAGCCTAGATTATCCCCAAGAAACAATCAGACAACTAGATAAGAAAATATCTCTCCAGGTTTTGAACTTCCATTTAATTATGACTTCTATCAGTGGCACCATAGATTTCCCCATGAGTGTTTTTACATAGGGGCAACTATAGGTGTAAAATTAAGGGTCTCAGTGTGACTGGCTTTACTGCATTCAGGTGGAGTAATCCTTGCAGTGCAGGGAAAGAATGAGGAAATTCCCCAGAGCGAAGATGGCTCTGGCAGCTGCTGAGAAATCCTCAGTTTCCCCTTTACTTATAGGATTAGCACCTTTGGATAGACCCAATCCCAGGCAATCTGGCATATCTCCTAACTTTCCAGTAGAGTCAGTTTTTATCTGCCTTAGGTCTTGAAGGGGGAAGAGTGAATGTACTTTGATCGGCTCAAGTTTTTTTTCTTGACTCTTTTTCTCATGGCAGAACTGTAGACTAAAGCAGCCGCCTAAGTGTTAAGGGATATCTACTGGTTGTAAGGTAGCAGATTACCGGAAGAGTTGATTCTAAAAATGCCTCTCTAGCAGCTTAAAGAACACAGCTCATTTTAAACATTGGGGTGGTAAAACAGACTATTGAAAGTCACCTATGCGTCTTAGGGAACCTGGGCAGATTTTGCTAATTATCCCGTGCCTTTCTTAGTCCTGCAACCTGATTTGCTAACATTTCTGACCTGCGAAGGAAGGGGAGCATCCAGGAGGAATGGATGCGGGGTTGGGAGTGTTGCGTAGCCCATACGGAGGCAAATGTGATTGGGGCTTTCCTTCAGTGCCATTCATCTACCGATCACCCTAGATACCCCTGAAGGCTGTCGGGAGGAGGCTCAAGAGAAAGGAACCTTAAGAATCCTCTGAGAGTAGCCCAGACCGGAATTCCGCAGTTGTTCCAAACTCCTTCCCCCACCTCCACCCATCCGAGGCAGATCGGGATTGAGGACACTGTGTACTCACGCCAATTGCTCTCCGGGCCCAGACAGAAAAGTTGGAAGCGGCTTTGGCAGAATCCAACATGCCTGCTCTGTATTGAACAGGTGATTAAGAGCTGCCCTAGGCCGAGAAACCTCTCACCCGAGTCTTGAAGAGTGGCGGCTGCACTAGTTGCATTTAAGTAGCCGTCGGGTGCCCACCTTACCCTCCAGAGAGAAAGAGAGAGAAAGATGCACCTCAAACAGACATGGGGTGCGGGTGCGTGCACTTACCTCGGTGTAGAATCTCGGTCTGGGACAGAATTTATGACTGAAAGTTCGGCTCCCATTCCCAAAGCCAATTAATGCCAATTTAATAATGAGGACAGGGTTTTGAGAAAAGTTAAAGCGAGATATCAAAGTTTTTAGATCCCCAGCAGGCATTTCTTAACCGCAGTGGGTGCACGCAAGCCAACTACGGGAAGAAAAGAAAACACTGCTTCCCTAATCTCGCTTACAATTTAGGTTAAAGTTTAGCTAAAGTTATCTCCACACCTCTAAGGCAGATTGGAATTTGGGACTCTGCATCAGTCCAAAGTAAAACAATGCCATCACACTAAACAGAGACGTAAAAAGACACACAGAGACACACAAAGACATAGATTCCCTTTTCAGATTGTCAAAAAAATGAAAGTGGGTGCTGGCCCCAAGCCAACTGGGACCTTCCCTTCAGACAAACGGATTGGGGTAGCATCCCCCTCAGATTGGGTCTGACAATCCTAGATTGGGAGATTAGTTCTCTTGCCAGGGTTTTGGGCTGGGGACAGACAGGACAATAGAAACACATAACACAAAATTCGCAGCACGTTGTGGATTGCTACCCAGAAACTATAGGCTCAGATGGATCCGTCAGCTACAAAATACTTTACCAAATACTTCACAAAATACTTTACTACAGGCAATCCACTCAGAACCCTGGGACGTCTCCCAGGGTGGCAGGAATCCCTGGGACGTCTCCCAGGGTGGCAGAAGAGAAGTCCGTCTCCCAGGGTGGCAGGAGAGAAGTCCGAGTTCGTCAACTCCTTCTCGAGCTGCCCAGAAAACAGAGCGATTACGCGTAATCGTACGGACGCCGCGCACAGACAGATAACGACCGAAGACTGCAAACATAGAACAAAAGAGACACAAAATGACACGAGCTGGCCAGCTTACTCCCAGTGGTTGCCGGGTGTTCCTCGGGCAGGGATCCGGATGGGGGTACAGGGGAATCTCGGTGGGACCTCCACATGAAAGACCCTCCGAGTCCCTGTCCAAGGAAGAACGCACGAGACATGGCTGCAAAAAACATGAGGCAATTTATTGATACACAGGCGCCTGTGGGTGCTCAGCAAAACCTCAGCCAGAGCTTTGGTGAACTGGCACACTGGGCTTTGGGGTACAGGTCTTTTATAGGATAAAGGGGCAGGTTTCGCGCGCGCGCGCGTGGTAAGCAACAGGTTTCTTATTGGTTATTTTGAACCCAGCATATAGATTACCTAAAGGGCAAAGTTGTTCTTCACTTTATGTTATCAGTTCCTATTTGCCTAAGAATGCCCTGGGACCTGGTTTTTTTTTTTGTTCTTTTCCAACCATCCTGTCCTTTCACAATAGACTACCCTTAACTGATTAACAGATAGACCTCTCCGGTGTTTAGTGGGTTAGCAACATGCCCTGATGGTTTCACAATGGGGCCTGGGGTTTCTGGGCTGGGGTCTTTCAGAAACCATATTTAATAGAAGGAAAAAAAATTGTTTCTGAATAAAAAAGTTTTTATGTGATGAAGTAAAAAAGTTTAAGCAAGTGATAAAGAAGGTCTGTGTAAGTTTGTTTTTATAGTCAGTCATATGTTAAAAGGACAAAGATTTCTTAAAACATTAATTTACCCATAGCATTGTGTTTCATTTCTTTTTTCTAGGGTAAGTAACCTTAAAGAAATTAAACAACTGGTTAACCAAGAACTGTTATTTTATAGCATTGTGCTGTCATTTCTTTGAAAGCTAAACTTGGTTAATATAAAAACATCAAAGTAATTGTGGTGCTATTACTCTTCTTTGTATAATAAATGTGTTCATATCTTCTACATATATAAGTCTTTAAGGTAGAAGCTTTTTTTTTCTTTTTCTTTTTTTTTTCTTTTTCTTTTTCTTTTTTCTTTTCTTTTGAGAGAGAGAGAGAGAGAGAGAGAGAGAGAGAATTTTTTTAATATTTATTTTTTAGTTTTTGGTGGACACAACATCTGTATGTTATTTTTATGTGGTGCTGAGGATCAAACCCAGTGCCCTGTACATTTCAGGTGAGTGTGCTACCACTTGTGTTCAAAAGTTGGTTTTTGTCAAGATTACTAGGATCTCAAACAGGGGATATAACTCAGCCAAAATTCAAGGTAGCTATTACACAAACTAAATATGTCTTTACTCTGGTTAATTTTATTTTGTAGTTTCCTTATTAATGGTTAAAGATTGCCTATTAATGTTTTGCTGAGGTATCTCTTTATGAACTCACAACCTGGGTTAATTTAACATAATAAGCCATCACCTACAGGATAGAGAGATAGACATTAAAGTACTTTTAATTTAAGAGGGGAGACTGATTTGCTAGATGTTTAAGATCAAGATTTTAAAATTAAAAAGGACAAAAAAAAAATAAAAAATAAAAAACCCATAATATTTGGCTCTTGCCCTCTGAGTCAGTCTAAACCCAGGGAACAGGGGACTTCTCTAAAGAGCTTTGCAAATCTGGGCCACATAACCTCCTAATAAGGGAGATTAATGAGACCACTGGAGAACAGAAAGCCAATCAGTGCTTTTCCTATGAAGAGGAGGGTCATTGGAGAAGGGAGACATCCCTGATGCTTCCAAGGGAAGCCACAAGGTCAAACAAGACCTGGACCCATCCTAGCACAAATGGCACTAGCAGAACTGAGAAGCTGCTCTCAAGTTCC
Organism: Callospermophilus lateralis; assembly: GCF_048772815.1. Classification (NCBI taxonomy): domain Eukaryota; kingdom Metazoa; phylum Chordata; class Mammalia; order Rodentia; family Sciuridae; genus Callospermophilus; species Callospermophilus lateralis. Next base: position 184,792,799 of record NC_135307.1, on the reverse strand, counting down.
CCTACCAGAGACTCCTATGGAAACTCAGCTGACTGTTAACAATAGATAGAAACAAAAGTCAGTTTGACTGCTTCATCTTAAACACCTAGAAAAACAGATAAAACCAATACACATATATTCCTGGTCATTTTAAATAATAATAATAATAATAATAATAATAATAATAATAATGATGTAACTTAAGCTATACACCTTGTGTTAGTCCCCAAGAATAAGTAAGACTGGGGCAGGGTTGTGGCTCAGTGATAGAGCACTTGCCTAGCATGTGCAAGGCCCTGGGTCCAATCCTCAGCACCACATTAAATAAATAAACAAACAAACAAACAAATAAAAGATTGTGTTAAACTACAACTAAAGGGGCTGGGGATGTGGCTCAAGTGGTAGCACGCTCACCTGGAATGCGTGCGGCCCGGGTTCGATCCTCAGTACCACATACAAGCAAAGATGTTGTGCCCGCCGATAACTAAAAAATAAATATTAAAATTCTCTCAAAAAAAACTACAACTAAAAAAAAATATAAAAAAGAGTAAATATCAAAAGAAACTAAGTATCAATAGGAACTGCCACTGTAGTTTTAGTTTAAGGCCTAAAGTCATTCCTAACCTCCACAGGTGGCTTTACATTCGCTAGTATGATTATCCAGTCCTAATAACAGAATTAAAGGGTTTTGAAAGGTGAGTGACTCTCCTGAGATGGAGATTCAACAAAGAATTGGAGGGCTGCTCAAAGGGCAAGAAAAGGGGAGGCAGAGAGCAGAGAGAGGAGAGAAGGAGGGCAGAGAGAGAGAGGAAGAGAGCAGAGAGAAAGAGAAAGAGTAGAGAGAAAGAAGAGGAAGAGGGCAGAGAGCAGAGAGAAAGAGGGCAGAGAGCCTGAGCTTGCAAGCTTGGGCTTAAGAAGGGTTGCATGGGTGACCTGGCAGTTGCTGATTGGCAGGGAGCTGACACTGAGTCCTATGGGGATTGGTTGAGAAAACCTTTGAATTTGTCACTCTTCAGTCTGGCGCCCTTTTGAGAGGAGGGGGAGGGATTAGGGATTCCGTGATGTTCTCACAAGAGGGAAACTTAACTTAAGAGGGGAATCTCCCACACACCCAACAGGTTCTCTATTAGACACAGAGGTCATACCAGTAGAAGGATTTTCCAAGGTCAGATAACATTGAATTATTTAACTTTATCTTAAGGGGATGGACATCTGTAACATTAAAAATCAAATGTTATCTTTACATTCCTGATAACTGGTGATGTTAAAAATCCACATACCCAACTAAAGGCCTTGTCTTCTGCAATCTTATTTTCCCAAATAAAGGCCTTGTCCTCTCCAACCTTGTTATGGGGACAAGATCTGAGCACCTCCTGGTGAGAAAACTACTATTATCCATTGACATGTTCCAGCTGTTGCAACATTTATTAAATACTCATGTTTTTTGTTTCTGTCTCATAGAAGCACCCATCCCCAGATGACTTGACAACTTGTTCCTCCCCAACCAGACTTAAAACCAAGCTGACTTCTAAAAGGGAACTCCAAAGCTGCTTGACCCCTCATGTCACCCCCTCTCACCTTTGAAGCAGCCAGAAAGGTCATCGTCACTTCTCCTTAGAGCAGGAAGAAATTCCTAACATTAGAGCGGGGAAGGAAGCCAGAATTAGACAGGCAGTCAGTGTGGATAGGTAAATTGAGTCAGGTCAGATCTAGGAGGCCAATTTTGAGTGAGTCTGAGAAGTTGGAGACTGCCCCCTGAGGGATCTTATGCCCTGCCCCTGTTCCAACCAGTTGCCAAGGTAACCTGTCCCAGGAATTTCCCCTCCCTACAGGGTTGTTCATGTATCCTTGTCTACTCCACCCTGCCCTTCCCTCTTTAGCCCACCTAATTTCCCACCTTTTGGCCATCCCACTGAACATTCCTGGGCCTAGTCACATATGCAGGAAAGAGAAAGATAAGGGGGAAAAACAGGAGAACAAATGAATCCTAGGACATATAAAAAGGGCAGAACACCTCGCTTCTTGGGATACCAGGATATCAGCTATGGATCCCTTCTCCCTCACAGGAGAAGTTTATGTTACCCCTTTTTAAATGAACCCTGCCTCATATGCTAGCCTTGGCATGCTTCTCTAATGTTCAAACTTCAACATGTGGGGAAGCAGGACTTGTCACCTGTAACCCGTATCAATATGATGACCAAATCTTCCGGACCCTCCCCACTGCAACTGCCTGCTTCTCCCCTCATGACAGCAAACCTGAGAGCTCAGTCCCCTCATCTCCCTGACCTACCAATAGCCACTCTGTCAGTAGATCTGAACGGCTGACCTTTTCACTAGGAAACTAAGAAAGACACATCACAATATTTTACCAGTGCATTTCAGTTGGTGTGAATGTGTTAGATGGAAAAAATCTGTAATTTATACTTTTCAAACTGGAGACTTTTAGGAAAATCCACCATCTCTAGGATTTGACCTGCTATGGTTCATCAGCTGACAGTACCACATGCTCTTATGGCCTCTGCATGTCACTCACTATAGGGGGAAGGGACCAGCACCCAACTTGTGGGTCAAGTCAAGTTTTGAGCCACAGATGGAACTTATCATTTTGGGGGAACTTTACAGTAAAATAGAGGACTTTTCTTCTTGGTGCCATGTGACATGAGGATCCACAGTGAATGGACAATGACCTCTAAATATAGGAGAAGCTCTAAAATAGCTGCAAGCCTGAGAACTCAGTCCCCTCATCTCCCTGACCTACCAACAGCTCCAATCAGGCTCTATGCTGTGTGCCTGAATAAATCCAGCAGCCTGCAGAAGCTGAGATATTGTTGGCCAAGGCAGGGCGTGGTTACCACAGAGCAGGTCAGGGAACAACCTCAGGCCTCTCTGCATTTACTGAGGTTTCTGAGTTTTATACAGAGCACTGTGGAGCTGAGGCCTCCTTCCCAGAGTCATGTGAGCAGCATGTCTAGAGTGCAGATCCCCAGTGGCAGGCAAGGCTTCCTCTGTTTGGAGCCCTGGACACAATAGGGACTCCACACTCTGCTGCCTTTTACTCTAGCCATCTCCTGAAGTGCTAGCCCTGCTTCCACCTGTGTCTGAGCAGCTGGACACTTCCTGTGGTCTGCTATGTGGAGAAGAACCATCATTGCTGATGACAGGCACATTTGTAGCCTGTTGTCTCTGCACAGCACAAACTCAAGGCAGAGCCTCATTTGGGTAGCAGAGGCTGGTTGAAGAGAGCTGATACCAGCCCTGCCCAGTGGAGAGACCTAAATAAAGCAAGACCTAAACATGCTGGGCAAACATTTTGTGGAGCTCCACCTATAGTGTCAGGGACACATGGCAGGAAGAGGTGATTTCCAAAGCACTTGGGCAGCCCTGCCTCCTTGGCCTTGCCACTTGCCATGCACACGGGGTATCCTTTAGCCTGGCTCTCCACCCAGCCAGCTGTTGTTCTCAGAAGACAGCCCATGTTACTGGCACCTCTTAATTCCTTTGGCTTCATCTTCCCAGCTTCTGTATCACTCTCAGGGGCAGACTGCAGGATTCTGACCCTCCTACACTTTGCCTGGCTTCCCAGGGCTTTCTTTGAAATATTAGTGGAAGACTCTGGGAACTGCTACCTCCTCCAGCATCCACACTCCATGTACCCAGAGGTAATACCCAGACTGTCCACTCAAACAGTGGACAGTGCACTCAAAGTCTAATGAGGCCCTATATTTCATGATCCTTTCGTTTTCCATCCTAACGTTCCTCCATTAGCACAGGAAGTCTGGGGCACCCTCACCTCCAAACCCTAATACAGGGTCTGAAGCAAGGTCCATGTCAGATGGAATTCCAATCTCTGGTCCAGACTATGGAAGGGGATTGTGAGTTCAGGCAAGGCAAGTGGTGACCAAAGGAGGGAGATTTTAAAAGGCTGCTGAATGAGGCTTTACTTGAGACTCGCCCCCTGGGTAGATCTCGATCAGACAGAGTGGACAGTAGAAGGTCTGAGGAGAAACCGCATGGGAGCTCAACTGGACTGGAATTTTATGGGGCTTATGGCAGGAAAGGATGGGCTTGGGACAGGTAAAAGTGTTTTTCGAATCCCTTGTCCCACTGCAGTTGGTCGAGGCGGGGCACTGGCTGAACTCCAGGATTGGCCAGAAGACCCTGTTGATTGACAGGAGTTAGCCAGGAGATTCATCTGCATCTGATTAATGTTTCTTTACCTGGTGGGCTGTTTTGTCCTAAGTCATCACCACCGACCTGACAGGGATATTTCCTCTGGCTCCTTTCAGGGTTTTCATTGTCCTCAATTATTGTGGTTTGTAAATGAAGGGTGACCTGTACCTACTCTGGGTCTGTTGCAAGTTGGTGCCTGTTGTGCTCTGAGTTTCCTGTGGTTAGTGCCTCGATGTAAATTCCAGAGAAATCCTCCCTTCTCATCATTTCAAGTATTTCTTCTCCTTTGAGAAGATATGTGCAGGTCATACTGGGGCTAGGAGTCCAGAGTTCTTGAAGGTACTGTTCTGATGTATTTGAAGCACTAGTTCCCTTTGGTCTCTCTCTAGGTGGCTTCTATTGAGACTCACAAGCTCAGAGCTTCTTTCCTCAGCTGTGTCCAGGCCACTGACAGCACATCAAGGCTGTCCTCACTTCTGCTGAGTATTCTCCCCTCCAGGTCTTGTCCTGGCTCATGCTGAGAATTAGCATCTCTCTCTTTGATTGTCCATCTTCTCCTGCACCTTCTCAAGCTCTCTGTCTTGTTTTAGCAGTTAGGTGTGATTTCTCTAGGAAACCCAGACAATGTCCTGGAGAACATGACCCTGGAGAGGGCTTCTGCTGGGTGGAGTTGGAGGTTGCAGAGCCCGGCCTTCAGAGACTGGACTCCAAGCTGGCAAAGGCCACTTTGGGTTTGAAGCTGCCTCTGGGCATTTGTCTCTGCTGGGCAGGACCTTGCCTGGGTGCTCTGACTAGAACAGATTTGGCTCAGGCTGCATGACCATAGGTGGGCCCTGGTGGCAGAATGACTGTCATGGCATCAGAGAGGCCAGAGGGCAGCAGGAACACACAGGAGTGGACAGACTGAGGACAGAGTTTTGGCCACACAGAGGTTTCCAGGTGACACCTGAGGAAATTTCAGGAGTCCTGCACTGAGGTGGGGTCCAACACAGGGTGCTGACCTCCTTGCTCCACGGTCAATTCCTGTCCTGTAGCTAGAGCAGGTGACCTTTCCCTTGATGTTCACCTCTCTTGCTCTTGGCTCACCTTGTCCTTCCCAAGGAGACCCTGTTGGCCACCAAGAGTGCTGAGTGGGGTCGTGGGTGTTAGTGAAGCCTTTCGACTTTAAATATCAGGCATTTCCTCAGGATTTCCACTTTGCTCACATTTGTTAGGGCTCAATTCCCTACTTTGGTATTCCAGCCAACTGAGACCTGAGCTAAGGCAAGATCTGAATGCCTTGTGACTTGCATGCATTTACATGGGGGCCCTGTCAGGGACATGGCTGTGGTCCTGACTGGGAGACTCTCCCTCCAGGCCTCAGTCCTGGGGACCTGGAGGGACTCCCCCTAAGTAAGCCCTGGTGTGGAAGTGAAAGTCCCCATGCAATTCTTCAGGTTGCCACCAGAGGGACACAGAGAGGAGGAGGCCACCATACCTGCCCCTTAGCTGAGCTCTGAATGCCAGTGACTGCTCTGGAGCAGCCTGCTCCAGGCTGGGCCCTCCTCCTCCACAGGGGCTTTCCTGGGTGACCAAGCAGGAGTGGAAAGATGCAGCGACAAGGCTGTGAGGTTCTGGGAATGGAGCAGACATTGCATTTTGAAGCCCACTTGAACGGATGGCAGTGTGACAGTGGGGACCCTGGGACACTGAGAGCTCAGGGGAAAGGGCCTGAGGTGGACACAGAATGTCCCTCTGGGGAGTGTGAGCAGGGCACAGGGTTTTTGTAAGATCACCTAAAAGCTATTAAACCACCTGGGTATTAAGTGACATTAAGGGTTTGTAGTAATGTTATTAGGTGTGATGTTTTGGCTGTGGTTTTGGGAAAATATTTACAAAATCCTTTCTGGAAAAAAGACACACTGAATAATTCATACAATGTTGCATACCAACACTGAGATTTGCTTTAAGGTCTATTCACTATAGGGGAACAATGGGTGGGATGGATTCAACAGCAGCCTGGGCCTGGCATTCACCATGTCATGGGTTACTGAGCACTGGTGGGGACACAGCCTAGGCAGGGTGGACTTAGAGACATGGCGCCCCTGGACCTGGGCCAGCAGTGTCCCTAAGAAAATTGTATGGTAGGCGATGGGTCAGAGGGAGCAGGGCCAGGGCAGAGGCATCTGTAGGTGCCAGGCACCCCAGGAGTGCCTCCCTGTCCTGATGCCTCTCATGCCCCGTGTCTCCTCTTTCTCATGCACTGCAAATCTCTATGCTGTTGCTGGAACTCAGGGACCATGGGGAGGTCTGTCCTGCACCAGGGACCTTACACTGTCCCTCTTTAGCTCACCATGCTCAGGATCACGGCTTTGGGGACAAAGGGCTGCTGCCATTTCAGCAGGAAATGCAGAGCTGAGCTGGACCTCCTCTCCTCACCAGGAGGTGAGGTGCTCCCTGGACCCTGGTGACTGCTCAGGGGTTCAGGAGGCATGGAGGGAAGGTTCCCACTGCCTGGGGCAGCCAGGGCCCATCCTTAAGAATGATGGTCGGGCTTCACTGTTGCACAGGGAGCTCTAAGAGTACTTCAGTTTGCATAGAGAAAAAAGAAAGGATTGAAATGACTCAGATACTGAATCTGTGCAGAGCTCAGGATTAGAGTGCCAGCTTAGTGTGTACAGGGTGCTGGGCTCCATCCTCAGCTCAGCCACACCACTAAACAAAACTTAAGGTGCTTATGTCCTGTGTTCCATTTCTCTAAGTGGGAGACACCAGGAATCCACAGCTGGTTCCAGGAGCACAGGGTGCCAGAGCCATTGAACCACACCTGGGGTCTCTGTAACATGGCAGGCATCCAACTTCTTCAACAAAATGTTTTGCCAAAGTTAAACAAAGAGAAAACCTAACAAGGAAGCAAACAAATCTCAAGCACAGGGGGATGCTCTGAATTCAGAAGACCCGTGGAAACAGACAGCATCAGGCATGCCTGTGAGCAAGTGGTTTCAATAGATCCACAGCCAAGAAGCTTTTGTAACTTCACCTGGAAGCCATTAAATCACCTGACTATTAAGTGACATTAAGGGTTTATGGTCATGTTATTAGGTGTGATGGTTTGTGTGTGGTTTGGGGAAAATATTTCTGGGAAATATTTCGTAAAATACTTTCTGGAGGAGGGAAACACTGAATACTTCATAGGATGTTGCATACCAGGTCTCAGATTTGCTTTAAGATTCCTTAACTATAAGGGGACAATGGGTGGGATGGATTTAACAAGATTCGGTAAATGTTGAGCACCTATGGTGGACCTCAGAAGGGCACACTGTTTCTTTTCTAGTCTTTACTTTTGGGGAGACTGTGGCTCTTCCCTAGACAGCAGGTGTTTCTCTACCTTGAGCTCCTTTTGCAGAGCCTGAGTTTTGGAGGCAATCAGGGTTCCCTCTGGTGGCCGCTGGAGGGACTGCCACCGAGTTGGGAAGACCTGGTAGAAAAAATGCTCCTGGCACCCAGCAGAGGGCGGGGGAGGATGTCTTTCCTGTTGAAGCTGGCTTTATCTTTCAAAATGCTGAAAACTTTACAGCTTATTTGTTTCTTAGGGATAGCATGTTAATTACTTGCATAGGGGTGCTTGTGTCAAATAAAAACGCAAGTCCATGGTCTAGGTGAACAAAGGTCCAGGTTTTCACTCCACCTTCATTTAACCCTCAGGTGCATCAAAGGCCCTGGTGTTTGGTGAGTGACCCTAGAATTGACCTAGAAGCTGGGATCCTGTGTATGTTTTTTCACGCAGAGGCTATTGCAGGACCCAGTAGCACCCAAAAGGTGCAGCCTGTCAGGGTGGAGGTTGCAGGGAAGACACTCTGCTGTGGAGGTGCCAACCTCTCCTGGCCCCAATCCTGGGCTGAGCTGTGGGCAGTGCCCCAAGTTGAGGTGGGTACCTGCTTCAGTGTGATTGATTTATATTTCTACAGAGCAATTAGTTCACTTTTACCTCATCAATACAGATTTGTGTGATTCAGGACATCCCAAGTTTGCATTTGCAGATCTAATATGGTGATCAGCATTATATGTTGGAATGCAAGGGCATGGGCACTTAGGGTTTGTGGATGAAAAATGTAAAATAGCAAAAATAACCTTGCAAACAGTTACTAGCTGATGAGTACATTCCTGCTGCATCTGTGCTAATGCCCTGTGCAAAGGTCCATGTTCCAGAAGGGGTCAGGGGGAGCTTCCAACAGCTATTTTGACCTTGTGTCCTCGATCTTGGGTCTCTGAGAATTTGTGTCCTGTAGAATGACCTTAGCTTAAGTTAAATAGAGAAGCAAGTAGATCCCTTGTGGCTGCTAGAAAACAGACACCTTCCTCCCCCAAATCTTCCCAAAACAGCAATCCTCACAGTTTTTGGTCTTGAGATCTTTATAGCTTTAAAAAACACTAAAGTTCAAAGAATCCTTGGTTTATATAGGCCATATAGATGAATGAATGAATTGATGGACTGAAAGATATCCATCTGTGGAGGACACCAGCACCTCCTTGGGGGTTTCTTTTTTCTCTTTGGGGAGGGCACAAGCTACATATGAAATCAAAGTCAAGAATAGTTAGTGAAGAACAAAAGACAAAGTCAGAATTAGTTTCACAGGGATGAAGCCCTGATTGGTTCAGTCCACACAGGAGCTGAGCTAGACAATTAGAAAATCAAGGTTGGGGTTGTGGCACATGGTAGAGTGCTTGCCTAGCACACATGAGGCACTGGGTTTAATACTCAGTACCACATTAAAAAGAAAGTGTGTTCATCAACAATTAGAAAATCACTCCCATGGTTTATTTAAGGGGGCACAGCAAGGCAGGGATAAGGCTTCAGGGCTGAAATCTTGTTCCATGATGTCTTCCAGTCAGTATGTTGATCAGCACCTTGGCAGGTCACACCTATCCCAGACAAGCACTGCAGCTTCAGCAGGTCACCCCATCTCTGGTGCTGTCTGGGACATTTGGCAGAGCTCAAGAGGGCTCACCGTGTGCCTGGGTGGTCAACCAGTGGAACATCTGTGGGAAGACCCCAGATACCAGGGGGACTCCAGACACCACGGCACCCACTGTAGAGGGGACTCCGCCCTCCAGAGGGGAGGTCTGTAAACCCTAGGGGTCAGGGGGAGCTTCCAACAGCCCTGCACCCAGGGTGGAGGGGACTCCCCCCTCAAGGGGCGAGATCCCTCTCACCCAGGTGGCAGGGGGAGCTCTATACAACATCGCACCCACCATAAGGGGACTCCCCCCGCTAACGGGGAGAACCCTTTAACCTTGGTGGGCGGGGGGAGCTCTCCACCGCTCCCTGGGTTGAGGAGACTTTCCCCACTATGGAGGAGAACACTCTTACCTGGGCGGCGGGGGAGATTTCCACCCCACCCAGGGTAGATGGCACTCCCCCCTCTGAGAGGGAGAACCCTTTAACCTGGGTGGCGGGGGGAGCTCCCCTCTGTACCCAGGGTAGCGGGGACTCTCCCCTCCATGAGGGAGAACCCTCTAACCCGGTTGGCCTGGGGAGCTCTCCACCGCACCCAAGGTAGAGGGGACTCCTCCCTCCACCCATACAGGAGAACACTCTCTCCACCGCACCCAAGGTAGAGGGGACTCCTCCCTCCACCCATACAGGAGAACACTCTTACCTGGGTGACGGAGGGAGCTCCCCACGGAACCCAGAGTAGAGAGGACTCCCACCTCCGGGGGGAAAATCCCCTAACCTGGATGGCGAAGGGAGATCCCCACTGCACCCAGGGTAAAGGGCCTCCCCCCTGCAGTCGGGAGAACACTTTAACCTGGGTGGCGGGGGGAGCACTGTATACCATCACACCCACGCTAGAGGGGACTCCCCACTCCACCAGGGAGAATACTCTAATTAGGGAGGCCGGGGGAACTCTGTAAACCATTGCACCCAGGGTAGAGAGGACTCCCCCGCCTCCAAGGAAGAGAACCCTCTAAGCTGGGTGGCGGGGGGGAGCTCCCCTCCGCACCCAGGGTTGAGGAGACTTTTCCCTCCAGGGAGGAGAACCACTAAACCTGGGTTATGGGGGCAGGTACCCTCCACACCCCCAGTAGAGGGGACTCGCCCTTCCAAAATGAAAATCTTGTATCCTGGGTGGCGGGGGAACCTCCCCTCTGCACCCAGGGTAGAGGGGACTCCCCATTCCATGAAGAAGAATCCACTAACCTGAGTGGTAGGGGGAGATCCCCACCGCCCATAGAGCAGAGGGAACTCCTTCCTCCGGGGGGAGAACCCTCTACACTGGGTGGAAAGATAGTAGAATGAAACAGACATTATTATTACTGTGTGTATATATGTGGCTGCATGACCAATATGATTCTGCAACCTGTACACTCAGAAAAATGAGAAATTATATCCCATCTGATTCAAATGTATGATATATATAAAACTCAGTACTGTCATATGTAACTAATTAAAACAAATTAAAAAATTAATTTAAAAAAGACATAGACTAGCAGATTGGATTTTAAAAAAAAGAAGACCCCAAACTATGCTGCCTTCAAGAGAGTCAACTCATAGAAAACGACATCCAAAGAGTCACAGTAAAAAGTTGGGAAAAAAAAAAACAAAACATACTGGACTGTGGAAACAAACAGGGGCTTTTATCCTCATATTAGACAAAGTAGAATTCAACCTAAAGTTAATCAAAAGGGACAAAGAAGGACATTTCATACTGCTTAAGGGAACCAGACACCAACAAGACATGATAATTATGAATATATACACCCCAAACAATGGAACATCTACATTCATCAAACAAACTCTACTCAAGTTCAAGAGTCAAATAGACCACAACATAAAAATTCTGGGTGACTTTAACATACCTCTTTCACCACTGGATAATCTTCCAAGCAAAAGCTGAAGAAAGACACTATAGAGCTCAATAAAATAATCAATAATTTAGCCTTAACTGACATATATATTGAATATTTTATCCATCAATGAATGAATACACTTTCTTCTCAGGAGCACATGGATCCTTCCCTAAAACAGACCATGTATTATGCCACAAAGCAACTCTTAGCAAATACAAAAAAGTAGAGATTTCATTTTAACAGATATAATGGAATGAAACTAAAAAGCAATGATAAAATAAAAAATAGGAGCTACTCCAACACCTGGAGACTAAATAATATGCTCTTGAATGAACAATGGGTTGCAAAAGACAACAAAGAGGAGATTAAAAAATTCTTTGATGTAAATGAGAACACTAATACAAAATACAAAAATCTCTGGAACACTATGAAGGCAGTTCTAAGAGGAAAGTCCATTCCATGGAGTTTATTCCTTACAAGAAGAAAAAGTCAACAAATAAATGTCCTAACATTGCATCTCAAAGCCCCAGAAAAAGAAGAACAAATCAACACCAAAAGCAGAAGACAGGAAATAATTAAAATCAATGAAATTGAAACAAAAGAAATCAATGAAATTGAAACAAAAGAAATCATTGAAAAAATTGACAAAACAAAAAGTTGGTGCTTTGAAAAATAAATAAAATTGATAAACCATCAGCCATGCTAGCAAAGAGAAGGAGACAGAAAACTCAAATTACTAATGTCCATGATGGAAAAGGAAATACCATGATGGCACTACAGAAATACAGAAGATAATTAGAAATTATTTTGAAAATTTGTACTCCAAAAAAATAGAAAATATTAAAATTTAAAAAATTTCTAGAGCATTAAAAATTTCTGGAGTCACATGATTTGCCCAAATTAAATCAGAATGATATACACAATTTAAACAGATCAATTTCAAGCAATGAAATAGAAGATGCCATCAAAAGCCTACCAACCAACAAAGGCTCAGGTCCAGATGGATACAGAGTTGAGTTCTACAAGTCTTTCAAAGCAAAACTAATACCAATACTCCTCAAATTATTTCGTGAAATAAAAAAAGAGTGAACACTTCCAAATTCATTCTATGAGGCCAATATCACCCTGATTCCCAAACAAGGCAAAGACACATTAAAGAAAGAAAACTTCAGACCAATATCTCTAATGAACATAGATGCAGAAATTCTCAATAAAATTCTGGCAAATAAAGCACAAAAACATATCAAAAAGATAATGCACCATGATCAAGTGGGGTTCATCCCGGGGATGCAAGGTTGGTTCAACATATGAAAATCAAATAATGTAATTTATCACATCAATAGACTTAAAGATAAGAATCCTATCATCATCTCAATACATGCAGAAAACGCATTTGACAAAATAGATCACCCCTTCATGTTCAATATACTAGAAAAACTAGAGATAACAGGAACATATCTCTACTTTGTAAAAGCTATTTATACCAATCTCAGGACAAAATCATTCTAAATGGAGAAAAATTGAAAGCATTCCCTCTAAAAACTAGAGCAAGACAGAGATACCCTCTTTTACCAATCCTATTTAACATATTTCTTGAAACACTACCCACAGCAATTAGACAGATATAAGAAATTAAAGGGATACAGATAGGAAAAAACAAACTCAAATTAGCACTACTTGAGGATTACATGATTCTATACCTAGAAAATCTTAAAAAATCCACAAAAACCCTCTAGAACAAATAAATGAATTCAGCAAAGTAGCAGGATATAAAATCAATGCCCACAAATCAAGGGCATTTCTGTACATCAGTGACAAATCCTCTGAAACAGAAACTGGAAAAGCTATCCCATTTAAAATAGCCTAAAAAATAAACTTAATGAAAGAGGCGAAAGACCTCTAAAATGAAAATTACAGAACACTAAAGAAAGAAATTAAAGAGGACCTTGGAAGAAGGAAAGATCTCCCTTGTTCTTGGATAGGCAGAATTAATATTGTCAAAATGACCATACTACCAAAAGCACTATACAGATTTGATGAAATTCCAATTAAAATTCTAATGACATTCCTCATAGAAATAGAAAAAGCAGTCATAAAATTCATCTGGAGAAATAAGAGACCCAGAAGAGCTAAAGCAAGAAGAGTGAAGCAGGTGGCATCACTAGAGCAGAACTTAAACTATACTACAGAGCTATAGTAAAAAAAAAAAAAAATAGTATGGTATTGGCACCAAAATAGACTTATAGATCAATGGTATAGAATAGAAGACACAGAGACTAACCCACATATTTACAACTATCTTATATTAGACAAAGGTGCCAAAAACATACATTAGAGAAAAGATAGTCTTCAACAAATGGTGCTGGGGAAACTGGAAATTAATATGCAGCAAAATGAAATTAAACCCTCATGTCTCACCATGCACAAAACTCAACTCAAAGTGGATCATGGACCTAGAAATTAAACCTGAAACCCTGCACCTAATAGAAGAAATCTTCATCATGTTGGATTAGGCTTAACATCCTTAATATGACTCCTATAGCACAAGAAATAAAATCAAGAATCAATAAATGGGATGAATTCAAACTAAAAATCTTCTTAACAACAACAACAAAAAAAACCCCTACAATCAGTGAGGTGAATAGAGAGCCTACATTTTGGGAGCAAATCTTTACCACACTCACATCAGATAGAGCACTAATCTCTAGGAAATATAAAGAACAGAAAAAATCTTAACACACATACACACACACACACACACACACACACACACACAAAATAACAAGATATTATACATTCAATCAACAAATATATGAAAAAATGTTTAACACCTCTATCAATTAGAGAAATGCAAATCGAAACTACTCTAAGATTTCATTTCACTCCAGTAAGAATGGCAGCTATTAAGAAAACAAACAACAAGTGTTGGTGAGGATGTGGGGAAAAAAGCACACTCATACATTGTGGGTGGGACTGCAAATTGGTACAACCACTTGGGAAAGCAGTATGGAGGTTCCTTTGAAATCCATTTGACACAGCTATCTGACTCCTTGGTTTATACCAAGGGACTTAAAATCAGTAGAGTACAGTGACACAGCCACTTGGATGTTCATAGCAGCTCAATTCTGTGGAACCAACTTAGATGCCCTTCAACAGATGAATGGATAACAAAAATGTGGTACATATGTACAATGGGATATTACTCAGCTTTACAGAAAAAAATGAAATTATGGCATTTGCAAGGAAATGGATGGATTTACAGAATATCTTGCTAAGTGAAATAAGAAAATCTCCAAAATTCAAAGGCTGAATGTCTTCACTGATGATCACATGCTGAACCATAGTGAGGATTGTAGGGAAAAATGAAGAATCTTTGGATTGCACTGAGGGGAGTGAGAGAAGGGGTGGGGCATCAGGGTGGGAAGGACGGTAGAATGAGACAGTCATTATTACCCTATGTATGATAACACTACTGTGTGACTCTGCACCATGCACAGCAAGAAGAATGAGAAGTTGAGCTTCATTTATGTACAATATGTAAACATGCATTCCACTGTCAGAGCTAGCTAATTAGAACATTAAAAAAGCTATAGAAGGGATACCAATAGGATGGAGGAAGGGGATCAGCGGGAGGGAGGAGGGAAAGGCAGTGCTAGAGAATAAAATTGATCTAATCATATTGTGCAAATGAATATTTTATAAATGAATATTTTATAACAAAATCTACTGTTATGAATAATTATAATGTGCCAATATAAAATTTTAAAAAAATGTATACATTAGAAATCAACAGAATTAAAATCATACAGCATCTGCTCTCAGGCCTCATGAAATTACACTAGACTTTGATAGGAGAAAGATATTTGGGATATACAAAACATTTGCAGATTAAATAACACTTCTACATTACACATGAGTCAAAAGTTATATCTAAAGAGAAATTAATAAATCTCAAGATAAACCAAATGAAAACAATAACATAATTTGTAAAATCTGTGGGATATCAGGAATGTAAGATGGGCCATGATGGACATGCTCTGAACACCTCCATCCCCACAAACTGGATGACCTGGATGAAATGGACCAATTCTGATAGACACCACCTGCCAAGCCTCAAACCAGAAGAAATAGTTGGAACTGGTTTATATCCACAAGGGAGACTGACCTGGTAACTAATAACCTTCCCAAACAGAAAGCCCAGGCCCAGGTGTGTTCACAGGTGAATTCTACCAAATATTTCAGGATGAAATTCCACAAATTCTCTGTGGCCTCTTTCAGAAGATAGAAGCAGAGGGAATCCCTCCTAAAACCATACAATAATATGTTCAACAAAACCAAACAAGGACATTGCATGAAAACAACAGACCACTATATCTCAGGGACATAGCGCAAAAATCTTCAGTAAAATATCAGGAACTTGAATCTGACAGTGCATATAAAAGATTATATGACAGGACCAAGGGAATGACTCAGGTATGCACAACTGGCTTGAGATCAGAAAATCAATTAACATAATCATACATCCACAGGCTAAAAGGGAAAAACCATACAATCATGTCAGGAGATGTGGAAAAAGCCAGGGACAAAATTCAATGCCCATCATGATAAAAACAAAACAAAACAACAACAAAAAAACCCCAAAATCTCAGTTAACCAGGGATAGAGGGGAACTACATCAACTAGATAAATGACATCTACAAGAAAACTAACACTCTACTGAACAAAGAGAAATTTAAACACTTTCCCACTAGGATCAGGAACAAGGTGAGGATGTCCCCTGTCCTCATTCTTATCCACATGCTGTTCACATTGATAAGGCAATACCACCAGGAAAGAAAAGCTCTACTGATCCATAAGGAAAAGATAAAGCTGTCTGGTATGACTCGACTGTCTATGTAGGGAATCCCAAAGAAGCAATAAAAACATGGGATGCTCTGAAGCAATGGTACCAACGCTGCTGGGATGAGGTGGACAGACAGATGTCCAATGTTAGTCACTTACTTGCACACCAGCAAAACACAGGGGGAGTCTGAGATTAAAACCCAAAGGAGACTTATATTAGCACTCCAAAATGCAATACATAGGTATCCATCTGCAGAAACCCAGCATCAGGTACTTCCCCTGTTTTAAAAAAGTTATCTGAAGGACAGTGGCTTGTCGCTCCAGAGTGGGCAATGGGCACTCCTGCTCCAGAGCACAAACGCCAATCATTCAGAGCAACCTGTTACTGTTCTTTTTTATTCAGTGGTTTTATTAATAAGTAAAACCAACAATAATTAATATTGCATTATTTTACTCAACATTCAAAATAAATCTACCCAGTATAAAATAATACCATTTTATAGAAAAGAAAACAGAGACACAGTTTATGTGACATGTTCAAGATCTCAAAGCCAGTCAATGACAGTTTGGATCCAAATTCTGATCAGTTCTGATGAGGTCAAGAAGAGAAACCAAGCTGTTAAGTGTCCCAGACACTTACACATGTGAAAATTCAAGGTGATTTTCTAGCTATTTGAAATATATGCTACAGGGAACTTCTCATTACTAGATGCAAAACTTTGAGCACATTTTTAATCAGTAGTAATCAATTTTATCTGCAAGCTTCAACATTTTGCCTTTCTTTCATAGAAAAGCAGAAACATTTTAACTACACAGAATTCGATTCAGGTTGTTTTCATTTGTTTGGATTAAATAATTGAAAAGAATGTAATTTAACTCCTCTAACAGCTTGTTACTGTTCTTGATTTGAGATATTACCCCCTCACACACTGTTTTCTCCTTCTCTCATGTCATCTGGCATTTCTAGAAAAATTTAAAATTTGTTCCAGTTTCATTAAAGTGCAACATTATTAGAAACTCAATTTTTTAAAGAGAGAGAGAAAGAATATCTTTTTTTTTTTTTTTTTTTTTTTTTGTAGGTTGACACAACACAATGCCTTTATTTATTTATTTTTATGTGGTGCTGAGAATTGAACCCAGTCCTGCCCGTGGTAGGGGAGCTCTCTACCACTGAGCCACAATCCCAGCCCAAGAAACTCAATGTTTAAAAGCCATATAATTTCTAGGAATATTGAAGCCAGGATTAGACAGGCAGTCAGTGTAGATAGGTAAATTGAGTCAGGTGGAATCTAGGAGGCCAATGTTGAGTAAGTCTGGGAAGTTGGAGACAGCCCCATGAGGAACTTTATCAAGAATCTGCCCCTGCTCCTATCTGTTGCCAAGGTAACCTGTCTCAGGAATTTCTCCTCCCTACAGGTAGCTATAAGGTTGTTAATTTGTCCTTGTCTACTCCACCCTGCCCTTCCCCCTTAAGCCCACCTATTTCCCACCTTTTGGTCATCCCACAGAGCATTTCTGCACCTAGTTATGTACACAGGAAGGAGAAAGATAAGGGAGAAAATCAGGAGAACAAAGGAATCCTAGGACAAATAAAAACGGCAGAACACCTCACTTTCTTGGGATATCAGGATACCAGCTTTGGCTCCCCTTTTTAAATAAACCCTGCTTCATATACTTGCCTCCTCGTGGTTCTCTAGTGTTTAAACTTTAACATGTGGGGAAGCAGGACTCATCACCAGTAACCAGTGGTATCATATTTGGAGGTTCCACCAAAGCCTACACCGAGATAAGCTCCCCTCCACATGCTCCATAGCTGTTTGAGGTGCATATTTTTGTCTCCTTCATTTTGGAAGATGATGGGCACCCCTTGGCTATTTAAATGGAGTTAGGGCAGCTGCCACTCTTCAAGACTAGGTGTGGGCTGGGGATGTGGCGCAAGCGGTAGCGCGCTCGCCTGGCATGCGTGTGCCCCGGGTTCGATCCTCAGCACCACATACAAACAAAGATGTTGTGTCCACCGATAACTAAAAAATAAATATTAAAATTCTTAAAAAAAAAAAAAAAAAAAGACTAGGTGAAAGGTTTCCTGGACTAGGGGGCTCTCAATCACCTTTTCAATACAGGTTGGGTTCTGCTGAAGCCTCTTCCTACTCTTGTGTCCAGGCCTGGAGAGCAATTGGTGTGAGTACACAGTGTCCCTAGACCCGATCTGCCTTGGTTGTGTGGAGGCAAATGTAGGAGTTTGGAACAAGTGCAAAATTATTGCCTGGCTATACTCTGGTGAAAATCCTAAGATTCCTTCTCTGAAAATTCCTCCCAACTGCCCTAAGGGGTATCTAAGGTGATGGTAGATGAGTGGCACTGAGGGAAAGCCCCAGTGACATTTGCCTCCATTCAGGCCATGCAACACTCCCAACCCAGCATCCATTCCTCCTGAATGCTCCCTTTGCAATGCCAGATTGCTGGGACCCCAGTAGACATCAAGGAGATGAATCTGATGCAATCACCAAGAATCTTTATTGCAAGCTTGAGCCTGAAATCACAACCATTCCTGAAGCAGCATTGCAAGGAGTGAGTCCTGGTCCTTCATTCAGTGAGATTATATAGGTTTTGGGGAGATACTCTATAAGTCACAACATCACACAGCAAATCAAACAACAGGAAAATCAAACAACAACTCTTAAAATTGATTAGCACATTCACTGGTGGGAACAAGTTGAGTAGGGGTGATTAGTTAGTACAAAAGGGGGATTCCTTTGAACTGATTGGTTTAAGCCATGAGGGGTGTATGTGCTAAACTACATGGTTTCCCAACATGTTATCAACCACATAAACTACTGGAGGTAATCTGGTGTCCCAGGTATTTTCCCTGTCTCATGCTGATTGGTAGTTGCTAGGGAGTTGCTATGGGTCCTCACCTAACATAGCTGAGTCAGGGACACCTGGCTCCACAGATCTCTCCTGTTATTTGCAGACAAATAACTCAGCAGGGTGGGTACGTGCCTAAGAGTGCTCTGTGAGTTTGTCCAAGGAAAAGCATCACACCCTCTTCCTTAGGACAGGCCTTGAGGTAGAAGCTGCTGTTATTTATTTTCCAAAATGGAGTCACATCAGTTTCTCATTTCCCCCTTTGTCTGGAAAATTGGGGACCAATCATGGTTCCCTTAGTTGGGGGTCTATGTGGGCAGGCCCTTCATCTTGGAAGGATTCTCCTACTAGGTCTAGGGCTTGATAGTGGGTAAGAAGAACCATCATTTGAACTGTGTTAACTCTGTCCTTGATGAAAGTCACTAGCTTGTTCACAAGTGGTCCTACTAAGGTTGACACTAGGGTAGTTTTAGAGTAAATACTAACCATTAGGGAACAGTATTCCACTCCCAGATTCACTCAAAATTGGCCTCCTGATTAGATTTACCTATCTACACTGTCTATCTATTTCTGGCTTTATTCCCCCCCCTCTAATTTTAGGAACTCCTTATTGCTGTAAGGAGAAAAGGTGATGGCTCATTCTTTCTGATTCAGAGCTGAGAGAGGGTATCAAATGTGAGTGGGCTCAACAATGTGGGGGACAAAGAGGGGGATGTGAGTTCCCTTTTAGAAGTCAGTTTGGTATGAAGTCTGATTTGGGGAAGAACAGGTTGTAAAGTCATCTGGTTATGGGTGTTTCTATGAGAAAACAAAAAGCATGAGTACTAAATAAATGTTGCAGGAGCTGGAACATGTCACTGTATAATAGAAGTTTCCTCACCAGGTTTTAACATCCCCAGTTATCAGAAATGTAAACATAACATTTAACTTTTAGTGTCACAGATGTCCTTCACAATAAGATACAGTTTAATAATTTAATGCCATCTGATCTTGCAAAATACATTTACTAGTATGACCTCTGTGTCTAAAAGAGAAACCTTTAATGCTGTTACTCATGTAAGGGTCCGGTGAAAAGTCAGAGGGAAAGACCACAAGAGACCAGCTTCATGCAATTGGCAGAAAGGGTTTTATTGATTCAGCATGCTGAGGCTCCAGGCTCACCCAGGAAGATAAAGCACCCCAGAGCCTAGAGCAGAGGTCAAGCAGAGCTTAAGTACACTTTTTGGAGAGGGCGGGGGGCTTTGCATACATCAGAACAAATCATCATGAGGCGCGGGAAAATTGAACAACAACTCTGAGACCTGATTAGTGCATTCATTGGCGGGAGCAGGCTGGGCAGGGGTGATTGGTCACTTCTAAGCGAGGTACACATTTAAACTGATTGGTTTTGGGACCTGGATGCCTACATGCCGAGCTACTCAGAGCCCATAGCTATTAAACAACCAGGGAATCAATGGAAATATTTATTGGGCAGTTCCAGTATTGTCCTAACAGCTATAGAGATTACAGGTTCTGGGGGTAGCAGAGGAATTTAACAATACTTGGTCTTTTACTTTTTAGCCCAGGCCTTGCAATTTAGGAACTTCACAACGCCCGGTCTTTTACACTTTAATTCAAGCTTTGCAGCTTAGAATCAGCTTAGAAATTTTACCTTTACACTCAGGGCTGGATAATTATACTAGCAAAAACCAAGACTACCTGTATAGGTTAGGAATATCAGTAGGCCTTAAACTGAAAACTACTCTAGCAGTTCCTCTTGATAGTTTCTTTTGATAGTTATCAGGCATTCCTTCCTAAGAATCTCTTTTGCAGCCTCTAGTCTTACCTATGCTTGGGGGCAAATACAAGGTATATACCTTAAGGTACATTTAACTATTATTATTATTATTTAAAATGCCCAGGAATAGCCATGTTTTGGTTTTAACTATTTTTGTTAATTGTTTAAGATGAAGCAGTCAAATTGACTTTTGTTTCTATCTATTGTTAACAGTCAACTGAGTTTCCATGGTGCTGCAGTCTGGCTGGGCACAATTCAGGAGCCACTTGTCAAAAGAAATGAACTTTATTTTTAGAACACACACACCACACCACACAGCTCCTCAGGAAAAACCCTCAGAGCCCAACTGCCACCACCGGCTTCCCACAAGCCTCTCAACCTCCCCCACTCCTCCTGCTCTTGAGGCCGATTGGCTGGGTCGTGTGGGTGGAGCCAAAAAAAGTCCCCCAGTGAGCAGCTCCCTGGTATGAAAAGGCAGGGAAACAGCACAATGAGCATCACCACAGAGGAGCCAATCAGTTGGCAGCTAGAAGTTTGCTGGGGCCGCTGTGAGCCAATCATCAGCTGGCATCTGGAAGTTTGTTGGCAGCTGGAAGTTTGCTGGGGCCCCTTTGGCTGTGGCTCTCAACACCACGGGAATCCTGGGAAAACTTGAGAGCAGCTTCTGAGTTCTGCTAATGCCATTTGCGCTAGGATGGGTTCAGGTCTTGCTTGACCATGTGGCTTTCCTTGGAAGCATCAGGGATGTTTCCCTTCTCCAATGACCCTCCTCTTCATAGCAAATGCACAGATTGGCTTTCTGTTCTCCAGGGGTCTCATTAATTTCCCTGATCAGGAGGTTATGTGGCTCAGAGTTGCAAAGCTCTTTAGAGAAATCCCCTGTACCCTGGGTTCAGACTGACTCAGAGGACAAGAGCTGAATATTGGTTCTCTTTGCCCTATTAATTTAACTTTAATTTTAAATCTTAATCTTAAACATCCAGCAAACCTGAGTAATACCCAGAGTACTGGGTATTAATGTCTATCTCTCCATCCTGTAGGTGATAACTTATTATCTTAAATTAACCCAGGTTGTGTGTTCTTAGCAGTACCTAGGTGTACCTCTGCAAAACATTAGCAGGCCATCTTTAGACCATTTATAAGAAAACTACAAAATAAAATTAACAAGAGTAAAAACATATTTAGTTCATGTAATAGCTACCTTGAACGTTGGCAGAGTTATACATTATATCCCTTTTTGAGATCCTAGTAATCTTGACAAAAACCAACTTTTGGACACAACTTTAAATGTACTGAAATCTGGCCTACTTCTTTTGTAGTCATTCTTACATGTAGTAAGATGGGACACAGAACATTATTTCAGGTAAGGTGGGGCTCTTCATAAATCTTAAGTGCTGTAGATCTGAAGCTGATCTTTGTTTTTTAAACATCATTTTACAAAGTTTATATAAATTTTTGCTCAAGTTCACATACATATTAGCTAACATAATATGATATCACATCTGAAACATGAATTAAAGAAAGGCTGAAAGCTTTTAACATTTTCTAGAAAAGTAGTAAAGTACTTTTGTTTTACAATATTAAGCTTTACACAGATTAGGCTCTCATTACCTTAAAAATACATTTAAATTGTACCCCAGCGTTTAAAGTAACATAAAACTTTACATATTTTATTGATAACAGGTCCAGCTATAGAACATCAAGTGATATAAATAAATCTCCAATATGTCTTTTCTTTTAAGCCTAAAATTACCATACAATTTAGATCACCAGCTTGATATAATGCTCTTTTGAAGCTTCTACCTTACAGACTTCTACACCTGGAAGATATGAACACATTAATAGCACCACAATTACATTGATGTTTTTATATTAACCAAGTTTAGCTTTTAAAGACATAACATAGCACAATTCTCTAAAATAACAGTTCTTGTTTAACAAGCTATTTAATTCCTTTAAGATTACTTGCTATAGAAATAAGAAATAACATTTAATAAAACCCAATGCAATGGGTAATCTAATGTTTTAAGAAATCTTTGTCCTTTTAATATATGACTGATTGTAAAGACAAACATACACAGACATTCTTTATCACTTACTTAAACCCTCTTATTTACTTAAAGACTTCTTAACCAGGAACATTTTTTTTTTGCTTTTATTAAATATTATTTTCATACCTAGAATCTTCTAATTTATCCTTCCCATCTGTTAGCTTCCTTTTCTGTTCACATTTTGAAGCAATCCTTGAAAATTTTTGAATTTAGGCAAATTATTTTATTTTAATAAAAAGTAATACTTTATTTTACTTACAGTACTCTTAATTGGAACTGTTGAAACTTTGGGGCCTTTGTATATATAAATCTTCTATAAATCCTTGTATATAAAATCACATCTGTATACCATTTTATGAAAACACAATATCTAAGTATCAGTGATGACAAAGCAACTTTAAACCTTTTTTCTTCATTTGCCAACTTACAAAAACATCAGTAATTTACCCTATGCAATTCTAGGAGTTAATAGTACTCAATGGTATATTTAACATTTAGCATTTTAACCTAAATCAATTAGATATCTAACAAAAGTACTCATAAATGAGTAATTCCATGTCAAATCTACAAATCAATCATATATCTAACAAAGGTAATCATAAATGAGTAATCCCATGTCAAATCTACTTTACTTATTTTATAAAAATATCAGACAAGTGTATTGAACAGTGTTAGCTACTTCTTCCTTATTGAATAAAAGTCCTAGAACCAAAGTGTATCACACATTTCATATACTTCAACATTTTATTAGTTTTTTTGAACACCTAGAAAAACTTGTCAGCTTAATTTTAAAGACATAATTATTTTCATCTGTTTACCCAATTTAAATTGAACCATTTTAAATCACATGAATCAAAGGTATTTTGGGATTTTTTTTTGTTTTCATGAGTGCTCCTCATATATCTGCCAATTTTTATATCATGAGCAATATATACGAACATAAGCACATACAGACAACACATAACACAAGTGTGCATACATAATACAATCTTAAAGGCCTTGTAGCTTTTCACAGGTGAAATCTCCATTGTAATGTTTAAAAACTCCACAGTTGATCAAAAATAGAACTGATCAGAAACACATTAACCTAGTAATGTAGGATTAAAATCATTAGCTCAAAAGAAAATGCATTGAACTGGGATTGTGGCTCAGCAGTAGAGCGCTCTCCTAGCACAGGCGGGACCCGGGTTAGATCCTCAGTACCACATAAAAATAAAGGCACTGTGTTGTATCCATCTACACCTAAAAAGTGAATATTAAAAAAAAAATCATTAAAAGATACAGAATATAAGAAAAACCAAGAGTCCTAAAAAAAATGACCAGCCAGAAATTTGTAAATACTATACAATTTACTTTTTGGTTTAGTTTAGTTTGAGTTCAGGTAAAAGACACCTTTACTCTTTTTTTTCCTTGGGCTTCAGATCAGTCCTGCCTGAGCTTTCAGGCTTCTTCCATTTGAATTTCAACTTAAGTCCTGGCTGAGGTCCGGAAGGAGCAGGGAAAACTGCTATTTTGAGTAGAAACCTCATGCCTAAGTCATTTTAACCATATGTCATAATTTTCAGGTTTGGATGTTAAAAATTATGATACAAGTTTAAGATGCAATTCACAAAATTTCATATCTTTACATCTTGTTTTGCCAAAGGAAAAATTTTTCCTACACTAGAAAAACTCTCTCACACTTCTATTATATAACTGAAAATAGGATCTTACTTGATAATATAAAAGCTACCTTCAGAAGAAATCCCTTCAGGATCATAAAGCCACTTCCTTTGCTCTGAAGTTCCTATAGCAGCATTAAGTTACATTAAATCTCCTGAAAACATTTTCAAAAGAGAATCACATACTACCATCTATATCCAAAATTAAGCTTTAAAAATTCCCAAGACTGTTGCTAGTCAATGTCATTCCAATAAGCCAGACCAACCCCCATTCCAACACTTTCCTTCCCCAAGCCCTACACATGGAGGGGAACATATACCATACCATGATTTACTATCCTTGCCCAAATTAATGCACTGGTACAACCATTGAAATATTCCGAGACTACCCAATTCAAAAATTGATGAAAAAACTGAATGATTGGGAGTTACCTGCCAACTTGCAAGTAGAGTTCTTTAGTTTTCCATCCTAAGTATTTAAGTTCTCTGGCATGAATTATCAGAAATCATAAACTAAACAATTACCTAACAACTTTTACATGCAATATTGTGCAATGCTTCAAAAAACTCATTCAGATACCAGATTGTTACAGTAAAACATCATCTTTTAGACACATTCAGCCAAGATCATTCCTAAGAAACAATCTATAATATTAACACATTATTGTCCATGTCTTAAAGGACCAGAAACAGACACAAACAAAGAGACAAAAGGAGACAGAAAGGAGCTCCAAACTATGGCTGACAGACAGCAACCTTTAAAACAGACAGACCAGATAAGAGAAAAATCTCCCCAAATTTCCAACTCCCATTTAATTATGACTCCTAAACAGCAGCACCATAGATGTTCCCATGAGTGGACAAGATATTCTCAGAGGGGCAACCAGAAGTGTCAAATCAAAGGTCTCAGTGTGCAAACTTTACTGCATTCAGTGTCCCCCCTTTTTTTTAAGTAGACAGAGGTGGAGTAATCCTTACAGAGGCCTTGTCCTCTCCAACCTTGTTATGGGGAAAACTTCTCAGCCCTCATAACTCCTGGTGAGAAAACTTCTATTATCCATTGACATGTTCCAGCTGCTGCTACGTTCATTAAATACTCATGTTTTTGTTTCTCTCTCATAGAAGCACACATCCCCAGATGACTTTACAACCTGTTCTTCCCCAACCAGACTTCAAACCAACTTGACTTCTAAAAGGGGACTCCAAAGCTGCTTGCCCCCTCATGTCACCCCCTCTCACCTTTGAAGCAGCCAGAAAGATCATCGCCACTTCTCTTTACAGCAGTAAGGAGTTCCTAACATTAGAGGAGGGGATGAAGCCAGAATTAGATAGGCAGTCAGTGTAGATGGGTGAATCCAGTCAGGTAGCATCTAGGAGCCTATTTTGAGTGAGTCTGGGAAGTTGGAGACTGTTCTATGAGGGATCTTATCAAGAACATACCCCTGCTCAAACCTGTTGTCAAGGTAACCTGTCCCAGGAATTTCCCCTCCCTATAGGGTTGTTAATGTGTCCTTGTCCACTCCACCCTGCCCTTCCCCTTCAGCCCACCTATTTCCTAACTTTTGGCCATCCCACCAAACATTCCTGGGTCTAGTCACATATGCAAGAAGGAGAAAGATAAGGGGGAAAAGTAGGAGAACAAAGGAATCCTAGGACATATAAAAAGGGCAGAATACCTCACTTCTTGGGATACCCAGATACCAGATATGGCTCCCTTCTCCCTCATGGGAGAAGTCTATGTTATCCTGCCAGGTTTCTGTTCTTGCAACTAAAAGGTTCAGGGTTCACTCTAGTTAAATTGGGCTAATTGGGCTGTGCAAAATAACATAAGAGACACAAATTCCTTTTTCTTTGGGGTTGTTGTGACAGCTCCTCTGACCTTAAGGGTACAGAGAAGGTACCTGGAGAAGCTTAAGGGAACCGAGTACAAGTGCACACGCTGACCCCTTTTATTGAGAAGAAGCTACTCAAATGAGGCAAGGGGTCAGGTTTCAGGGAGTGAGTCTATCTTCATGATATTCACTGTCAGCAGGTTGACCTACATTTGGGTAGGCCACACCCAAGGGCACGGTAAGAGAAATGGACACACACAAGGCACTTCCATGGAAGATTCTATCCTAAACAGGGCAAGGGGTAATATTACAAAGGAACAGGTGAGCACAGCTTCACCCATGGGGCTGTAGCAAGACACACCCATGCACCAGACACTGACCTTTGAACCCAAGAAGGCTGGGGAAATCTCTGCCATATTTCTGTGACTGAGCTCCTCAGCACCCAGCTGGGGAGTGTGACTAGGTCAAGTGCAATGTTGGTCTCTCACATTACCCCTTTTAAAATAAACCCTGCCTCATATGCTTGCCTCGGCTGGTTCTCTAATGTTCAAACGTCAACATGTGGGGAAGCAGGATGCATCACCAGTAACCGGCGGTATCAAAATGATGATCAAATTTTCCTGACCCTCCTCACTGCCCCTGCCTGATTCTCCCCTCATACCAGCAAGCCTCAGAGCTCAGAGCTCATCTCCCTGACCTACCAACAGCCACTCTGTCAGTACATCTGAACAGCCAACCTTTCATTAGGAAACTAAGAGAGACATGTCACAATATTTTACCAGTGCATTTCAGTTGGTGTGAATTTGTTAGATAGAAGAAATCTGTGATTTATACTTTTCAAACTGGAGTCTTTTAGGAAAATCCACCATCTCTGGGATTTGACCTGTTATGGTTCATCAGCTGACAGTAACACATGCGCGTGTGGCCTCTGCATGTCACTCACTGTAGGGGTGAGGGACCAACCCCCAATCTGTGGGTCAAGTCAAGTTTTGAGCCACAGATGGAACTTATCATTTTGGGGGAACTTTACATTAAAGAGGACTTTTCTTCCTGCTGCTTTGTGACATGAGGGGCCACAGTGAATGGACAATGATCTGTAAATATAGGAAAAGCTCTAAAATAGTGGCTACCTCAAATCAGGCTCTATGCTGTGTCCCTCAACACATCCAGAAGCCTGCAGAAGCTGAGATGTTGTTGGACCAAAGCAGGGCGTGGTTACCACAGAGCAGGTCAGGGAACATCCTTCGGCCTCCCTGCATTTACTGAGGTTTCTGAGTTTTATACAGAGCACTGTGGAGCTGAGGCCTCTGGCCCAGAGTCATGTGAGCTGCATGTCCAGAGTGCAGAGCCTCAGCAATAAGCAAGGCTTCCTCTGTTTGGAGCCCTGGACACAATCGGGACTTCAAACTCTGCTGCCATTAGCTCTAGCCACCTCCTGAAGTGCTAGCCCTGCCTCCATGTAAATTCCACCGAAATCCTCCCTTCTCATTATTTCAAGTATTTCTTCTCCGTTGAGTGTCCCAGCATGTGCAGGTCACACTGGGGCTAGGAGTTCAGAGTTCTTGAAGGTTCTGTTCCGATGTATTTGAAGCACTGGTTCCCTTTGATCTCTCTCGGGGTGGTTTCTATTGAGACTCATCAAGCTCAGAGCTTCTTTCCACAGCTGTGTCCAGGCCACTGACAGCACATCAAGGCTGTCCTCACTTCTGCTGAGTATTCTCCCCTCCAGCTCTTGCCCTGGCTCACGCTGAGAATTAGCATCACTCTCTTCTACTGTCCATCTTCTCCTGCACCCTCTCAAGCTCTTTCTTGTTTTAGCAGAAATATTAAACCATGTCCCTAAGATCCAGAAAGGTGTGACTTTCCCTAGGAAACCCAGAAGATGTCCTGGAGAACACGACCCTGGAGAGGGCTTCTGCTGGGTGGAGTTGGAGGCTGCAGAGCCCGGCCTTCAGAGACTGGACCCCAAGCTGGCAAAGGCCACGTTGGGTGTGAAGCTACCTTTGGGCATTTCTCTCTGCTGGGCAGGACCTTGCCTGGGTTCTCTGACTAAAACAGATTTGGCTCAGGCTGCCTGACCATAGGTGGGTCCTGGTGGCAGAGTGACAGTCATGGCATCAGAGAGGCCAGAGGGCAGCAGGAGCACCCAGGAGTGGACAGACTGAGGACAGAGTTTTGGCCACATGGAGGTTTCCAAGTGACACCTGAGGAAATTCCAGGAGTCCTACACTGAAGTGGGATCCAACACAGGTAACTTACCTCCTTGCTCTATGGTCAATTCCTGCCCTGTAGCTAGGGCAGGTGACCTTTCCCTTGATGTGCACCACTCCTGCTCCTGGCTCACCTCGTCCTCCCAAGGAGGCCCTGTTGGCCACCAAGAGTGCTGAATGGGGTTGTGGGTGTTAGTGATGCCTTTTGACTTTAAATATCAGGCATTTCCTCAGGATTTCCACTTTGCTCACATTTGTTAGGCCTCAATTCCCTACTTCGGTATTCCAGCCAACTGAGACCTGGGATAAGGCAAGATCTGAATGCCTTGTGACTTACAAGCATTTACATGGGGCCCTGCCAGGGACATGGCTGTCGTCCTGACTGGGAGACCCTCCCTCCAGGCCTCAGTCCTGGAGACCTGGAGGGACTCCCCCTAAGTAAGCCCTGGTGTGGAAGTGAAAGTCCCCATGCAATTCTTCAGGTTGCCACCAGAGGGACACACAGAGGAGGAGGCCACCATACCTGCCCCTTAGCTGAGCTCTGAATGCCAGTGACTGCTCTGGAGCAGCCTGCTCCTCCCCACAGGGGACTTTCCTGGGTGACCAAACAGGAGTGGAAAGATGCAGGGACAAGGCTGCAACATGCTGGGAATGGAGCAGACACCACATTCTGAAGCCCACTCTAATCGACGACAGTGTGACAGTGAGGACCCTGGGGCACTGAGAGCTCAGGTGAAAGGGGCCTGAGATGGACACGCGATGTCCCTCTGAAGAGTGTGAGCAGGGCACAAGGCTTTTGTAGGATCACCTGAAAGCCATTAAGCCACCTGGGTATTAAGTGACATTAAGGGTTTGTGGTAATGTTATTAGGTGTGATGTTTTGGCTGTGTTTTGGGAAAATATTTTAAAAATCCTTTCAGGAAAAAAGACACTGAATAATTCATACAATGTTGCATACCAGGTCTGAGATTTGCTTTAAGGTCCATTCACTATAGGGGGACAATGGGTGGGATGGATTCAACAGCAGCCTGGGCCTGGCATTCACCATGTCATGGGTTACTGAGCACCGGTGGGGACACAGCCTAGGCAGGGTGGACTTACAGACATGATGCTCCTGGACCTGGGCCAGCAGTGTCCCTGAAAAAACTTCATGGAAGGCGATGAGGCAGAGGGAGCAGGGCCAGGGCAGAGGCGTCTTTAGGTTCCAGGCACCCCAGGAGTGCCTCCCTGTCCTGATGCCCTGTTCGCCCCGTGCCTCCTCTTTCTCATGCACTGCATATCTCAGTGCTGCTGCTGGAACTCAGGGACCATGGGGAGGTCTGTCCTGCACCAGGGGCCTCACACTGTCCCTCCTCAGCTCACCATGCTCAGGACCACGGCTCCTGGGACAAAGGGCTGCTGCCACTTCTGGCAGGAAATGCAGAGCTGAGCTGGACCTCCTCTCCTCACCAGGTGGTCCCTGTACTCTTGTGACTGCTCAGGGGTTCAAGAGGCATGGAGGGAAGGTTCCCACTGCCTGGGGCAGCCAGGGCCCATCCTTAAGAATGATGATTGGGCTTCACAGATGCACAGGGAGCTCTAAGAGTACTTCAGTTTGCATTAGAGAAAAAAGAAATTATTGAAATGATTCAGATACTGGGTCTGTGCAGAGCTCAGGATTAGAGTGCCAGCTTAGAGTATACAGGGTGCAGGGCTCAGTCCTCAGCTCAGCCACACCACCAAACAAAACCTGAGGTGCTGAGAGGCCAACACTTTATTAGGGAAAGTGATATGGATCAAATAAAACACTGATCCTGACTTTCCTATGCAACCTGCCTTCCAGGTCAGCATGCTGTTGGTCTTACTGTTCTCATCAATAGGCAAATCCCAGCTCATATGTTCCCAAGGAAAGATACAATGGGAACACTGTCCTTTGGCAGTTCCTAGTGAAAGGGGGATCTCACTCTTGCTCCTGAATGGCTGCTCACATCATTAGGACAAAGGGGACAGTGAATTTCATGATCAAAGAACCTATTCCTTTTTTTTTTTTAAAGAGAGAGAGAGAGAGAGAGAGAGAGAGAGAATTTCAATATTTATTTTTCAGTTTTTGGCAGACACAACATCTTTGTATGTGGTGCTAAGGATAGAACCCGGGCCGTACGCATGCCAGGCGAGCACACTACCACTTGAGCCACATCCCCAGCCCCTCAAAGAACCTGTTCGACCAACAAGATGAAAGAGGCCAGAGGGTCACATGTCCTGTGCTCCATTCCTCTGGGTGGGAGACAGAGATGGTTCCAGGAGCACAGGGTGCCAGAGCCATTGAACCATACCTGGGGTCTCTGTAACATGGCAGGCTTCCAACTTCTTCAACAAAATGTTTTGCTAAAGTTAAACAAAGAGAAAACCTAACAAGGAAGCAAACAAATCTCAAACACAGGGGGATGCTCTGAATTCACAAGACCTGTGGAGACAGAGCATCAGGCGTGCCTGTGAGCAAGTGTGTTTCAACATACCCACAGCCAGGAAGCTTTTATAAGATCACCTGGAAGCTAATAAATCACCTGGCTTTTAAGTGACATTAAGGGTTTGTGGTCATGTTATTAGGTGTGATGTTTTGGGTGGGTTTTGGGGAAATATTTCTGGGAAATATTTGGTAAAATACTTTCTGGAGGAAGGAAACACTGAATACTTCATAGGATGTTGCATACCAGGTCTCAGATTTGCTTTAATATTCCTATTTTTCACTTAATTTTCTTTTTTTTCTCCTTCTTCTCCTTCTTCTTCTTCTTCTTCTTTTTCTTCTTCTTCTTCTTCTTCTTCTTCTTCTTCTTCTTCTTCTTCTTCTTCTTTATTAGTTACACATGACAGTACACTAAGGAGACAATGCGGGTGGGATGGACTTAACAAGATTGGGTAAATGTTGAGAACCTGGATGGTGGACTCAGGGAAGCCACACTATTTCTTTTCCAGTCTTCACTTTTGTGAGACTGTGGCTCTTCCCTAGAAAGCAGGTGTGTATCTCTACCTGTGAGCTCCTTTTGCAGAGCCTCAGTCTTGGAGGCGATCAGGGTTCCCTCTGGTGGCGGCTGGAGGGACTGCAACCGAGTTCAGCAGACCTGCTAGAAAAAATGCTCCTGGCACCCAGCAGAGGGCGCGGGCCGGTGGCTTTCCTGTTGAAGCTGGCTTTATCTTTCAAAAAGCTGGAAAGTTTACAGCTTATTTGTTTCTTAGGGATAGCACGTTATTGCTTGCATAGGGGTGCTGTGTGTCAAAATAAAAACGCAAGTTCATGGTCTAGGTGAACAGAGGTCCAGGGTTTCACTCCACCTTCATTTAACCCTCAGGTGCATCAAAGGCCCTGGTGTTTGGTGAGTGACCCTAAAGCTGGGAGTCTGTGTATGTTTGTTCACGCAGAGGCCATTGTAGGACCTGGTGGGTTTTGCATGCTTTTGCCTCTCCTGCGTCTGTTCATGCTCAGACCTTGGTCTTTATCCACTTTCCTCCCAGAGTTCTCTGAAGCACTGACCTGCTAACATGACTCTGAGACCTATGCCTCTCTGTGAGGGAAAGCAGGAGCATCAGACCCCTCAAAGTGCTGCCTGTGATGAGGAATTAACCTATTCTGGCCTGTGCCAAGGACTCTCTGCTTCACACACTGCCCCCTTTGATGGTACCAATGCTGAAGGGGGCCATCTTTGTCCACATGCAGAGCACTAGGAGAGCAGGGAGGTGCCAGGGCTATGGACATCCCATCAGCACCCACCAGGTGCAGCCTGACAGGGTGGAGGTGCCAACTCCTCCTGGCCCCAATTCTGGGCTGAGCTGTAGGCAGTTCCCCAGGTTGAGGTGGGTACCTGCTTCAGTGTGATTGATTTATATTTCTACAGAGCAATTAGTTTGCTTTTACCTCATCAATATAGAATTATGTGATTCACGACATCCCAACTTTGCATTTGCAGATCTAATAGGGTGACCCAGCATTCTATTTTGGAATGAAAGGGTATGGGCACTTAAGGTTTGTGGTTGAAAAATATAAAATAGCAAAAATAACCTTGCAAACAGTTACTAGCTGATGAGTACATTCCTGCTGCATCTGTGCTAATGCCCTGTGCAAAGGTGATGGTCCAGAAGTTCATAATCTCCAACAGATATTTTGACCTAGTGTCCTGGGTCTTGGGTCTGTGAGAATTTGTGTCCTGTAGAATGACCTTAGCTTAAGTTAAATAGAGAAGCAAGTAGATACCTTGTGGCTGATAGGAAACAGTCACCTTCCACTCCAAAATCTTCCAAAAAAGCAATCCTCACAGTTTTTGGTCTTGAGATCTTTATAGCTCTAAAAAACACTGATGTTCAAAGAATCTTTGGTTTATATAGGTCATATACATGAATGGATAAATTGAGGGACTGATAGATATACATCTCGTTGGGGGTTTCTTTTTCCTGTTTGGGAGGGGTGAAGCTACCTATGAAATCAAAGTCAAGAATAGTTAGTGAAGAACAAAAGACAAAGTCAGAATTAGTTTCACAGGGATGAAGCCCTGATAGGTTCAGTCCACACAGGAGCTCAAGCTAGACAATTAGAAGATCAAGGCTGGGGATGTGGCAGACTGGTAGAGTGCTTGCCTAGCACAAATGAGGCACTGGGTTCAATACTCAGCACCACATTAAAAAAAGAGAGTGTGTTCACCAACAATTAGAAAATCACTCCCTTAGTTTATTTAAGTGGGCACAGCAAGGCAGGGATAAGGCTTCAGGGCTGGAGTCTTGTTCCATGATGTCCTCCAGTCAGCATGTTGATCAGCACCTTGGCAGGTCACACCTATCCCTGAGAAGCACTGCAACTTCAGCAGGTCACCCCATCTCTGGTGCTGTGTGGGATATTTGGCAGAGCTCAAGAGGGCTCACACTGTGCCTGGGTGGTCAACCAGTGGAACATCCGTGGGAAGACCCCACATACCAGGGGGGCTCCAGACACCACGGCACCCACTGTAGAGGGGACTCCAGAGGGGAGACCCCTATATGCTGGGCATCGGGGGAGCTCTGTACACCACTAAAGCCACATTAGAGAAAACTCCGCCCTCCAGGAGGAGACCACTCTACCCTGGGTGACAGGGGGAGCTCTGTACACCACCACACCCATTCTAGAGTGGATTCCACCCTCCAGAGGGGAGTCCCCTAAACCCTGGATATCAGAGGGAGCTCACCACCACACTGCACCCAGGATGGAGGGGACTCCCCCCTCCTCTCTTCTGGGTGGCAGGGTGAGCCCCCACGCCACTGCACCCAGGGTGGAGGGAACTCCCCCCTCCAGGGGACAGACCCCTCTCATCCAGGTGGCAGGGGGAGGTCCTTACACCACTGCACCCAGGGTGCAGGGGATTCACCTCATCAGGGAGGAGAAACCTTTTACCTGAATGGAAGAGGGAGCTCCCCACACCATAGCACCCAGGCTAGATGGGACCCACCCGTCCATGGGGGAGAACCCTCTAACCTGGGTGGCAGGGGGAGCCCCACACACCATCGCACCCAGGCTAGAAGGGACTCACCTCTCCATGAGGCAGAACGCTCTCACATGAGTCACAGGGTTAGCTCCTTACACCACCACACCCAGGGTAGAAAAAACTCCCCCCTCAAGGGTTGGATAACCCTCTAACCTGGATGGTAGGAGAGCTCTGTTCACAAACACCAAAACAAAAACAAAAACAAAAAACAAATAATCCAATCAACAAATGGGCCAAGGACCTGAAGAGACATTTCTAATAAGAGGATATACAATCAATCAAGGACTATACGAAAAAATGCTCATCATCTCTAGCAATCAGAGAAATGCAAATTAAAACTACTCTAAGATACCATCTCACTCCAGTAAGAATGACAGCCATTATGAAGATAAAAAACAAGTGCTGGTGAGGATGCGGGGGTGGGGGGGAAGGAACACTCATACACTGCTGGTGAGATTGCAAATTGGTGCAACCAATTTGGAAAGCCTTATGGGGATTCCTTGGAAAGCTGGAAATGGAACCACCATTTGACCCAGCTATTTCTCTTCTTGGACTATCCCCAAGGGACCTAAAAACAGCATACTACAAGGACACAGCCACATCAAAGTTATAGCAGCACAATTCACAATACCTAGACTGTGGGGCCAACCTAGATGCCCTTCAATGGATGAATGGATAAAAAAATGTGGCATTTGTACATAATGGAATATTACTCAGCACTATAAAAAGATCATGGCATTTGCAGTGAAATGGATGGCATTAGAGCAGATTATGCTAAGTGAAGTTAGCTATTCCTCCCCCCAAAAATGCTGAAAGTCTTCTCTGATATAAGGGGATGACTCAAAATGGGGGAGGGAGGATGAGCATGGAAAGAAGATTACCTCTAGATAGGGAAGAGAGGTGGGAGGGAAAGGGAGTGGGAAGGGGAATTGCATGGATGGTGAAAGGAGACCCTCGTATTTATACAAAATACCCGTATGAAGATGTGATGGGGAAAAAAATAGAATCCACTACCTTAGATTAGGTAGAGAGAAGTGATGGGAGGGGAGGGAAAGTGATGGGGGGAAAGGAAAGATAGTAGAATGAAACAGACATTATTATTACTGTGTGTATATATGTGACTGTGTGAAGAATATGATTCTGCAACCTGTAAACTCAGAAAAATGAGAAATTTTATCCCATCTGATTCAAATATATGATACATCAAAGTCATTGTACTGTCATGTGTAACTAATTAATACAAATTTAAAAACGAATTTAAAAAGACATAGACTGGCAGATTGGATTTCAAAAAAAATAAAAATAAAAATAAAAAGACCCCAAAATATGCTGCCTTCAAGAGAGTCATCTCATAGGAAAAGACATCCAAAGAGTCACAGTGAAAAGTTGGGAAAAAAACAACTGAACTGTGAAAACAAACAGGGGCTTCTACTCTCATATTAGACAAAATAGACTTTAAGCCAACGTTAATCAAAAGGGATAAAGAAGGACATTTCATACTGCTTAAGGGAACCATACACCAAAAAGACATAATAATTATGAATATATACACCCCAAACAATGAAACATCTACATTCATCAAACAAACTCTACTCAAGTTCCAGAGTCAAATAGATCACAATACAATGATTCTGGGTGACTTTAACACACCTCTTTCACCACTAGATAATCTTCCAAGCAAAAGCTGCAGAAAGACACTTGAGAACTCAATAAAATACTCAATAACTTAGCATTAACTGACATATATTTTATCCATCGATGAGGGATTACATGTTCTTCTCAGCAGCACATGGATCCTTCCTCAAAACAAACCATGTATTATGCCACAAAGCAACTCTTAGCAAATACAAAAAAGTACAGACTTTATTTTATCAGACCATAATGAAATGAAACTAGAAATCAATGATAAAATAAAAAAAAAATAGGAGCTACTCCAACACCTGGAGAGGAAATAATATGCTCTTGAATGAACAATGGGTTGCAAAAGACATCAAAGAGGAGATTTAAAAATTCTTTGATGTAAATGAGAACACTAATAGAACATACAAAAATCTCTGGAACACTATGAAGGCAGTTCTAAGAGGAAAGTTCATTGCTTGGAGTTTCTTACTTAAAAGAAGAAAAAGTCAACAAATAAATGACCTAACATTACATCTCAAAGCCGCAGAAAAAGAAAAAAAGAAAAACAAATCAATACCAAAAGCAGTAGAAGACAGGAAATAATTAAAATCAATAAAATTGAAACAAAAGAAATCAATGAAATTGAAACAAAAGGCATAATTAAAAAAATGACAAAACAAAAAGTTGGTGCTTTGAAAAATAAATAAAATTGATAAACCCTCAGCCATGCTAGCAAAGAGAAGGAGACAGAAAACTCAAATTGCTAATGTCCGTGATGGAAAAGGAAACAACATGATGGCCCTACAGAAATACAGAAGATAATTAGAAATTATTTTAAAAATGTCTATTCCAAAAAATAGAAAATATTAAAATACTAAAAATGTCTAGAGCATTAAAACATTTGTAGAGTCATATGATTTGCCCAAATTAAATCAGGATGATATACACAATTTAAACAGATCAATTTCAAGCAATAAAATAGAAGATGCCATCAAAAGCCTACCAACCAACAAAGGCTCAGTACTAGATGGATACACAGTTGAGTTCTACAAGACTTTCAAAGCAAAACTAATACCAACACTCTTCAAATTATTTTGTAAAATAGAAAAAGAGCGAACACTTCCAAATTCATTCCATGAGGCTGATATCATCCTGATTTCCAAACAAGGCAAAGACACATTAAAGAAAGGAAACTTCGGACCAATATCTCTAATGAACATAGGTGCAGAAATTCTCAATAAAATTCTGGCAAATCAAGCACAAAAACATATCAAAAAGAAAATGCATCATGATCAAGTGGGGTTCATCACTGAGATGCAAGGTTGGTTCAATATATGAAAATAAAAAATGTCTTTTATCACATCTTTAGATTTAAAGATAAGAATCCTATGATCATCTCAATACATGCAGAAAAAGCATTTGACAAAATAGATCAACCCTTCATGTTCAATATACTAGAAAAACTAGGGATAACAGGAACTTATCTCTACTTTGTAAAAGCTATTTATGCCAATCCCAGGCCAACATCATTCTAAATGGAGAAAAATTGAAAGCATTCCCTCTAAAAACTGGAGCAAGACAGAGATACCCTCTTTCACCAATCCAATTTAACATAGTTTTTGAGACACTAGCCAGAGCAATTAGACAGATATAAGAAATTAAAGGGATATAGATAAGAAAAGAAGAACTCAAATTAACACTACTGAGGATTACATGATTCTATACCTAGAAAATCTAAAAAAAAAAAAAAAATCCACAAAACCCCTCTAGAACAAATAAATGAATTCAGCAAAGTAATAGGATATAAAAATCAACACCCACAATTCAAGGGTATTTCTGTACATCAGTGACAAATTCTCTGAAACATAAACTAGAAAAGCTACCCCATTTAAAATAGCCTAAAAATCAACTTAATGAAAGATGTGAAAGACCTCTACAATGAAAATTACAGAACACCAAAGAAAGAAATTAAAGAGGACCTTGGAAGAAGGAAAGATCTCCCTTGTTCTTGGATAGGCAGATTTAATAATGTCAAAATGACGATACTACCAAAAGCACTATAAAGATTTGTTGAAATTCCAATCAAAATCCTGGTGGCATTCCTCATAGAAATAGAAAAAGCAATCATGAAATTCATCTGGAAAAATAAGAGACACAGAATAACAAAAGCAATCCTCAGCAAAAAGAGTGACGCAGGTGGCATCATTATACCACACCTTAAACTATACTACAGAGCAATAGTAACAAAAACAGCATGGTATTGGCACCAAAATAGACTTATAGAGCAATGGTACAGAATAGAAGACACAGAGACTAACCCACATAATTATAGTTATCTTATATTAGACAAAGGTGCCAAAAACATACACTGGAGAAAGGATAGCCTCTTCAACAAATGGTGCTGGGAAAACTGGAAATCAATATGCAGCAAAATGAAATTACACCCACATCTCTCACCATGCACAAAACTCAACTCAAAGTGTGCCAAGGACTAGAAATTAAACCAGAGACCCTGTGCCTAATAGAATAAGAAGTAGGCCCAAATTTTTACCATGTTTGAGTAGACCCTGAATCCGTAATAAGACTCCTATAACACAAGAAATAAAATCAAGAATCAATAAATGGGATGAATTCAAACTAAAAATCTTCTTGACAAAAGAAACAACAATCAGTGAGGTGAATAGAGAGCCTACTGGGGAGCAAATCTCTACCACACTCATATCAGTTAGAGCAATAATTTCTAGGATTTATAAAGAACACAAAAATCTTAACACCAAAAATTTAAAAAATAACCCAATCAATAAATATGCCAGGGAACTAAACAGACACTTCTCAGAAGATAATATACAATCAATCAACAAATATATGAAAAAAATGTTCAATGTCTCTATCAATTAGAGAAATGCAAATCAAAACTACTCTAAGCTTTTATCTCACTCCAGTCACAATGGCAGCTATTAAGAATACAAACAACAATAAGGGTTAGTGAGGATGTGGGGGAAAAGGCACACTCATACATTGTGGGTGGGACCACAAATTGATACAACCACTTAGGAAAGCAGTATGGAGATTTCTTGAAAAACTTGGAATGGAACCGCCATTTGACACAACTATCCTACTCCTTGGTTTATATCCAACCAACTTAAAATCAGTATAGTACAGTGACACAGCCAATGGACGTTCATAGCAGCTCAATTCTGTGGAACCAACTTATTTGCCCTTCAACAGATGAATGGAAAATGAAAATGTGGTACATATGCACAATGGGATATTACTCAGCTTTACAGAAAAATGAAATTATGGCACTTGCAAGGAAATGGATGGATCTACAGAATATCTTGCTAAGTGAAATAAGGCAATCTCCAAATTTCAAAGGCCAAACATCTTCTCTGATAAGCAGATGCTGATCCACAGTGGGGGTTGTAGGGAAATAAGAACACAATTTGTAAAATCTGTGGGATATCAGGAATCTAAGAGGGGCCATAATGGACATGCTCTGAACACCTCCATCCCCACAAACTGGATGACCTGGATGAAATGGACCAATTCCTGACAGACACCACCTGCCAAGCCACAAAAAAAGAAGAAATAGCTAGAACTGGTTTATATCCACAAGGGGGATTGACCCAGTAACTAATGACCTTCCCAAACAGAAAGCCCAGGTCAATTTTGGGATCACAGGTGAATTCTACCAAACATTTCAGGATGAATTTTCACCAATTCTCTGTGGCCTCTTTCAGAAGATAGAAGCAGAGGGAATCCCTCCTAACCCATTCAATAAGATGTTCAACAAAACCAAACAAGAACATTGCAAGAAAACTACAGACCACTATGTCTCAGGGACATAGCTGCAAAAATCTTCAGTAAAATATTAGCAACTTGAATCTGACAGTGCATATAAAAGATTATATGGCAGGACCAAGGGAATGACCCAGGTATGCACAACTGGCTTGAGATCAGAAAATCAATCCACATGCTGTTCATCATAGATAAGGCAATACACCAGGAAAGACAAGCTCTACTGATCCATAAGGAAAAGATAAAGCTGCCTGGGTTGATTTGACTGTCTATGAGGGAATCCCAAAGAAGCAATAAAAACATGGGATGCCCTAAAGCAATGGTACCAACGCTGCTGGGACCAGGTGGACAGACAGACGTCCGATGTGAGTCACTTTCCTGCACACCAGCAACACACAGGGGGAGTCTGAGATTAAAACCAAAAGGAGACTTATATTAGCATTCCAAAATGAAATACATAGGTGGCCATCTGCAGAAACCATGCATCAGGTACTTCCCCTGTTTACAAACAAGTTATCTGAAGGACAGTGACTTGTCCCTCCAGAGTGGGCAGTGGGCACTCCTGCTCCAGAGCACAAGTGACAACCATTCAGAGCAACTTGTTTCTGTTCTTTATTTGAGATATTACCCCCACACACACACACAGTTTTCTCCTTATATCAAGTTATCTGGCATTTCTAGAAAAATTTAGAATTTGTTCCAGATTCATTAAAGTGCAGCATTATTAGAAACACAATTTTTAAAAGCCTTATATCTCTAGGAATATTGAAGCCAGGATTAGACAGGCAGTCAGTGTAGATAGGTAAATCGAGTCAGGTCGGATCTAGGAGACCAATTTAAAGTGAGTCTGGGAAGTTGGAGACTGTCCCATGAGGGACCTTATCAAGAACCTGCACCTGCTTCAATCTGTTGCCAAGGTAACCTGTCCCAGGAATTTCCCCTCCCTACAGGTAGCTATAAGGTTGTTAATGTGTCCTTGTCTACTCCACCTTGCCCTTCCCGCTTCAGCCCACCTATTTCCCACCTTTTGGTCATCCCACAGAGCATTTCTGCACCTAGTTATGTACACAGGAAGGAGAAAGATAAGGGAGAAAATCAGGAGAACAAAGGAATCCTAGGACAAATAAAGAGGGCAGAACACCTCACTTCTTGGGATACCATGATGCCAACTATGGCCCCCTTCTCCCTTGCAGGAGATGTCTATGTTACCCTTTTTTAAATAAACCCTGCTTCATGTGCTTGCCTCATCGTGCTTTCTAATGTTCAAACTTCAACATATGGGGAAGCAGGACTCGTCACCAGTAACCGGCAGTATCATATTTGGAGGTTCCACTGAGGCCTACAGCAAGGTAAGCTCCTCTCCATATGCCCCACATCTGTTTGAGGTGCATCTCTCTGTCTCTTTCATTTTGGAAGATGATGGGCACCCCTTGGCTATTTAAATGCAATTAGTGCAGCCGCCACTCTTCAAGACTCAGGTGAAAGGTTTCCTGGCCTAGGCAGCTCTCAATCACCTTTTCAATACAGAGCAATCAGGTTGGGTTCTGCTGAAACTGCTTCCTACTCTTCTGTACAGGTCTGGAGAGCAATTGGTGTGAGTACACAGTGTCCCTAGTCCCGATGTGCCTTGGATGTGTAGAGGTGAATGGAACAACTGCAGGATTTGTGACCTGGGCTAAACTCTGGTGTGAAAATCCTAAGGTCCCTTCTCAGAAAAATCCTCCTGACTGCCCTAATGGGTATCCAAGGTGATAGTAGATGAGTGGCACTGAGGGAAAACCCCAATGACATTTGTCTCCATTCAAGCCATGCAATGCTCCCAACCCTGCATCCATTCCCTCCTGGATGCTCCCTTTGTAATGCCAGACTCATGGGACCCCAATAGACCTCCAGGAGCCGAGTCTGATGCAATCACACAAGAGTCTATATTGCAAGCTAGAGCCTGGACTCCCAACCCTTCCTGATGCAGCGGTCCCAGAGAGTGAATCCCGGTCCTTCGTTCAGTGAGATTTTATAGGTTTTGGGGGGATACTCTATGCATCACAACATCACACAGCAAATCATTTCATACCGTGGGAAAATCAAACAACAACTCTTAACATTCATTAGCACATTCACTAGCAAGAACAAG
The DNA here is from genome assembly GCF_048772815.1 of Callospermophilus lateralis. Taxonomy (NCBI): domain Eukaryota; kingdom Metazoa; phylum Chordata; class Mammalia; order Rodentia; family Sciuridae; genus Callospermophilus; species Callospermophilus lateralis. The sequence goes on along the minus strand of NC_135307.1, from coordinate 184,751,546 downwards.
TTGGGTAGGGTTGATTGGTTAGTGCAAGAGGGGGATTACTTTGAACTGATTGCTTTAAGCCATGAAGGGTGTATCTGCTAAACTGAAATGGTACCCTCTCTCTCTACAGAAAAAATCTTAACTGGGATTCTCCTGAAATTCTCACCATGAGTGATTTTGGGACTGTCAGCGAAAGAGTCTCTAAGAAAAATTTTAATGTGGATAAACTTTCTATTTTCCTGTTGCCCTGTTTTACATGGCCACTGGCCAGAATATACCAGCACTTCAGGTGCTGTGCACCCCCTTAATAATTTGTCACAAATATATCCAGTATAGTAGTTTGTAACAATGTGCAAACAAGGCTTTTGGTCTTGAGCTGGGCTTCACTGAGATGTATACATTTTGTAGATAAGAGAAGATACCAATTGAACTCCATGGTAACAGCTGGCAGGGGAAGAAAGAAAGGAGAGAAAAAGCTCTCCCTTTCTCAGGTGTTGTCCTTGAAGTGTTAACTTGCCCAAAACAGTGAAAGAAAACAGTGCTTTTGTGTAAACTTCTGCAGACTGTGAGCTTCTGAGCCCCTCCACTTACATGCTGGGTATAAAACTCTGAAATTACCTGTGTTCGGTGTTCAGGGGATTAATCAATTACAGCAAATCTGTGCCTCTGAACCTGGCTACAGCCAAATAAAACCGTTTCCTGCTATCTTCGGTGCCTTGTCTCGTTTTTTTCACTACAACAAAACTATATGGTTTTCCAACATGTTATCAACCACCATAAACTACTGGGGGTCATCTGGCATCCCAGATACTTTCCCTGTCTCATACTGATTGATGGTTGCTAGAAGGTGCTATGGGTCCTCACCTAGCCTAACTGAGTCAGGGACACCTGGTGCCAAAGATCTCTTCTGTTATTTGCAGACAAACAACTCAGCAGGGTGGATATGTGCCTAGGAGTGCTCTGTGGGTTTTTCCAAGGTCAAGGGTCACACCCCCTTCCTTAGGACAGGCCTTGAGGTAGAAGCTGCTTTATTTATTTATTTTCAAAAATAGAGTCACATCAGTTTCTAATTTCCCTCTTTGTCTGGAAACTTTGGGACAAATCATGGTTTCCTCAGTTGGGGGTCTATATGTGCAGGCCCTACATCGTGGTAGGATTCTCCTTCTGGGTCTAGGGCTTGATAGTGGGTAAGCAGAACCATCATCTGAACTGTGTTTACTCTTTCCCTGATGAAAGCCACTAGCTGGTTCACAAGTGGTCCTACTAAGATTGACACTAGGGTAATTTTGGAGTAAAAAGTGACCCTCAGAGGACAGTCTTCAACTTCCCAGACACAATGATAGACAGACAGAAATGAGCTCCAGACTGTTGCTGATGACAGGAACCTTTAAAACAGACAGACCAGATAAGAGAAAAATCTCCCCAAATTTCCAACTCCTAAACCAGTGGCTCCATAGATGTTCCCATGAATGAGCAAGATGTTCTCACAGAGGGGCAACCAGATGAGTAAAATCAAAGGTCTCAGTATGGCGACTTTACTGCATTCAGTGTCCTCCTTTTTTATAAATTAGACAGAGGTGGGGTAATCCTACAGTGCAGGGAAGGATGCCAGGGGTTCCCTGAAACAAAAGGGCTTCAGCAGCTGCTAGAAGTACCTCAGTCCCTCCTTTTACTTACAGGATTAGCTCTTCTGGTTCATCTGACCTCAGACATGCTCCATATCTCCTAACTTTCCAGTAGTCAGCTCTCAAAAAGTTCATTTTACATTCTCCCCATGTAGTTGTTTGTAGTGCTATGCTTCCCCAAGAAAGTGGAGCAAGGGGCTCCTCTAGAGTCCCCTGTGAGTGTCAAAATTTGTAACTGAATGTTCAGTTCCTGTCCTTGAAGCCAATTAATGTCAATTTAATAATGAGGACAGGGTTTTGAGCAAAAGAAAACGGGAGATATCAAAGTTCTTAGATCCCCAGCGGGCATTTCCCTGTGCAGTGGGTGCACTCAAGCCAACTATGGGAAGAAAAGAAAACATTGCTTCCCTAATCTCCCTTAACAAAGGGGAGTAAAGTTTATAAAAGTTTTTTAAAACACACCTCAAAGTGGTGTAAGAGGTGAGAATAGAAAAGCTGGTGATTCTATTGATTTTAGTCCCTTTCGGGGAAGCAGGAGAAGCATACCAGGGACATTTTCAGGCTAAAATTTAGATAAAGTTACCTTCACACATCTAAGGCAGATCAGAACTTGGGACACTGCATCTTTCAAAAGTAAAACAATGCCATCACACTTAAAGACACAGACAAAAAGATTCACAGATACATAGTGAATACATAGTCATACATAGTGAAGACATAGTCCCTTTTCAGACTGTTGACAAAAATGGAAGTGGGGTGCTGGCCAAAGCCAACTGGGCCTTCCCCTCAAAAAAAAGATTGGAGTAGTATCCCCCTCAGATTGGGCCTGATGACCCCAGATTGGGGGAGTATCCCACTCCGATTGGGGCCTGGGACACCCCCCAGAAGCCCTAGCTGGTGACCCTATAGTCCGTCCACCAAGACCAGATGCCAGCCCAGAATTCAGATTCTATGGGCATAGTCAGAACAAAGCAGATAACAGACACACAAGTAACAAAAAAGACTCACCAGTTTTAGACTCTCCTATTTATGGGTCCTGGGGTCTGGGGAATCCCTGACAAGCCCCCAGTAGTTCTGATGCAATCACACAAGAGTCTTTATTGCAAGCTCAAGCCTGGACTCCCAACCTTTCCAGATGCAGTGGTCCAAGGGAGTGAGTCCTGGTCCTTTGTTCAATCATGTTTTATAGGTTTGGGGGAATATAGTATGCATCACAACATCACACAGCAAATCATTCCATACCCCAGGAAAATCAAACAACAACTCTTAACATTGATTAGCACATTCACTGGTGGGAACAAGTTGGGTAGGGGTGATTGGTTTGTACAAGAGGGGGATTCCTTTGAACTGATTGGTTTAAGCCATGAGAGGTGTACATGCTAAACTACATGGTTTCCCAACATGTTATCAACCACCATAAACTACTGGGGGGTTATCTGGCATCTCAGATATTTTCCCTGTCTCATGCTGATTGGTGGTTGCTAGGGGGTTGCTATGGGTCCTCACCTAGCCTAACTGAGTCAAGGACACCTGGCAGCACAGATTTCTCCTGTTTTTTGCAGACAAACAACTCAGCAGGGTGGGAATGTGCCTAGGAGTGCTCTGTGGATTTTTCCAATGACAAGGGTTATGCCCCCTTCCTTAGGAGAGGCCTTGAGGCAGAAGCTCCTGTTATTTATTCATATTCAATAATGGAGTCACATCAGTTTCTCACCTTCTTTGCCAATCAGAAACACTAGCAATTAAGATTGTAGGACTGAGAGAAAGACATGGGATGATTAGTAAGAAAACATCAGGTTTCCTTTGTTCACATAGTTAGCCTTCACATGCCAATTTAAAATCTCCCATTACTCCTCCTATGCTCAGATGTACTTAATATATTTTTTTAAAAAAAATGCTGCAAGCAGGAGGCACTCTATTTTAACAAACTCCTCCCATAAATTCCTCTGGAAAATGGTGTTTGTTATGCACTTAACAACCAATAGATGTTCCTCTTACCCCTTGGAGATTCCTTTAGTCTACAGGACAGCAATTAGGCATAAAAAGTTAAGACATACACAATTATTCTCTTTTTTCATAATCAGGAGTTATAGTGGCAGGGAGGAAAGCAGTAATGTCCTTAAGTTTGAATCCTCCCAGGGTCTCTGACATAGGGCAAACTGGGACCCTAGCACTTTGTCAAAGAAATCCAAAAATAACTTTGGCAAAGCCAGGTGATGAGAGCCAGGTTTTCTGGACTGTAATGAAGCTCAAATTTAGGGAGATGTCCTTAATATATCAGATAAAGAGTTTTCTCTGATGCAGGAGAAAACTTAAATTTCCATCACTCATTGGGAACTTCTCTCTCAAGTCAGTGTGTAGATTGACCACTAGTCTACATACTGAGAAATTACAAATGATCAGGAAAGTGCCTCATTTTCATGTGTTGTCAGACCTAACCTCAATGTCTACCAGGAGAGAAGCCCTTAAGGAATCACCTACTGAGGTAAAGGAATCAAAGGGACCCCCCCCCCAACTTAAATAAGAACAAATTCAGGGAAATTTTTGGAGGATCCAAATAAATATATTTGGATGTTTCAAAACTTATGCCAGGTGCTTGACCTCACCTGAAAACATATTTTGTTATTACCTAGACAAACTTTGGCCCCCAATAAGAAGGAGGCCACCTAAAGCAAGCAGCTAAAAAATTTGTGGATGAACCTACATCTTGCCCATGCCCCAGCATCACAAACTAGAAACAAACCTAATTATTTATCTAGAACACAGGAAATTCCTGGAAACATACTGACTGGGATTCAAATAATGAACAGGATGCTTAGAAGATTACACATTTCCAAATGTGGGTCCTTGAAGCCCTCAGAAAGATCAAGCAAAAGCTCATTAACTATTGAAGGTCTCTGAAATTACTCATGGCCTCCAGGAAAACCCTTCTATTTTCATGAGAAACTCAGAGAGACAATAAAAACACCACCCTAAATCCTGAATCCATAAAGGTCCACCTACTTTTAAGGAATAAATTTACTCCCCTCTGAGTAATAAACAGGTTTTTGAAGCATTTGAGACATTAAATGGGGCCTTAATTTGAGCCCCAGTTCTCAACTTACCTATGGAGCAAAATTTTAGCAATTTGTCACTGTGGTCCTAGGAATGGTCACAGAAAATAATGGACCTGCTCAGTAAGGTGCATTACTTTGTTCTCAACATTAATAAAAAGTAAGGTATCATAATTTTCAACATCCAAACCTGTCCAATTGTTATCGCTGTTGACCCGTGACGAGTTCTTGCTTCCCCAATGTTGAAGAATAACACCAAAGAAGCATGGGGAGGCAAGGTCAGAGTAGAAATTAGAAGTTTATTAAAGGACAGCAGAAAAGACTTCTGGAGGAAGAAGGGGACCCAAGAGGTGGAATCCGTGGAAGTGCGGTTGTCTCTCCATTTTATAGTTTCTTTCAGTGATGGAATGTAGGTGGGAAGGCCCGAGGGCTGGGACACAGGTGGACCAAATAAGTAATCTGGTCAGGAAGGACTTCTGAGTAAGCACCTTCAAGATTGCTGGGGGCTGTTTATTAACACTTCTTTGGGGTGGGCTTTGGGCTTAGGTCTTTTCTCAGGACTTCATTAACATTCCATGAGTTGTCCTGCGTTTCCTGGAATTATTCTCAGCATGACCTCCATTTTAGATCTCACTGGATATTAGACCCGATTTACCTAACTACACTGACTACCTAACTTTAAATCTGGCTTCACAATTACCAACAAGAAAAAAAAAAAATGTTTAAAATGCCTTAGGCAGGAGGTTTCTGCTCAGAATAGCAGTTTTCCCTGCTCTTTCCAGATGTCAGCCAGGATTTACATTGAAATGCAAATGGAAGAAGCCTGCAAGCTCAGTAGGTCACTGATCTGAGGCCCAATGAAAAAAAGTAAAAGTGTCTTTTACCTGAATTCCAACTAAACTAAACCAAAAAATAAATTGTATGGTACTTTACTAATTACCGGCCAGTCATTTTTTCTAGGACTCTTGCTTTTTTCTTAGATTCTGTATTTTTTTTTTTTTAGCTCATGATTTTGATCCTATAGACCTAGGTTAATGTTTTTCTGGTTAGTTCTATTTTTATTCAACTATGGAGTCTTTAAACATTGCAATGGAGATTTCACCTACAAAATGCTAAAAGGCCTTTAGTGTTGTGTTATGTATGCACACTTGGGTTATGTGTTGTATGTCTATGTCCATATGTCTATATATCATGTACATGATATAAAAATTGGCAGATATAAGGAGCACTCATAAAATTAAAAAAAAATAGATCCAAATATCTTTAATTCATGTGATTTAAAATGGTCCAATTTAAATTGGGTAAATAGATAAAAATAAAAATGTCTTCAAAATTAAACTTACAAGTTTTTCTAGGTGGTCAAAGAACTAATAAAATGTTGATGTCTATAAAATATCTAATGTTCCTTGGTTGTAGGACTTTTTTTTCAACAAGGAAGAAATGGCTAATACTTTTATGTACACTTCTCTGATATTTTGGTAAAATAAATTTGACTTGGGATTACTCATATGTATGGGTAATTTTGTTAGACATCTGATTAATTTTTAAGATTAAAATGCTAAATGTTAAATATACCATCAAGTATTGATGTTTTCATAAATTGGTAAATGAAAAAAAGAAGAATTTGAAGATGCTTTGTTATCACTAAAAAAAATTTGTTACAGGTTCCATATACTTAAATGTTGTGTTTTCATAAAATGGTAAACAGGTGTGATTCTATATACAAAGTTTTATAGAAGATTTCTATATATAAATGCCCAAAAGTTTCAACTGTTCCAATTAAGAGTACTGTAAGTAAAATAAAGTATTTCTTTTTTATTGAAATGAAATAATTTTCCCTAATTCAAAAATTTTCAAGGATTGTTTCAAAATGTGAACAGAAAAGAAGGTTAACAAATGGGAAGAAGAAATTAGAAGGTTCTAGGTATGGAAACCATATTTAATAGAAGGGAAAAAAGTGTTTCTGGATAAAAAAAAAGTCTTTATGTGATGAAGTAAAAAAAGAAGGTTTAAGGAAGTGATAAAGAAGGTCTGTGTAAGTTTGTTTTTATAGTCAGTCATGTGTTAAAAGGACAAAGATTTCTTAAAACATTAGTTTACCCATAGCATTGTGTTTCTTAAGTTTCATTTCTTTTTTCTAGAGCAAGTAACCTTAAATACATTAAACAACTGGTTAACCAAGAACTGTTATTTAGAGCATTGTACTGTCATTTCTTTGAATGCTAAACTTGGTTAATATTAAAACATCAATGTAATTGTGGTGCTATTACTCTTCATTGTATATTAAATGTGTTCATATCTTCTAGGAATACAAGTCTTTACGGTAGAAGCTTTTTTTAGAGAGAGAGACAGAGAGAGAGAGAGAGAGAGAGAGAGAGAGAGAGAATTTTTTAATATTTGTTTTTTAGTTTTCAGTGGACACAACATCTTTATGTTATTTTTATGTGGTGCTGAAGATCGATACCAGCATCCCACACATGCCAGGTGAGTGCGCTACCGCTTGACCCATATCCCCAGCCCCAAGGTAGATGCTTTAAAAGAGCATTATATTAAGCTGGTTTTCTCCAAACTAAAGTTTGTATGGTAATTTTAGGCTTAAAAGAATAACATTGTGGATTTACTTATATGATTTAATGTAATATAACTGGACCTGTTATCAATAAGATATATAAAGTTTTATGTTACTTTTTACACTGGGGTACAATTTAACTGTATTTTTAAGTTTATGAGAGCCTAATCTATGTAAAGGTTAATATTATAAAACACAAAAGTTATTTTGCTACCTTTTCACAAAAGGTTAAAAGTTTTCAGCCTTTCTTTAATTCATGCTTTAAATGTGACTTCATATTGTGTTAGCTAATATTCATGTGACCTCAGACAACAATTTATGTAAACTTTGTAAAATGACATTTAAGAAGTAAATATCAGCTTCAGAACTAGAACATGTAAGATTTATGAAGAACCCCACCTTATTTGAGATAAGGTTCTGCGTCCCATCTCACTACATGTCAGAATGACACTAGAGTAGGCCAGATTTTAGTTCATTTAAATTGTGCTCAAAAGTTAGATTTTGTCAAGATTACTTGGATCTCAAACAGGGGATATAACTCAGCCAAAATCAAGGTAGGTATTACACAAACTAAATATGTCTTTACTCTGGTTAATTTTATTTTCTAGTTTCCTTATTAATGGTCTAAAGATTGCCTATTAATGTTTTGCTGTGGTATTGATTTAAGAACACACATCTAGGTTAATTTAAGATAATAAGCCATCACCTACAGGATAGAGATAGACATTAAAGCCCAGTACTTTTAATTTAAGACTGGGGAGACTGATTTGCTAGATGTTTAAGATCAACATTTAAAAATTAAAAAGGACAATAAAATAAAAAATAAAAAAAACACAATATTTGGCTTTTGCCCTCTGACTCAGTCTGAATCCAGAAAACAGGGGACTTCTCTAAAGAACTTTGCAACTCTGGACCACATAACCTCTCAATCAGGGAGATTAATGAGACCTGTGGAGAACAGAAAGCCAATCAGTGCTTTTGCTATGAAGAGGAGGGTCATTGGAGAAGGGAGACATACCCAGTGCTTCTAAGGGAAGCCACATGGTCAAGCAATACCTGGACCCATCCTAGCGCAAATGGCACTAGCAGAACTGAGAAGCTGCTCTCAAGTTCCCCTACCAGAGACTCCTATGGAAACTCAGCTGACTATTAACAATAGATAGAAACAAAAGTCAGTTTGACTGCTTCATCTTAAACACCTAGCAAAGTAGATAAAACCAACACAGATACTCATGGGCATTTTAAATAATAATAATAATAATAATAATAATAATAATAATAATAATAATAATAATATAACTTAAGCTATACACCTTGTGTTAGCCCCCAAGAATTAGTAAGACTGGGGCTGGGTTGTGGCTCAGTGGTAGAGCACTTGCTAGCATGTGCAAGGTCCTGGGTTCAATCCTCAGCACCACATAAAATAAATAAATAAATAAATAAAATATTGTGTTAAACTAAAACTAAAAAGGAAATATAAAAAAAGACTAAGTATCAAAATAATCTAAGTATCAATAGGAATTGCCACAGTAGTTTTAATTTAAGGCCTAAAGTTATTCCTAACCTACACAGGTGGCTTTACATTTGCTAGTATGATTATCCAGACCTAATAACATAATTAAAGAGTTTTGAAAGGTGAGTGACTCACCCAAGATGGAGATTCAACCAAGAATTGGAGGGCTCCTGAAGCAGAAGTAAAGGAGAGGCAGAGAGCAGAGAGAGGAGAGGAGGAGGGCAGAGAGAGAGAGGAAGAGATCAGAAAGAAAGAGAAAGAGTAGAGAGAAAGAAGAGGAAGAGAGCAGAGAGCGTGAGCTTGCAAGCTCGGGCATAAGAAGGGTTGCATAGGTGACATGGCAGTTGCTGATGTCAGGGTGACTCAGGACCAGGGAGCTGACACTGTGTACTGTTGGGATTCATTAAGAAAACCTTTGAATTTGGTGCTCTTCAGCTTGGTGCCCTTTGGAGAGGAGGGGGAGGGGTTAGGGATTTTGTGATGTACTCCTGAGAGGAAAATGTAACTTAAGCATGGAGTCTCCCACACACCCAACAGGTTCTCTATTAGACACAGAGGTCATACCAGTAGAAGGATTTTCCAAGATCAGATACGAGTGAACTATTTAACATATCTTAAGGGGATGGACATCTGTAACATTAAATGTCAAATGTTATATTTACATTCCTGATAACTGGGGATGTTAAAAATCCACATACCCAACTAAAGGCCTTGTCTTCTGCAATGCTCTTTTCCCAAATAAAGGCCTTTTCCTCTCCAACCTTGTTTTGGGGACAACTTCTCAGCCCTCACACCTCCTGGTGAGAAAACTTCTATCATACATTGACATGTTCCAGCTGCTGCAACATTTATTAAATTCATGTTTTTTTTTTGTTTCTCTCTCATAGAAGCACAAATCCCCAGATGACTTTATAACCTGTTCTTCCCAACCAGACTTCAAACCAACCTGACTTCTAAAAGGGAACTCCGAAGCTGCTTGACTCCTCACGTCACCCCTTCTCAGCTTTGAAGCAGCCAGAAAGGTCATCGCCCCTTTTCCTTAGAGCAGGAAAGAGTTCCTAATATTAGAGGGGTGAATGAAGCCAGAATTAGACAAGCAGTCAGTGTAGATAGGTACATTGAGTCAGGATCTAGGAGGCCAATTTTGAGTGACTCTGGGAAATTGGACACTGTCCAATGAGGGAATCTTATGCCCTGCCCCTGTTCCAACCTCTTGTCAAGGTAACATTTCCCAGGAATTTTCCCTCCCTATAGGGTTGTTAATGTGCCCTTGTCTACTCCACCCGGCTCTTCCCACTTCAGCCCACCTATTTCCCACCTTTTGGTCATCCCACCAAGCATTCCTGGGCCTAGTCACATATGCAGGGAAGAGAAAGATAAGACGGAAAAGCAGGAGAACATAGGAATCCTAGGACATTTAAAAAGGGCAGAACAACTCGCTTTTTTGGATACCAGGATAAGAGCTATGGATCCCTTCTCCCTCACAGGAGAAGTCTAAGTTACCCCTTTTTAGATGAACCATGCTTCATATGATTTCCTAGGCATGCTTCTCTAATGTTCAAACTTCAACATGTGGGGAAGCAGGACTTGTCACCTGTAACCGGCGGTATCAATATGATGAACAAATCTTCCGAACCCTCCTCACTGCCCCTGCCTGTTTCTCCCCTCATACCAGCAAGCCTGAGAGCTCAGTCCCCTCATCTCCCTGACCTACCAACAGCCACTCTGTCAGTAGATCTGAACAGCTGACCTTTCACTAGGAAATTAAGAAAGACACATCACAGTATTTTACCAGTGCATTTCAGTTGGTATGAATGTGTCAGATGGAAAAAATCTGTGATTTATCCTTTTCAAACTGGAGACTTTTAGGAAAATCCACCATCTCTAGGATTTGACCTGCTATGAATCATCAGCTGACAGTACCACATGTGCTTGTGGCCTCTGCATGTCACTCACTGTAGCGGGGAGGGACCAGCACCCAACCTGAGGGTCAAGTCAAGTTTTGAGCCACAGATGGAACTTCTCATTTTGGAGGAAATTTACAGTAAAGTAGAGGACTTTTCTTCCTGGTGCCGTGTGACATGAGTGGCCATGGTGAATGGACAATGATCTCCAAATATAGGAAAAGCTCTAAAATAGGGGCAAGCCTGAGAGCTCAGTCCCCTCATCTCTGTGACCTACCAACAGCCTCTAATCAGGCTCTCTGCTGTGTCCCTGAACACATCCAGCAGCCTGCAAAAGCTGAAATGTTGTTGGTCAAGGCAGGGTGTGGTTACCACAGAGCAGGTCAGGGAACAACCTCAGGCCTCTCTGCATTTACTGAGGTTTCTGAGTTTTATACAGAGCACTGTGGAGCTGAGGCCTCCTGACCAGAGTCACGTGAGTTGCATGTCTGGAGTGCAGAGCCCCATTGGCAGGCAAGGCTTCCTCTGACAAGAGCCCTGGACACAATTTGGACTCCACACTCTGCTGTCATTTGCTCTAGCCAACCCCTGAAGTATTAGCCCTGCTTCCACCTGTGTCTGAGCAGCTGGACACTTCCTATGGTTCTGTGATGTGGAGCAAAATCATCACTGCTGATGACAGACACATTTGTAGTCTGTTATCACTGCATAGCACTAACTCCATTCTCAGGACAGAGCCTCATTTGGGTAGCAAATGCTGGTTGAAGACAGCTGATACCAGCCCTGCCCAGTGGGGAGACCTAAATACAGCAAGACCTAAACATGCTGGGCAAACATTTTGTGTACCTCCACTGATAGTGTCAGGGACACATGGCAGGAAGAGGTGATTTTCAAAGCACTTGGGCAGCACTGCCTCCTTGGCCTTGCCAGTTGTCATGCACACAGGGTATCCTTTAGCCTGGCTCTCCACACAGCCAGCTGCTGTTCTCAGGAGACAGCCCACATTGCTGGTGCCTCTTAATTCCTTTGGCTTCAACTTCCCAGCTTCTGCATCACTCTCAAGAAAAGTCTGTAGGACTCTGAACCTCCTACACTTTGCCTGGATTCTGAGGGCTTCCATTGAAATATTAGTGGAAGACTCTGTGAACCGCTAAGTCCTCCAGCATCCTGCATTCCTTCAGAACAGTCTCCATATAAATAATTCCAAGGCTCAAAACCATCTTGCATAGTACCTGGCCCCTGGGATCAAAACTGCAGCAGCCTCCGTGTGCTTGGGGGAATGAGGATGGTGAAACAACTTCCTAAGTCCCACCATGTGAGCAGTGGGCCACCAATTCTCTTCACAAATGAATTTTCCCTCTAATACCCTTTAGCCTGTGACTGATCTCCAGTTGTCTTGCAAATCCTTGAGATGCCCTCAAGCCATCTTTCCTATAGTCTCTGTGCAAACTACCTAGCAACTTTTAATTTCCATAATCTCAAAAAAAAAAAAGCAACAACAAAACAAAACAAAAAAACCAAGACTTTCTTGGCCTTAGTTATACATGCACATTTGTGGGCAAAATGCAAGGTTTTCAAAACTTTCATCCCTAATTTCTGGTCCTGATTTGCACAGTAAACCTGACTAAAATCTGTCAGCAAAGTCTAAGCCTCTGACTAAATGCTGTGCACCTTGAAATTTCCTCTACCAAATTATTTAGTGCATCACTTTTGAATTTGGCCTCACAAAAAGTCTCAGGCTATGGAGTAAATGGAGGCAAGTTTTTTTTTTTGTTTTTTTTTTTTTTGTTTGTTTGTTTTTGCCAGATATAACACAAATGACAAGCAGCTGAATTGCCAATAAAGTCCCCACTCCCCTCTGAAACTGCCTAAGCACTGGCCATATTTCTGTCACTGTTCTGGTCTTCTGAGAATCAGAAGTGAGAATCACCCATCAAGCTCTGCTTACCACATTGTAAAGGCTTCTCTGTCCTGCAACACCAACCTTTTCCAAACTTCTCTCAGCAACTAGCTCCAAATGCTTCTGAACCACATGGTCAGGTAGTGTTATTGCAAGGACCCCACCCTTAGTGCCAGTTTCTGTGTTAGTCAGCTTTTGCACCCCTGTGGCCAAAAATAGCTGACAAGAACAATTGAGAGGATGAAAAGTTTACTTTGGCTCATGGTTTTGAGGTTCAGTCCCTACTTGGCTGGTTCCATTGCTTTGTGCTCAAAGTGAGACAGAATACTGTGGCTGGAGGGCCTGGTGGGGAAAGCTACTCTCAACTCATGGCAGGTAAAGAAGCAGAGAGGGGAAGAGACTGCATGGAAGATTGCAGCAGTCCGGCTGCAACAAAATAACGGGGGGTGAGGGGGGTGGGTGACGAACAACTTGTGTACATTGATAGAGCAGGAGTGGGAGCCATTTATTGTAGGACAGGAGGGGTATATATACATTCCACAAAGCTTATCTTAATTAACATAAACTACATACAGCAGTCAACCAATAAGGAATCTCCACACTTAATGGCTCGCTGGCGTTATTTCACAAACCACTCCCTCTGGCAAAATGCCAGGCGCCATATTGACTTGTTTACAGACCCTAACAGAAGATGTGCATTCCAGGGCCTGGGCTCAGGGACCACCTGCTCCAGCCACACCACATGTACCCAGTGTTAATACCCAGACTGTCCACTCAAACTGTGGACAGTCCACTCAAAGTCTAATGAGGCCCCAGATTTCATGATCCATTCATTTTACCTCCGTACATTCCTTCATTAGCACAGGAAGTCTGGGGCACCCTCATCTCCTAACCCTAATACAGGGTCTGAAGCAAGGTCCATGTCAGATGGAATTCCAATCTCTGGTCCTGTATAGGGAAGGGGATTGTGAGATCAGGCAAGGCAAGTGGTGACCAAAGGAGTGAGATTTTAAAAGGCCACTGATCGAGGCTTTATTTGAGACTCACCCCCTGGGCGGATCTCTATCAGACACACAGAGAGGTCAATAGAAGGGAGGTCAACTGGACTGGAATTTTATGGGGCTTATGTCAGGAAGGGATGGGCTTGGGACAGGAAAAGGTGTTTTTCCATTCCCTTGTCCCGCTGCAGTTGGTCAAGCGGGGGCGCTGGCTGAACTCCAGGATTGGCCAGAAGACCCTGCTGATTGACAGGAGTTAGCGAGGAGACCCAGCTGCATCTGATTAATGTTTCTTTACCTGGTGGGCTGCTTTGTCCTAAGTCACCACCACCGACCTGACAGGGATAATTCCTCGGGCTCCTTTCAGGGTTTTCACTGTCCTCAAATATTGTGGTTTGTAAATGATGGGTGACCTGTACCTGCTCTGAGTCTGTTGCAAGTTGATGCCTGTTGTGCTCTGAGTTTCCTGTGGTTAGTGCCTCAATGTAAATTCCAGAGAAATCCTCCCTTCTCATCATTTCAAGTATTTCTTCTCCTTTGAGAAGATATGTGCAGGTCATACTGGGGCTAGGAGTCCAGAGTTCTTGAAGGTACTGTTCTGATGTATTTGAACACTAGTTCCCTTTGGTCTCTCTCTAGGTGGTTTCTATTGAGACTCACAAGCTCAGAGCTTCTTTCCTCAGCTGTGTCCAGGCCACTGACAGCACATCAAGGCTGTCCTCACTCCTGCTGAGTATTCTCTCCTCCAGGTCTGTCCCTGGCTCACACTGAGAATTAGCATCTCTCTCTTTGATTGTACATCTTCTCCTGCACCTTCTCAAGCTCTCTGTATTATAGCAAAAATATTAAACCACATCCCTAAGATCCAGAAAGTTGTGATTTTCCCTAGGAAACCCAGACAATGTCCCAGAGAACACGACCCTGGAGAGGGCTTCTGCTGGGTGGAGTAGGAGGCTGCAGAGCCCAGGCTTCAGAGACTGGACCCCAAGCTGGTAAGGCCACTTTGGGTCTGAAGCTGCCTTTGGGCATTTGTCTCTGCTGGGCAGGACCCTGCCTGGGTTCTCTGATGAGAACAGGTTCAGCTCAGGCTGTCTGACAATAGTTGGGCCCTGGTGGCAGAGTGACAATCATGGCATCATAGAGGCCAGAGGGCAGCAGGAGCTCCCAGGAGTGGACAGACTGAGGACAGAGTTTTGGCCACACAGAGGTTTCCAGGTGACACCTGAGGAAATTCCAGGAGTTCTGCACTAAGGTGAAGTCCAACACAGAGTGCTGACCTCCTTGCTCTATGGTCAATTCCTGCCCTGTAACTAGGGCAGGTGACCCTGCCCGTGATGTTCACCACTCCTGCTACTGGCATACCTCGTCTTTCCCAAGGAGGCCCTGTTGGCCACCAAGAGTGCTAAGTGGGGTCATGGGTGTTAGTGAAGGCTTTCCTGGGTGACCAAGCAGGAGTGGAGAGATGCAGCGACGAGGCTGTGACATGCTGGGAATGGAGCAGACACCACATTTTGAAGCCCACTCTAATGGATGGCAGTGTGACAGTGAGGACCCTGGGGCACTGAGAGCTCAGGGGAAAGGGCCTGAGGTGGACACGTGATGTCCCTCTGGGGAGTGTGAGCAGGGTACAGGGTTTTTGTAAGATCACCTAAAAGCCATTAAACCATCTGGGTATTAAGTGACATTAAGGGTTTGTAGTAATGTTATTAGGTGTGATGTTTTGGCTGTGGTTTTGGGAAAATATTTACAAAATCCTTTCTGGAAAAAAGACACTGAATAATTCATACAATGTTGCATACCAGGTCTGAGATTTGCTTTAAGGTCTATTCAGTATAAGGGGACAATGGGTGTGATGGATTTACCAGCAGCCTGGGCCTGGCATTCACCATGTCATGGGTTACTGAGCACTGGTGGGGACACAGCCTAAGCAGGGTGGACTTACAGACATGGCGCCCCTGGACCTGGGCCAGCAGTGTCCCTGAGAAAATTGTATGGTAGGCGATGGGTCAGAGGGAGCAGGGCCAGGGCAGAGGCATCTGTAGGTGCCAGGCACCCCAGGAGTGCCTCCCAATCCTGATGGCTCTCACACTCTGTGCCTCCTCTTTCTTATGCACTGCAATCTCAATGGTGCTGCTGGAACTCAGGGACCATGGGAGGTGTGACCTGCACCAGGGGCCTTACACTGTCCCTCCTCAGCTCACCATACTCAGGACCAGGGCTCCTGGGACAAAGGGCTGCTGCCACTTCTGGCAGAAAATGCAGAGCTGAGCTGGACCTCTTCTCCTCACCAGGAGGTGAGGTGCTCCCTAGACCCTAATGAATGCTCAGGTGTGCAGGAGGCATGGAGGGAAGGTTCCCACTGCCTGGGGCAGCCAGGGCCCATCCTTAAGAATGATGGTCAAGCTTCACTGTCTCACAGGGCACTCTAAGAGTACTTCAGTTTGCATTAGAGAAAAAAGAAATTATTGAAATGACTCAGATACTGGGTCTGTGCAGAGCTCAGGATTAGAGTGCCAGCTTAGTGTGTACAGGGTGCTGGGCTCAGTCCTCAGCTCAGCCATACCACCAAACAAAACTTAAGGTGCTGAGAGGCCAACACTTTGTTAGGGAAAATTATGTGGATAAAATAAAGCACCCATACTGACTTTCCTATCCAACCTGCTTCCAGCTCAGCATGCTGTTGGTCTTACTGTTCTCACCAATAGTCAAATGCCAGCTCATATGTTCCAAAGGAAAGATACAATGGGAACATTGTCCTTTGGCAGTTCCCAAATGAAAGGGGGGATCTCTCCCTCACTCCTGAGTGGGTGCTCTCACCATTAGGTCAAAGGGAACATTGAATTTCATGATCAGGGAACCTATTCCACCAACAAGATGACAGAGGCCAGAGGGTGACATGTCCGGTACTCCATTCCTCTGGGTGGGAGACAACAGGAATCCACAGCTGGTTCCAGTAGTACAGGGTACCAGAGCCATTGAACCACACCTGGGTCTCTGTAACATGGCAGGCAGCCAACTTCTTCAACAAAATGTTTTGCTAAATTTAAATAAAGAGAAAACCTAACAAGGAAGCAAACAAACCTCAAGCACAGGGGAATGCTCTGAATTCAGAAGACCTGTGGAGACAGACAGCATCAGGTGTGCTATGAGCAAGTGGGATTTTTAAGATTCCACAGCCAGGAAGCTTTTGTAAGATCAGCTGGAAGGCATTAAATTACCTGGCTATTAAGTGACGTTAAGGGTTTATGGTCATGTTATTAGGTGTGATGGTTTGGGTGTGGTTTTGGGAAACTATTTCTGCAAAATATTTGGGAAAATACTTTCTGGAGGAAGGAAACACTGAATACTTCATAGGATGCTGCATACCATGTCTCAGATTTGCTTTAACTATAAGGGGACAATGGGTGGGATGGATTTAACAAGATTGGGTAAATGTTGAGCACCTGGATGGTGGACCTCAGAAGGGCACACTGTTTCTTTTCCAGTCTTCACTTTTGGGAGTCTGTGGCTCTTCCCTAGAAAACAGGTGTGTATCTCTACCTGTGAGCTCCTTTTGCAGAGCCTGAGACATGGAGGCGATCAGGGTTCCCTCTGGTGGCGGCTGGAGGGACTGCGACCTAGTTGGGCAGACCTGGTAGAAAAATGCTCCTGGCACCCAGCAGAGGGCGGGGGCAGGTGGTCTTCCTTTTGAAGCTGGCTTTAGCTTTCAAAATCCTGGAAAGTTTACAGCTTATTTGTTTCTTAGGGATAGCATGTTATTGCTTGCATGTCGCGACCCCTTGCCCGCAAGGAAGACGCAACTCAGGAATCTTCTTTCAGCAGTTTATTCAGGCCTTGATTTAAGTATCTTTTAGTGACTCCCTTTCTTTCTTCTTCCTTTCTTTCTCCTTTCTCCCGAGGGCCCAAGCACAGCCTAATAAAGCCTCCCACGTACCAATCTTAAACCGCCGCGTGGGTCTTTCTTATAGGGTGGCAAGAGATAGCGTGCCAACTCTCCACAAAGGAATTTGATTTATCACAGGCCACAGTGGAAGCCGGCGCCATCTTCTAATGGCGGCCACAATTTACAACAATGGCTTACTACAGTTCCCCCTTCTAATTTATAAAACAATGCAGGCGAAAGTAGAGGTCCTATCCTACTGTGCAGAAGTGGCTGCAATGTATGGTTCAGTCCTAAGGAGGCGCCTTCCCCAGACCTGACCCCATATCAGCCGACGCCTTTTTCCGTAGGGCGGGGGTGTGGACGTCAAACCCGCATGCAATAGGACATGCTTTCCTTGAGGTCCGTTGAGGGATCACTCAAGTGCAGTGCTTTGCCTCGCATCCTGCATCGTGATGAAGGTGGACGAAGGGGGACAGCTAAGGCTGTTCTGTGGCTGTACACAATGACAAACGAGTTGACAGCACCCTGAAAGAAAGGCACGGACTTTAAGGCAATAGAGAAGCATTAGTGTGGAAACCCACCTGCGTGCAATGGCAGCAAGACCGGCAGAGTGCAAGGGCTTTCCAACACCAAGAGAATAATGAGGAAAGACATGCCGATCCCAGTGCAATGTTATAACAACTTGGGGTGCAACGACCATGTCAAAGATTTACTGTTTAAGCTGCGCAAGCCAGACTTGAGGTGAATTGCCATTTTCTAAAGCTGCAAGAGCTTGGATGATCATAGCCTTATCGTGAGCATTGCGGGCCTTGAGGCGACAGAGAAACCACAAACAGAGAAACATACCGAAGCAACACATTGCACCAAAAATGCCTACCCCCACCCACTCTTTAAAAAAGGAAAAAGCAGAAGATATCCAATCGGTGAATTGACCCAAAGTCACGGGATCAACACGGGTGTTATTCAAGACAGCTATCTGGGTTAGTTGAGACTGGATCATTGTCGGAAGCCATTCTCACACGTGACTGGGTGACTCCCGGTTAGGGTCTGAGGCGCTCTGGCTGTGTCGGAGCTTTCCCGGCCCTCTCCTGATGAGAGAACCTGTCCGTGTGGGGGTGTAACTGACCACTGACCCCGGAGGCCCAATCACTGACCCTGACCTTGGAGTGCGGCTCCCCCTTCAACCTTCATTGGATGGAATTATCCCCTGAATTTCTTGCTCCCCAATAAAAGGCTACTCCCTGGCGTGCTCTCTCTCTCTCTCTCCTGCTAGCCCTGAGTAATCCTTGCTGCCCTGCCGGGCGGTTAGAGGAGGGAACCAGAGAGGGGAGCCGTCTCGGACCTGGTCATAGAAAAAAGGTAACTGAGTCTGTGTGTTTATTTCGATCTCGCTAGCTAACTTTTATGCCAAGAACCTCATTAATGAAACCATTGCGCTGGCCGCGTGGTAGAATTGGCGCCCACGAGGGGGGCATTCTAGATTAGCTAGATTGAGTGGGAGCGCGCGCTATAAAGATAAAGAAAAAAGTAAAAGATAAAGGAAGTGGTGACAATTTGGGTCACAAAAGGAAGTGGTGACAATTTGGGTCACAAAAGTACCTTAAGATATTGAAGGAAAGAGACGTTAAATTAATTAAAATAAAAAATTCAACTTCTACCTATAGGAAATGTAACTATTTTAGACAGTATAATTAATCAGAAAGGAAAACAGATAAAGAAAGCTCAGTTATTACAATTCTTAGAGATTGTAGGTAAATATTGTTCTTGGTTTTGTGAACAAGAGTCTCCAAATTTACTTACTTGGGAGAAATTAGGAAGAAAGTTACAAAAGGTCTGTCTTTCAAATGAATTACCTGGAGGCATAGATAATATTCAGAGAACCTGGACGGCCTTGGAAGTTTGTCTTTTTGAATATATGGGCCAGAATTCGTGGCCCCCTGAAGACCTGCTAAAAGGCATTCAACGGGCTATCAAGTCTATTCAAATGGAAAATCCGCCTGAGGCTAAGTTAATCCCTTTTCCTTTAAGCCTCTTAAAAACGAAGGTGCTAGGGGCCAGGCCCAAAGTTAAAAATGTAAATTTAAATTTGCAAAATCAGGCTACTCCGCAGGGAGATTATGGAGAGCAATATCAGAATGAAGATACCTCCGAGGTCCTAGAGAGTCTTCCAGAGGAGGTAAATGATCTTCCTGGAGAGGAAAATGCGGAAGAGATTCCTAGAGGGGCTCAGAGTTCTTCTCAGCCACGTGACTTAAAAGCCCAATTTCAAAATGGCGACAGCACAGAACCTTTACCAGCTAATCTATGGGGGAGAGATATTTTAGCCAAAATGAGATTATTATTAGTTACTCCTAACTCTATGAGATCAGTTGAGGAAGTTAGTCAAAGGTATTTTCCTGGAGATGATAGGGAGACCCTTCAGGAAGAGTATCTGTTTACAAACCAGTCTCCACGACAAAGATTAGTAAATGCTCCAAGCCAAAATTTTTACTAGGGGCCCTGAGTACTTCCCCGATCCCTAAGACAGCTGAAAAAATCACTTGGCTCACAGAGGAGCCTATATGGATTTCTCAGTGGCCCATCTCAGGGGAAAAGCTTAAAATAATTCACAGACTAGTAGAGGAACAACTTCAGGCTGGTCATATAGAACCAACGCTTAGTCCTTGGAACACACCTATTTTTGTTATTAAGAAAAAGTCAGGAAATTGGAGATTGCTGCAGGATTTAAGGGCAATAAATCATGCAATTCAGCCTATGGGATCCTTACAGCCAGGACTTCCCTCTCCCACAGCCATTCCTTTAGATTATAGCTTGATGGTAATAGATTTAAAAGACTGTTTTTTCTCTATAAGGTTACATCCTGGAGATTGTGAGAGATTTGCTTTCACTGTCCCAACAATTAATTTTAAGGAACCTGTTAAAAGATATTGCTGGAAAGTACTCCCACAGGGAATGCGTAATAGTCCTACCTTGTGCCAAAAATACGTAGACCAAGCGATAGATCCCATAAGAAGTAGCTTTCCTGATGCATATATTATTCATTTTATGGATGATATATTATTGGCTCATGCTAATCCAGAGGTACTTTCAAAAATTTTTACTCAGTTAGAGACTTCGCTTGCAACAATGGGTTTATACATAGCTCCTCAAAAAATTCAAAAAGTGTCACCTTTTCAATATCTAGGTCAGATAATTCAAGGACGTACAATCCGTCCTCAAAATCTTCAGATAAAAATTAAGGAGTTACATACCCTTAATGATTTTCAAAAGCTATTAGGAGATATTAATTGGCTGAGGCCATCCTTAAAACTAACTACTTCTGAGTTAAGTCCTTTATTTCAGATATTACAAGGAAATCCTTTTCCAACCTCTCCACGTCAGCTAACTTTAGAGACTAAAACAGCTTTAAGGAAAGTTAAAAATGCAATTAAAAATGCACAGCTTACTAGAGTTGATCCTAAGGAAATGGTGTATTTATTAATATTTCCAACTGAACATACACCAACAGGAGTCATATGGCAAAAATTAGGAGTTATTGAGTGGATTTATTTATCCCACTCCCCTCAAAAAACATTAATTCCTTTTCATGATTCTATAGCTCAATTAGTAATTAAGGGTAGAACTAGGATTTTACAATTAATTGGATCTGAACCTGATATCATAATTATTCCATTTTCTGTTCAACAGATTAATTGGCTTTTTCAAACTTGTAGCTCATGGCAAATCGCTTTTGCTGATTTTCCTGGCCAGATAGATAGTCACTATCCTCGTGATAAGATTATACAATTTGCATCATTAACGTCACTTATTTTTTCCAAAGATTGTACGTGCCCATCCTATAGATGAAGCCTTATCAGTGTTCACTGATGGATCAAGTTCAGGTAAAACAGGTTTTTATAGTCGTGTTCACACAGAGGTAATACAAACTTCTTATACTTCTGCCCAAAGAGCAGAGCTTCAAGCTCTGATTTGTGCCTTAACTTACTTTGCAAATGAGCCTATTAATATTTATTCTGACAGCTTATATGCAGTCGGAGTTACTAAAAATATTGAAACTTCAGTTATTGGGTATACTTCATCACAAGAGTTATTTAAATTATTTCATAATTTACAAAAGGCAGTGCTAATGCGGAAATATCCATGTTTCATAGGACATATACGAGCTCATACTAATCTTCCAGGACCTTTAGCTTCAGGTAATAACAAAATTGACAGACTCGTAGCTTTTTGTCAACAGATGTCTTCATATGACTGTGCACTAGCTTCCCATTCCTTGCATCATCAAAATGCTTCTAGCTTACGTAAAAAATTTAATATTACTAGAGAACAAGCTCGTCAGATTGTAAGCCAATGCCCTAAGTGTGTTATTCACACTCCATCCCTGCCATCAGGGGTAAATCCCCATGGATTAAAGCCAAATCAAATCTGACAAATAGACGTAACTCATATTCCTCAATTTGGTAAGCAGTGTTATGTGCATGTCATAGTGGACACTTATTCTAGATTTATTTTTGCCACAGCACGTACTAAGGAAAATTCTCAAAATGTAATTTCTCATTGCCTAGCAGCTTTTTCTGTTTTAGGATGCCCTATGCAGATTAAAACAGATAATGCTCCAGCTTATGTGAGCTCTTCTTTTCAACAATTTTGTCAAGAGTTTAAAATTAATCATAAAACAGGAATTCCTTATAACCCCCAAGGTCAAGCCATTGTAGAACGAGCTCATTTATCTATTAAACTTCAATTACAAAAATTAAAAAGGGGGGATAAGCTTATGACTCCCCAAAATAGCCTTAATCATGCCTTGTTTGTTTTAAATTTTTTAAACTGTGACGCAGAAGGTCACACTGCTGCTGAGAGACAAATGTCTCTCTCAGTAACAGGCCCTTTAGGCAGAGTTTTGTGGAAAGATTTACAAACCGGTCAGTGGAAGGGCCCAGACCCGGTGATTATATGGGGCAGAGGGCATGCTTGTATTTTCCCAGAAAATTCTTCTCGTCCTATTTGGGTGCCTGAACGTGCTATCAGACATGGAAGAGATAGAACCCAGATTGAAGCGACTGAGGATCGACCCAGAGGAGCCCCCATCCAGAAGGAGGAGATATCGGAAAAGGATGAAGAAAGACCAGATTGACCCAGCCAAAAAGCTGATTTCATGGAAAGGCGTAAAAAAGCTAACAACCCAGGCTTCCCGAATACTTCGAGACCTAGGAGAAAACAGGACCCCAATGATGATGGTAACAACAGTAATTGCCCTACTGGGCTGTCAGGTAAAGGGGGATCAAGTAGACACTTACTGGACATATTTCCCAGATCCACCCCTGGTACACCCAGCTGTGTGGACTGGAAAATCTATTCCAGTATTTACTAATGACTCATTCATGATGGGAGGATTTACAGATACTCATATTACTCCCAATCATGTGACTAGATTTAATTATTCTGGCTATAGTGCCCAATTACCCTTGTGTTGGTCCCACGATAAACATGCTGGCTGTCTGAAAGTATCATTCGAAAAAAAGACAGCGATTGGTAGACCTAGACTGACAAATAATTCTATTTATGTAGATTTAAAACCTAATACTAGATCAGTAATTAAGATGGGACTTTCCCATAATAAGCCAGTCATTTCTGCAAAACCTACACAGATACACCACTGTCCAAATAGTTCTACAATTGAGATTGGCACCTTTCCTAAATGGATGGATTGTATAAATCCCTTTCCTGTACAACATAAGGTGTCTAAAGATAGTGGGTATATTTTAGACTGGTCTCCAAAAATTGATAAGAGACAATTACGAAGAAATTCTGCTATGACACCTACAAGATTTGTTAGTAATATTTTGACTTATAGTAAAGGTGGTGTTCAAAAAGATATTTGGCGTTTAATTGCTGCCTCAGAATTCTTACATTTTACAGACAAACCCTTACCAAGATTTATTGGCAAGAACTGTAAAGAGGGATCTTGCTATGGCTTACGAGCTTGTGTCCAATCTCCTTATGTTTTAATTATTGAAAATGTAAAAGTTAAATGGATAGATGACAGATATATTGTTACTTGTAATAAATGTAACCTAACCAATTGTATTACTAGGTATAATAGAGGAAAAGGAGTGCTGATACTTCATCAGCCCTCTTTCGTTTTATTACCTGCTAATATTTCAGAGCCATGGTATGCTGATGCTGGTTTACAAGTCTTACAGCAAATTCATGCCCAGCTGGCAAGACCTAAACGTGCTATTGGAGTTATAATTGTTGGTGTTATGGCGCTAGTCTCTTTTATTGCATCAACTGTCTCTGCGTCTCTGACATTGTCTCAGAATATTCAGCATGCAAAATTTCTTAATAATTTAGCTCAAAATACTTCCAAGGCTCTGCGTAATCAAGTAAATATTGATGAAAAGATTGAAACTAAATTAAACGCCTTAGAGGCAACTGTTATTGACATAGGTAATGAACTTTCAGCCTTAAAATTTAAAGAAAGGCTTAAATGCCATGCTAATTATAAGTATGTGTGTGTTACAGCTGCCAAGTACAATGCTTCTCTCTGGGATTGGGAGAAGGTTAAAAACCATTTGTTAGGTATTTGGCAAAATAGTAATAATAGCTTGGATATTCTGGAACTTCATCACCATATCCAAGACATTCAAAATAATAGAGCTGATTTTTCAGATCCTTCTTCTTTGGCTAACCAAATATTGAAGGAGTTAAATGGATTCAACCCTGGAAATATTCTCAAACACTCGGCCTGGTACATTATTGGATTATTCTCTTTGCTGCTAATTCTTTATTGCGTTGTAATTGTAGGATGGCGAGTCTTCAGAACAAGAATGCAGAAACTCCAGAGAGTGAACCGCCGCCTCATTTTTGCGAAAAGAAAGGGGGAATATGTCGGAAGCCATTCTCACACGTGACTGGGTGACTCCCGGTTAGGGTCTGAGGCGCTCTGGCTGTGTCGGAGCTTTCCCGGCCCTCTCCTGATGAGAGAACCTGTCCGTGTGGGGGTGTAACTGACCACTGACCCCGGAGGCCCAATCACTGACCCTGACCTTGGAGTGCGGCTCCCCCTTCAACCTTCATTGGATGGAATTATCCCCTGAATTTCTTGCTCCCCAATAAAAGGCTACTCCCTGGCGTGCTCTCTCTCTCTCTCTCCTGCTAGCCCTGAGTAATCCTTGCTGCCCTGCCGGGCGGTTAGAGGAGGGAACCAGAGAGGGGAGCCGTCTCGGACCTGGTCATAGAAAAAAGGTAACTGAGTCTGTGTGTTTATTTCGATCTCGCTAGCTAACTTTTATGCCAAGAACCTCATTAATGAAACCATTGCGCTGGCCGCATGGTAGAGATCATGTCTTCCGCTTCCATGGACCAATTTCCAGCCAAATATTCGCCAATGATGCGGGAAGCATTCCTGGAATCATTAAATCTGACAGAGGTTATGCATAAATGTGCACGTTGGTCAACACAACCCAAAAGTACTAAGTCAGCCAATTCTTCTACCTGAGTTTGGAGTAAATCTATTCTTTGGTTGGCAGCTAAAATCCCTGACAAAATATGTTGATTAATTGTATTTTGGGATTCAAGTATAGTGGAAGTTTGTTGGATAACTTGATTAATGGTGGCAGCAGTTTGTACTTGATTGGCCATAGCCATTCCGGCCGTAACCGCTGCAGCAGCAGATATCGCCACGGCTGTCACTAAAGCCGCTGTGATCCCAAAATCTCTGCGGACTCTAAGTAGCTCAACAATAGGGAATTTATCAGGATCCGCAGTGACCGGGATTGGGACAAAAGTTGGAATTTTCATAATCACTGCTACAGTCCAGGAACCATTCCAACACTCAGATAAGAGACAGGTAGTATGAGAACAATCCAGCATCCCCGATGAGGTGGCCTCAGCCAAAAGGAATAAGAAGGGGGATTGGACACAGACCATTGCAGGAGGCAATGTGGCATTATACAACAGAGAGTTGAATGAAACAGATGTAAGTCTATTACCTTGTTCACTTTCCCTAACAGTACCAGAAATATTAGCCAGCCAACTTTTGGCTCCTACCAACTGAGCCAGTGCAGAAATATCGGCTGAAGCCCCCTTTTCATTGGAAATCAGCCACTGAAACCAGGACCAACCTACTCCTGTAGAGGAGCTGGCACTATTGTTAAAGTTATAAACATACCTCTTAAGAGAGGGGGAAAGGGAGAAACCTTTAGCAACTTGATGTTTCTCCCAAGAATGATCCTGACAAGGCGTAAATGTTGGGGGGAAACCAAGATTAGGGGAACAGTAAGGAGAGGCCTTGAAATGAATGGCATTATAAATACTACTAGAAGAAGGAGGCACTGGAATTAGTACCTCGGAGATAATAGCCAAGGTAGTTATGTTAAGAGTAGAGCTGCTGTTTGCAGGGGTCTCTGAGCCTGATTGCTTCCCCGAAGCTACTTTGCTCAATACAGCACTGATAATGCTTCCTGAGACCTGATTGGACCGCAATGGGTCCTCCCAGTTAGTCAAATTTTTGGTCTTAAGGCTAATGCAATTAGCGTTTCTAAGGCTGAAACAAAAAACTCCTGTGAGATTAACTTGAGATTGATTAAAAATTCTCTCCATGTCCCCTCTAGGAAAGGCACAGGGAGCAGACATCTCACATGAGGTAGAAAAAAGAGTGGGGAGGACATTAGAATTACCATGAACCAGCATCGGCATTGGCCATGCCCGTGCCACTGTCCACCACCGCATTGGTGTCGCCTGTGCCATCGGCACCAGCACCAGAGCCAGAGCACTTAGCAGAATGAAGATCCTCATCACAGGATTGCTGTGGTATCTCTTGTTGCTGGTCAGCTGATGTCGAGACTCTTCTTGTCAAGCATTCAGGGACCCACAATGGTTCCGTACGATCCTGGGGAAAAACACATACAGATCCTCGTGCCCATGTCAGCACGGGGTCAGGGCCATTCCATTGGCCCGTAAGAACATCCTTCCACTTAACATAGCCAATCACAGAGGGCTGAGGGGACACATGTCTATCTGCCGCAGAGCGACCATGAATATCCAAATTCAAAAAATTAATGGTAAAGAGAGCTAAGGACAGGCGTTCTTTAGGAGTGTGTTCAGCTCCTATTCCCCCTTTTTGTTTTTGTAAAGTTTCCTTTAAGGTGCGATGAGCACGCTCAACAATGCCTTGTCCTTGATGATTATAAGGTAAACCATGAGTAAGTTGCACTCCCATAGTAGAACAAAAAGCTGTAAATTGTCTGCCAGTATAAGCAGGTCCATTATCAGTCTTAAGGGATGCAGGTGCACCCCATGCTGCCCATGCCTCTAAACAGTGAGTAATGACATTACGTGCCTTTTCTCCCGATAAAGCAGAAGCATGGATAATTCCAGAGCACGTATCAACGGAAACATGTACATACTTAAGGTTACCAAAGTCAGGTATATGTGTCACATCCATTTGCCAAACAACCAATGGCTTTAATCCCCGTGGGTTTACTCCATAATTAGGGGGATGAAGAAATGTGACACAATGGGGACATTGCAATACTATCTGCCGAGCATCCGCTCTTGAAATGGAAAAACGCCTGCGCAGCGTTAATGCATTAACATGGAAGTTTTGGTGAAACAACTTAGCCCCCTCTAAGGAGGAAGCCAAGCATATCAATTGACTTCTAGTGGCTAAGTCCGCACAGGCATTACCTTGGGATAACGGACCAGGAAGAGAGGTGTGAGCCCTGATATGCATTGGATAAAAAGAAGCAGTGCGGTTAGAGATAAGCTGTTGAAGCTGAGTAAAGTAAACAGACACATTGTGGGCATCACTAATAGTTCCCACGGCCTCCAGGACTTTCAGTGCTTGTACCACATAGCTGGAGTCCGAAATAAGATTAAAAGGAAAAGAACACTGTTTAAAAACTTCAATAACAATTTGTAGTTCTACCCATTGTGGATTTCCAGGAGCAAATTGATGCTGGATAGGGGGAGAGTCATTAATTACGTAGGCTCCCATTCCAGACTTGGAACCATCAGTAAAAATGTTAACAGCCCCCGGAATTGGACTGGATGAAGTTACCTTAGGGAAAATGATGGGATGTTCTTTAACAAAATGGAGTAATGGATGAGAAGGGTAGTGATTATCAATACTCCCTTGAAACGAGCAACACTGAATAGCCCAGTTGTCTAGAGTAGCACATAAAACATTAAGTTGAGCTTTAGTGTAGGGTATGATAAGAGAAGAAGGTGATTGGCCGAAAAATTGAATGCTTTGTTGAATCCCTTTAAGTGCCAATGCTGCAACAGCATCAGGATAATATTCTAAGGATTTTCCTGGGGATACATGTGGGTGGATCCATAGTAAAGGCCCATCTTGCCACAGTACTCCAGTAGGCTGCCGCATAGTGGCAAGCACACATAACTGGAAAGGTTTATCACTCTGGAGCCTGCATAGAGTGGCATGCTGTATAGCTTGTTCTACTTTTATAAGGGCCACTCTAGCCTCAGTAGTGAGGCTACGAGGGGAAGCAAGATCTGGATCACCCTTAAGAGTAGCATACAAAGGCTGGAGCACAATATTAGGAATATGTAAATATCCTCTTATCCAATTAATATCTCCCAGCAATTTTTGAAAATCATTTAAAGTTCGGAGATCTTGAGTCCTGATGGTAATTTTTTGTGGTTTTAATTTGTCATACCCAATTGTCGCTCCCAAAAACCTGATAGAATCCCCCGTTTGAACCTTTTCAGGTGCGATGTGCAGTCCATGTTGAGCCAACAGCATCACGAGTTCTTTATAAGCCTCATAAACTGTCTGTTCTAATTTTGCGGCCAATAACACATCATCCATATAGTGAATGATCTTGGTGGAGGAATACTTATGTCTGAGAGGTGCGAGTGCCTTTCCCACATACATCTGGCACATCGTGGGACTGTTAGCCATCCCCTGTGGCAACACCACCCACTCAAACCTTTGATCTGGTTCCTCGTGATTACATGAGGGAAGGGTGAAAGCAAAACGTTGGGAATCTTTAGGATGCAAAGGAATGGAAAAGAAACAGTCTTTAATGTCAATAACAATTATATGCCAGCCTTGAGGAACAGAGGAGAGCAGAGGCAGCCCTCTTTGAATGGGCCCCATAAGCTGCATCTGAGCATTAACTGCTCGTAGATCATGCAGTAGGCGCCACTTCCCTGATTTTTTCTTAATGACAAATATGGGAGTATTCCATGGAGAAGTAGAAGGTTGGATGTGACCCAAATCAAGTTGTTCTTTGACTAGATCATGGGCTGCTGCCAGTTTAACCGAGGGAAGAGGCCACTGAGGCACCCAAACAGGCTCCTCGGTGAGCCATGTTATGGGTATTTGAGCCCCAGTGGCCCCTAGGAAAAACCCAGACCAAACCTGTTAAGCTTTTGATGACCTTGCACAGGATGCTTACGTCCCTGTAGGTGCCTTCCTAGTCCTAGACCTGGCCTATACCCCATATTTTGCATGATATGTTGAGACACTGGGGAATAGTCATTACTAAGAGTGAACCCCATGTCTTTCATCAGATCACGGCCCCATAAAGAAATAGGTAAATCAAGTACATAAGGCTGAAAGGTACCATCGTGTCCTTCCGAGTCCTTCCAAGATAGATGTCTACAGCTGATTTGAGGGGCTTGGGCATATCCAAGTCCTCTTAAGGATTGATCAGAAGCCTGCACTGGCCATCCCCTAGACCAGTCCTTAAGGGCTATGATACTACGATCTGCTCCTGTGTCCAGCAATCCCACAATAGATTTACCTTCTATGCTTAATTCCAAAGTGGGGCGATTGCTCATATCCAGTGACAAATAGGCACAATTTCCTCCGGTGGTACCAATCTGATTTCCTGTCCGTGACCTTGAGTCAGCAGGGAAGTGATTATGCAAACTAGGCAAAATTAGCAATTGAGCAATCCGATCCCCTGGGGAGATAGACACAATGCCCCTTGGGGCTTCCACCATAACCTTTATTGCCCCTACAGTATCAGGGTTTACAACTCCGGGGAAAACATGAAGACCTTGTAGGATAGAGGATGCACGTCCAATTAACAAACCTACAGTGCCAGGGGGTAAAGGCCCTTTGAACTCAGTTTCCACCAATTGGACTCCCATCTTAGGTGTTAATACGAGTCTGGAGGTGGAACAGAGGTCCAATCCCGCGGCACCTGTAGTGGCTCTCCGCATCTCGTGGGATGGCGCAGAGAAGGCCATGTCTCGGGTTCAGGTGTGACATTCTCCATTGCCCCATATATTTGCGGGCCCTGGGGTCGGGGGCCCCTTCGGCCGTTTTTTGGCCCAGCTGAAATAGGCTGTCCATGGATGTCCCTCACTGATCTACACTCCCTTGCCCAATGCTTCCCCTTTTTGCATTTTGGACATAGCCCCGGTTGACGAGGGCCATTAGAAGGGCCACCGCGAGGAGGTCCAGTAAAATTGCCTTTTTTGGGACAGTCACGTTTGAAATGGCCGGATTGACCACAATGGAAGCATGTTCCAGCACCAGGACCGCCCCCTTTTGCAATCCGAAGGACAGCAGCTGCAAGACCTGCATTAGTTAAAGGTCCTCCAAGCTCTCTACACACTTTCATCCAAGCTTCCATGCCCTTGTTTTTATAAGGAGCGATTGCTGCTTTACATTCTTTGGTGCATTGCTCAAAAACAAGTTGTTTAATCAAGGGCATTGCTCTATCAGGGTCACCAAAGATTTTTCCTGCGGCATCCACCATCCTAGCAACAAAGTCCGAGAAAGGTTCTGTGGGGCCTTGCATGATTTTTGTTAAATTGCCAGACACTTCTCCTCTATTTGGGAGTGATTTCCATGCACGGATACAAATGTTATTGATCTGTTCATATACCTCAGGGGGGTATCCTGTTTGTTGATTAGCAAATCTGCCTTGTCCCAAAAGCATTTCCTTGTCCCAATGGGGGTGTCCCGCTGCATAGTTTTGGGCAGCCTGCTCTACAGCACCCTCTAGCACAAAGGCTCTCCAGTCCAAATATTTGCCTGGAGAAACACAAGCCCGAACAAGGCTAGCCCAATCAGAGGGAGTCATACAGTATCTAGACAGACTCTCCACCTGAGTTAATGTGAAGGCGGCATCCACCCCATAAGTATGCACAGACTCTGCCAGGGTCTTCACAATTTTGAAATCTAAGGGCTCATGGAATCTTCCCCTATTGTCATCCTGGAAAACTGGATAAGCAAGACCCATCTCAGCATTAACAGCCCTCCATGTTTGGGCATGGAAAGCTCTCCTCGAAACACCCTCACCGTACGGCGGTGGGTCCGGAGGATTTTTTTTTTTTTTTTTCTTCTTCTTCTTCTGAGCTCCTGTTTATTTTTGTTCCCTTCTCCCATAGTTAAACTCCCTAGCTGCCGAGACAGTCTCCCGAGCTCCTCCTCCTCATCGTCCTTCTCTTCTGAGCCACTTTTGCATGGGAGTGTGCGCAGTGTACTGAGATCTGGATACAAGCGTTTCCTCCCCCGTTTCTCGCTCTGCACATTCCCCTCCTCCTGAAATATTTCACTCCGTGCCAGAGACAATCGCCTCCTCCCCTGTTTCTCGCTTCGCACACTGCCATCCTCCTGAAATACGTCACTGCCTGCCGGAGATAATTGTTTCCTCCCCTGTTTCTCGCTCCGCACACTGCCATCCTCCTGAAATACCTCACTGCCTGCCATTTCTGATTTTTCTTCATGTAATTGCTCTAAAACTTCTTGTCCTTTAGTAAGTGCTTCCTGACATCTGCTATCTGTGAGGCAACTACGAATCATCTTCCAAAGGGGTATCACCCCACCCTCTAATATGCCCTGCTCAGAAGCAAAGTCAAGGTCTGTGCCTAACTTATCCCAGCTAGGCAGAGTAAAGCTGCCCCAGAACGGAAACCACGATGCAGCAATATCTGTCTTCTGTAAAAATCTCTGTAAAGTACTACGTTTCACTTTTAGGCCCTTGGAACGTAACAGGTTATCTAGGGCCAGGAGAAGCGGACTTGAAGATACGGCACCCATGACACAACAAAAGACACACAACAAACAAGAGTGAAAGTAAGAGCAAAAGTACACAGTGCAGCTGCAATAAGATTTAATGCTCTCTCTGGCTTTACAGAGGAGCTGCCGCCTTGACAGCGAGTCCTAATTACCTAGGATTAATCTCCGCTTTAATTGCGGGTCCCAATTAATCTGGGACTAATCTCCGCTTTACCTGCGGGTCCCACCTTACCTGGGACTAATTGGTGCACCACCCCTGACTGCTGAAAGTTCTGGTTCCCGGGTCTCGGCACCACTTGTCGCGACCCCTTGCCCGCAAGGAAGACGCAACTCAGGAATCTTCTTTCAGCAGTTTATTCAGGCCTTGATTTAAGTATCTTTTAGTGACTCCCTTTCTTTCTTCTTCCTTTCTTTCTCCTTTCTCCCGAGGGCCCAAGCACAGCCTAATAAAGCCTCCCACGTACCAATCTTAAACCGCCGCGTGGGTCTTTCTTATAGGGTGGCAAGAGATAGCGTGCCAACTCTCCACAAAGGAATTTGATTTATCACAGGCCACAGTGGAAGCCGGCGCCATCTTCTAATGGCGGCCACAATTTACAACAATGGCTTACTACACTTGCATAGGGGTGCTTGTGTCAAAATAAAAATGCAAGTCCATGGTCTAGGTGAACAAAGGTCCAGGTTTTCATTCCACCTTCATTTAACCCTCAGGTGCATCAAAGGCCCTGGTGTTTGGTGAGTGAACCTAGAATTGACCTAGAAGCTGGGAGCCTGTGTATGTTTGTTCATGCAGAGGCCATTGCAGGTCCTGGTGGATTTTGCATGCTTTTGCCTCTCCTGGGTCTGTTCATGCTGAGACCTTGTAAGACTGAACACTTTCCTCCCAGAGTTCTCTGAAGCACTGACATGCTAAAATGGCTCTGAGCCCTATGTCTCTCTGTGAGAGAAAGCAGGAGCATCAGGCCCCTCAGAGTGCTGCCTGTGATGAGGATTGAGCTATTATGGCCTGTGCCAAGGACTCTCTGCTTCACATACTGCCCCCTTTGATGGTAGCCAATGCTGAAGGGGGCCCTCTTTGTCAACATGCAGAGCACTAGGAGAGCAGGGAGCTGCCAGGGCTATGAGTGTCCCAGAAGCACCCAAAAGGTGCAGTCTGTCAGGGTGGAGATTTGCGGGAAGACCCTCTGATGTGGAGGTGCCAACCCCTGCTGGCCCCAATCCTGGGCTGAGCTGTGGGCAGTGCCCCAAGTTGAGGTGGGTACCTGCTTCAGTGTGATTGATTTATATTTCTACAGAGCAATTCGTTTGCTTTTATCTCATCAATATGGAATTGTGTGATTCAGGACATCCCAACTTTGCATTTGCAGATCTAATAGGGTGATCCAGCATTATATTTTGGAATGGAAGGGCATGGGCACTTAAGGATTGTGGATGAAAAATGTAATATAGCAAAAATAACCTTGCAAACAGTTACTAGCTGATGAGTACATTCCTGCTCCATCTGTGCTAATGCCCTGTGTAAAGTTCCATGTTCCAGAATTTCAAAATGTCCAACAGCTATTTTGACCTAGTGTCCTGGGTCTTGGGTCCCTGAGAATTTGTATCCTGTAGAATGACTTTAGCTTAAGTTAAATAGAGAAGCAAGTAGATCCCTTGTGGCTGCTAGAAAACAGACACCTTCCACTCCAAAATCTTCCAAAACAGCAATCCTCACAGTTTTTGGTCTTGAGATCTTTATAGCTCTAAAAAACACTGATGTTCAAAGAATCTTTGATTTATATAGGCCATATAGATGAATGGATGAATTGAGGGACTGATAGATTTACATCTGAGGAGGCCACCAGCACCTCATTGGGGGTTTCTTTTTCCTGTTTAGGGAGGGTGGAAGCTGTGTACGAAACCAAAGTCAACAATAGTTAGTTAAGGACAAAAGATAAAGTCAGAATTAGTTTTAAATGGATGGAGCCCTGATTGGTTCAGTCCACACAGGAGCTGGAGCTAGACAATTAGAAAATCAAGGCTGGGGTTATGGCACACTGGTAGAGTACTTGCCTAGCACACATGAGCCACTGGGTTCAATACTCAGAACCACATTAAAAAGAAAGATAGTGTGTTCATCAACAATTAGAAAATCACTCCCATTGTTTATGTAAGAGGGCACAGCAAGGCAGGGATAAGGCTTCAGGGCTAGAGTCTTGTTCCATGATGTCTTCCAATTAGCACGTTGATCAGCACCTTGGCAGGTCACACCTATCCCAGACAAGCACTGCAGCTTCAGCAGGACACCCCATCTCTGTTGCTGTGTGGAACATTTGGCAGAGCTGAAGTGGGGTCACACTGTGCCTGGGTGGTCAACCAGTGGATTGTCCATGGGAAGGCCCCAGATACCACGGGGGGCTCCAGACACCAATGCACGGACTGTAAAGGGGACTCCACCCTACAGAGGGGAGGCCTCTAAACCCTGGGCTTCAGAGGGAGCTTCCAACAGCACTGCACCCAGTGTGGAGGGGACTCCCTTATCTAGGATCGAGACCCCTCTCACCCAGGAAGCAGGGGGAGCACTGCACACCACTGCACACTGGTGAAGGGGACTCTCCCCTCCAGGGGGGAGATCCCTCTAACCCAGGTGGCAGGGGGAGCTCTATACAACATCACACCCTATATGCTGATTGGTGGTGGGAGCTCTATGCACCACCTAACACACAGTAAAGGAAACTCCACACTCCAAAGAGGAGAGCACTCTACTCTGGGCGACAAGGGGAGCTCTGTACACCACCACACCCACTATAGAAGGGACTCCCCCCTCCAGGGTTCAAGAACCCTCTAACCTGGGTGGTGAGAGGAGCTCTGTACACCATCGCACCCAGGGTAGAGAGGACTCTCCCCTCAATGGTTGGAGAAGCCTCTAACCTTGGAGGTGGGGGGAGAACTGTACACCATCCCACCCATGGTAGAGAGGAATCTTCCTGCAACATTGAAGAACCCTCTAACCTGGATAGTGTGGGGAGCTCTGAACACCATCGAAACCAGGTAGGAGAGGACTCGCCCTCCAGATTTAGAAAACCCTCTAACCTGGGTGGGGGGCAGCTCAGTACACCATTGCACCCAGGGTAGAGGGTCTACCCCGTCCAGGGTTGAAGAACACTCTATCCTGGATGGCCGGTGGAGCTCTGTACACCATTGCAATCAGGATAGAGGGGACTCTCTCCTCCATTGGGGAGAAGACTCAAACCTGGGTGGTGGGAGAGCTCTGTTCACAAACACCAAAAAATACAAATAACCCAATCAACAAGTGGTCCAAGGACCTGAACAGACACTTCTCAGAAGAGGATATACACTCAATCAAGAAATGAAAAAATGCTCATCATCTCTAGCAATCAGAAAAATGCAAATTAAAACTACTCTAAGATACCATCTCAATCCAGTAAGAATGGCAGCCATAATGAAGACAAACAACAAGTGCTGGCGAGGATGTGGGGAAAAAGGAACACTCATACACTGCTGGTGGAACTGCAAATTTGTGTAGCCAATTAGGAAAGCAGTATGGAGATTCTTTGGAAAGCTGGGAATGGAACCACCATTTAACCCAGCTATTCCTCTTCTTGGGCTATACTCAAAGCACCTAAAAACAGTATACTACAGGGATAGCCACATCAATGTTTATTTCAGCATAATTCGCAATAGGTAGACTGTGAAGCCAACCTAGATGCCCTTCAATTGATGAATGGATAAAAAAATGTGGCATTTATACAGTGGAATATTATTACTCAGCACTAAAAAATAATAAGATCATGGCATTTGCAGGGAAATGGATGGCATTAGAGCAGATTATGGTAAGTGAAGTTACCCAATCCCCCCCAAAAAAAACAAAAACAAATGCTGAATGTCTTCTCTGATATAAGGGGAGTGATTCAAAATGAGAGAGGGAGAAAGAGCATAGAAAGAAGATTACCTCCAGATAGGGAAGAGAAGTGGGAGGGCAAGGGAGGTGAAATGGGAATTGCAAGTATGATGGAAGGACACCCTCATCATTATACAAAATACATGTATGAAGATGGGAGGGGAAAAATAAAAGAATAGTGTTACCTTAGATTAGATAGAGAGAAGTGATGGGAGGGAAAGTGCTTGGATGGGGGGATAGGAAAGATAGTAGATGAAACAGACATTATTATTACTGTGTGTATATATGTGATTGCATGATGAATATGATTCTGCAACCTGTAGACTCAAAAAATGAGAAATTATATCTCATCTGATTCAAATGTATGATATATCAAAGTCATTGTACTGTCATGTATAACTAATTAAAACAAATGAAAAAATAATTGAAAAAAGATATAGACAGGCAGATTGGATTAACAAAAAGAAGAAGACCCTAAAATATGCTGCCTTCAAGAGAGTCATCTCATAGGAAAAGACATCCAAAGAGTCACAGTGAAAAGTTGGGGAAAAAAATACTGGACTGTGGAAACATACAGGGGTTCTACCCTCATATTAGACAAAGTAGAATTCAAGACAAAGTTAATAAAAAGGGATAAAGAAGGACATTTCATACTGCTTAAGGCAACCATACACCAACAAGACATGATAATTATGAATATATACACCCCAAACAGTGAAACATCTACATTCATCAAACAAAATCTACTCAAGTTCAAGAGTCAAATAGACCACAACACAATAATCCTGGGTGACTTTAACACACATCTTTCACCACTAGATAATCTTCCAAGCAAAATCTGAAGAAAGACAATATAGAACTCAATAAAATAATCAATAACTTAGCCTTAACCGACATATATAGAATATTTTATCCAT